>NC_086324.1:59834809-60141238 GCF_036172605.1 Pelobates fuscus | reverse complement strand
TTAACTATAAATAGGACAATTACAAATAAACTTACAGGAACAATAGGTTGAAGAGGACCCTGTTCAATCAAGCTTACATTCTATAGGAGGTGGGGTATAAAACACATTAGGACAGGAATTTGCAATCAAATAAGGTGGGCTGCCCTTTAGGAGATGGCAAGAGACAGGTATGTGAGGTAAGGGTTAGTCTTGGAGGCCATAAGCTTTCCTTAAGAGATGGGTTTTAAGGCACTTCTTAAAAGATGCAAGACTAGGGGAGAGTCTGATGGCGGTAGGCAGGCTATTCCATAGGAAGGGAGCCGCCCGCGAGAAGTCCTGCAAGCGCGAGTTGGCCGTACGGGTGCGGACAACGGACAGGAGGTGGTCACGGGCAGAGCGGAGAGACTGAGAAGCAGAGAGTCCCACCGGACAAGCACTCCCGTCCGCCCTGAATGCACAGGTGGAAAAGTGGGTGACTCCGCAGCAACTGGATATCGGCAAAGCGGTTTGTGACAACGGAACAAATTTGTTGGCGGCATTGAAGTTGGGCAAGTTGACACATGTGCCTTGCATGGCACATGTGTGTAATCTGATCGTACAACGCTTTGTGCATAAGTACACCGGCTTACAGGACGTCCTGAAGCAGGCCAGGAAGGTGTGTGGCCATTTCAGGCGTTCCTACACGGCCATGGCGCACTTTACAGATATCCAGCGGCGAAACAACATGCCAGTGAGGCGCTTGATTTGCGACAACCCGACACGTTGGAATTCAACACTCCTAATGTTCGACCGCCTGCTCCAACAAGAAAAAGCCGTTAATGAATATTTGTATGACCGGGGTGCTAGGACAGTCTCTGGGGAGCTGGGAATTGTTTTGCCACGTTACTTCAGAAGTATTGGACTTAATACTTCTGAAGAAGCCCCAGACTGGGCGAAACGCGTTAAGTAAGAGATTTTATATCCACTTGTTTTATTATATATACATTTTATTTCAAATAAAGCTATAGTTTTTTTACTACTTTATTTGCTGTTCCTGATATACCTGAATCATGACCTATATCCTCTGGTGGGGATTATACCACCATATGCTGTATACACTAGAGCAAGATATTTGCTCTGAAATCTAATTGGACACCGTACCACACCATCACTTGATATCCTGAGACGGGGATTGTACCGTCTAGGCGCTATACGGCAGAGCTCTGAGTAGCTCTGCAAAGTGTGAGTGAGTCTTTTATAAGTTTCTATAAACTCTTATTTCGTCTGACATATTGCACTATTATTGTTCTGTACTTTTTTTATTGAAGGTTTCATACATTCCTAATTATAGGATTATTTGTATGTATATATTTTAATTACTATTTGCACTGTTTACCACTTCTGTCTTGTTTGTTTTACTATTGTGAGTAGGTATTGGGAATTCCTGCTCGGTTCACTGCTGCCCACCTTTAGTTTATTTAGTGAGCGCCTAATTCCTTTTTTTGTTGAGAAGAGAAGTCGCCTAGGTCAAAAAAGTCTAGATTACCTCACCTTTATTAAGATGAATGAGGGATGGATCCCGAAGGGACTGACAGTGGGCGAAACATTCGACTAAAAAAGGCCGGATGAGATGAGCTGCCTTGGGCTAAAAATGGTGACCCTATGTAGGAGGAACAGTCCCTATTCTGCTCTATGTCAGTGTGTATCAGGGTCCCTGAGGACAGGTGTCAATCCATATCTGCCAAGTGACCCTATGTAGGGGGAACAGTCCCTATTCTGCTCTGTGTCAGTGTGTATCAGGGTCCTTAAGGACAGGTGTCAATCCATATCTGCAAAGTGACCCTATGTAGGGGGAACAGTCCCTTTTCTGCTCTGTGTCAGTGTGTATCAGGGTCCCTGAGGACAGGTGTCAATCCATATCTGCCAAGTGACCCTATGTAGGGGGAACAGTCCCTATTCTGCTCTGTGTCAGTGTGTATCAGGGTCCTTAAGGACAGGTGTCAATCCATATCTGCAAAGTGACCCTATGTAGGGGGAACAGTCCCTTTTCTGCTCTGTGTCAGTGTGTATCAGGGTCCCTGAGGACAGGTGTCAAACCATATCTGCCAAGTGACCCTATGTAGGAGGAACAGTCGCTATTCTTCTCTGTGTCAGTGTCTATCAGGGATCCTTAAGTTAGGTGTCAATCCATATCTGCCAAGTGACCCTATGTAGGGGGAACAGTCCCTATTCTGCTCTGTGTCAGTGTGTATCAGGGTCCCTGAGGACAGGTGTCAATCCATATCTGCCAAGTGACCCTATCTAGGAGGAACAGTCCCTATTCTGCTCTGTGTCAGTGTGTATCAGGGTCCCTGAGGACAGGTGTCAATCCATATCTGCCAAGTGACCCTATGTAGAGGGAACAGTCCCTATTCTGCTCTGTCAGTGTGTATCAGGGTCACTGAGGACAGGTGTCAATCCATATCTGCCAAGTGACCCTATGTAGGGGGAACAGTCCCTATTCTGCTCTGTGTCAGTGTGTATCAGGGTACCTGAGGACAGGTGTCAATCCATATCTGCCAAGTGAGCCTATGTAGGGGGGACAGTCCCTATTCTGCTCTGTGTCAGTGTGTATCAGGGTCTCTGAGGACAGGTGTCAATCCATATGTCAAGGTGTCAATATGTCATATGAAAATGAGATAAGGTGGGCACACTCACTAAACGACAAACTGGCCCCAAAGAAGAGGCTAAACTAAGCAAGTACTGGGTGCTCACCCACATAAGGCTCTATCCCCTAAAGAGCCCAGAATACATAACAATATGAATAGAGTAAGGAGCACAACCAAATCTTAATATATACAAAAAATCTTTATTAATATGGGTATATATTATAGGAATGTCTCTATAGATATTCACAACAAGAATATAAAGTCATATTATTATAAAGTATATAACTGAAAACAATTATGAGCATATATAAACACGCAATGCGTGGTATGTAGATGAAAGAAATGACAAGCAAACAGACCACTGTAATCCTAGTATAAACAAAACCCAAACATATAACAAAATACAAGAAAGCATACCAAGTTCAGTGAGAAGCAGGGACAGAGTCAATCAAAAAAAAACCAACATTTCGGCTAAGAAGCCTTTATCAAGGGAGCATTGACTCTGTCCCTGCTTCTCACTGAACTTGGTATGCTTTTTTGTATTTTGTTATATGTTTGGGTTTTGTTTATACTAGGATTACAGTGGTCTGTTTGCTTGTCATTTCTTTCATCTACATACCACGCATTGCGTGTTTTTATATATGCTCATAATTGTTTTCAGTTATATACTTTATAATAATATGACTTTATATTCTTGTTGTGAATATCTATAGAGACATTCCTATAGTATATACCCATATTAATAAAGATTTTTTGTATATATTAAGATTTGGTTGTGCTCTTTACTCTATTCATATTGTCAATATGTCATATGTCAGGTGTCAATCCATATCCATTGTGATTTAGGAATGTTAGGTGATTTATGCCCTTTATGGATTAAAACCAGACTCTGCATCAACTGTGTAATTTTCCATGGGAGTTTTGCCATGGATCCCTCTCCGGCATACCACAGTCCAGGTGTTAGTCCCCTTGAAACAACTTTTCCATCACTATTGTGGCCAGAAAGAGTCCCTGTGGGTTTTAAAATTCGCCTGCCCATTGAAGTCTATGGCGGTTCGCCCGGTTCGCCCGTTCGCGAACGTTTGTGGAAGTTCGCGTTCGCCGTTCGCGAACCGAAAATTTTATGTTTGCGACATCACTAATGTTAATAGTCCTTCTTCCCTGAGATCATGGACCATTCCACGTCTCACAGCAGAATTAATAAGACTTTGCATCCCTTTCCCTGCTACCGCTAGGAAAGTGGAATTGTTTAGGCTCTTAAACACCACTACCGATAACTCCGATGCTGGGGAAGGTCCTAGTGGGTCTCAGTTACCGGCTTTTCATGCAATGATGACGTCATTAATGTCATCCATCGGCACCATTAGCGATAGGCTCTAGAAATTAGAGGCAGTTTGTTCTCCCCAGGTTCCTGCAAACCCAAATATTTCCAGTCACACACTTGCTGATGTTAGGCCCGGTAATTCTTTGGCGTCTATTTCAGTCCCCGAATGTATTAACCCCTTGCACATGGTCCCTTCTCACCTTAAAAAGGACATTCTGGAAGGCATGGATGTAAACCTGGTCTCACTGCTCATTGCCTCCCAGGATGTTCTGGAGAATAAGACATTTGCATACAGGGATATTTCTGTGGTTCTTAAGGCAAGAGATCCCCGTTTGAACAAAAAAATGTCTATCCCAGAATTTGTACTGGGTTTTGGCATCTATAGGGACGTCTACTGCTCAGTATATCCTGATAAAAGAGAAGAGTTAGACGTATATATGCACAAGATGGTGGATCTGGGGCACAAATACGATGTTACAGCTTTTTATGATTACCACCGTTCCTTCTCTGCAAAAGTGGAGCAAATTGGACACTGAGTTATTCTGCAGACACTTTGCAGGCGTCAGACCCCCAGCTTGTGCTGCATGTGCATCTACAATTTCTGCCCATATACGGCGGAGATGGAACAGGGCCAATCGGTACCTAATTTCCAAAGACCTGCCAGAAGCTTAAAGAATAAACTGGGGAGAGATATCGTGTTCCTAGGCAAATCACAGATTTGTAATAATTTTAATGCGGGGAATTGTGGTTTTAGCTCCTGTAGGCTATTGCATGTGTGTTCCCACTGTTTCAGGGCTCATTCAAAGACTATGTGCCCAAATAAAGCTTTCCCTAAACTGTATCACACGTGCGTGGACCTTACGTTATTGGCTACACTGTTCCGACAACACCCATCACACCATTTTATTGACTACATTATCACTGGACTATCTGAAGGGTTTCACACCGGGTTGGTACACTGGAATGTGACAATTTACAATCCACATTAGATAACCCACAGTTAGTACACACACTTATTATGACGGAGGTAGAACAAGGGTTTTTGTTGGGTCCTTTTGTTTCCCCACCCTTCACATCCTGGAGAACCAATCCCATAGGTGTTGTCACGGGAAAAACCTCACTCAAACCTAGATGATTTCCTCATGATTGAAAACAACTCCCTCCCTCCCACATGTTGGCTCTGTTTGAATCCCTTACTGTCCCAGTCTCTACTCACAAAACTTTAGGTCCAGACACTAGCATGCAATTTCTGATTGAGCGCACCCTGGCTAGCCTTGAACACTATCTACTACAAGGTTATTGCAACCGGAAGGAACTCCAATCGCTGCTGGGGTCGCTCAATTTTGCCATGAGGATCATACCACAGGGTAGATCCTTTATCTCTCATTTACTATCTTTGTTTCCACATTTCACCTCAGACACTTCACGTATCACTTTAGATAATCACGCAACCTCTGATTTACGTATGTGGAGGGTTTTTCTCACCTCTTGGATCGGGCGAGCCATGTTTATACCCCCCCCTCTCTGACACTTCACCTACAATATGGACAGATGCAGCAGCAAACTCCGGTTTTGCAGCCATCTGGGGAGACCAATGGCTTTGGGGTTCCTGGCCTACTGAAGTTAAATCCTTGCCCAGCTTCTCCGATACCTCAGCTTTGTTTGAGTTATACCCGATCGGTTTGACTGTGGTATCTTATGTGCCCCCGCCCTCACCCCTACCCTCCCCACAATATACTGTTCCTATAGTCGCCACTGTGTCTGCATGTGTGTCTGTGTGTATATATGTGTGTGTATGTGTACATGTGCATACATCTCAAAATCATTCAAACCCCAAAACCGCATACAAACACACCCCCTACATTCACTTACACATACTCAATGAAAAAACATGCTCACATTCAAAAACATAAAGACAGCTTAGTGCTAAATACATTTAAAACATTGTGGTTGTTTTTTACATTTTAAAGTTGGGGGTTCCAAAAATAGGACCCGCCCAGGGTGCCAGATGCTCTAGGTACGTCCCTGCATATTTTTATGTCTGCACGCGTGTATTTGTGTATATCTATATATATGTATATGTAAGAATGCATGTTGTTTGTGTTAGCAACCTCCCTGGTAATCTCTATCAGGACCTCACTAGTTTCTGTTTTTAAAGCTTTTTCAATCTCCACTCCTATACACAAAATCAATGCATATTCACATATATATCCTATTGAATGTGAATGTCTAACTGCTCTTTAAAATGTATTCTAGCATGATTTTTAACATCAGAGGCCAGGGAGGAGGAATTGGTGGTGTTATGGTTACGTCAACAAACAACATGTTATTTTAAAGCTTCAGTGCAGTGATTGATGCTTTTGCTAGGAATGTATTTAGATTGCACTGCTCGTTATTATTCATGTGAAGTGCTATTTTGTTACTCTCAGTTACTAGTTGTATACACAACAAACTTTGGATATTGGTGTAAGAGTTTTAAGAGCTGTTTGAACTCGGCCCTGGTCACACCCTCAGTCACACCCCTAAAATTAAAGTGTCCCTCTTTGTTCTTTTGAAATATTGGGAAGTATATCTTCATGTGTGTGTGTGATTATGTTACTAATTAGGATGGTGTGTGGTAGTTTAAGTGCAAGTGGCTACTCATGCATATGTGTATATATACACCGGTATGTATGGGGGTCTCTAAAAAAACTTCTTTCCTAGGTTTTCACAAGCGGCAAGGGTAGCACTAGATGCATGACACTCTGGTCTGTCCTAATCTTATTACTGCAAGTATGTATTTTTTGTATAAATATGGTGATTTGGTCAAAATTGGCCTTAAGCTCATAGAAGATGCAATATATAGCAATACCGCCAGACATATTCGCAGGACAAAATCCCCATTATAATTCAGTTATCTATATATTCTCTAATTATGAACTTTTGCCACTGAGAGAACAACTGTAGGTGAGTCATAAATACCGTGGTACAGAGTAGCATCGCCATCTAGTGACCAGTAAAAACATTAAACATGCTGTTGTCTCAGTGATTTAGCCATAAATGTATTAAATCCAGTTCTTGAGATGCAAAAAATGTCAAATGCTTTAAAGCAACCTTTACTTGAGCAGAGTTTTGACAATCAGCGATTCATTAATTTTATATTGGTAGTGTGGACTAGCTGGTGTAAAGAGTGGAGAGTAGAAAAGACTGTAGTTGTGTAGAATAGCTTCTCAGTGGTCTTACGTGTTTCCAACTTGCCCCCTTGCAGTCTATACTTGAATATGGTGGCGAGGTTCATCTTCCTGTCCGCCCGCACCTCCCACGCCTCCCCCCTCTGTCAGTCCCTACATTGGCTTCCTGTAAGATATAGAGCTCAATTTAAGATTCTGGAACTCACATACAAATCTCTCTATAATGGTGCCCTTAACTACCTATCCTTTCTAATACACTAGTATGTCCCCTCTAGACGCCTACGTTTTGCCGAAGACCTACATCTATCCTCTGTCCATACTCCCACCTCTGATGATCGCATTTAAGACTTCCCTAGGGCTGCACCGTTCCTATAAACACAGGTTACTCGCTATGGGGGGATAATGTATAATAAACACAGGTTACTGGCTATGGGAGGATAATGTATAATAAACACAGGTTACTGGCTATGGGGAGGATAATGTATAATAAACACAGGTTACTGGCTATGGGAGGATAATGTATAATAAACACAGGTTACTGGCTATGCGGGGATAATGTATAATACACACAGGTTACTGGCTATGGGGGGATAATGTATAATAAGCACAGGTTACTGGCTATGGGAGGATAATGTATAATAAACACAGGTTACTGGCTATGGAAGGATAATGTATAATAAACACAGGTTACTGGCTATGGGAGGATAATGTATAATAAACACAGGTTACTGGCTATGGGGAGGATAATGTATAATAAACACAGGTTACTGGCTATGGGAGGATAATGTATAATAAACACAGGTTACTGGCTATGGGGGATAATGTATTATAAACACAGGTTACTGGCTATGGGGGGATAATGTATAATACACACAGGTTACTGGCTATGGGGGGATAATGTATAATAAACATAGGTTACTGGCTATGGAGGATAATGTATAATAAACACAACCCCCCCCCCAAAAAAAAATATAATAATAATATAAAAAAAAAAAAAAAAGAATGCAGCTTCAGAATTAATCTAAATTGTATGCTGTCTAGGAGGTGGGAGGGTCTGGGAGGGAGGGTCTGCTGCTGATTGGCTGGAATGTGTCTGCTGACTGTGAGGTACAGGGTCAAAGTTTACTCAATGATGACGAATAGGGGGCGGACCGAACATCGCATATGTTCGCCGTCCATGGCGAACGTGAACAAGCTATGTTCGCCAGGAACTATTCGCCAGCGAACCGTTCGGGACATCACTAACTATATATACTTTCATGATGGTAACATTAACTGGGTGGTGCAAAAATATGTCAAACTGAAAATAGACCAAGCATACCTATATATCAAGTTGAAAAACTGACATGTACAAGTTCTGATTGTTGCCTTTTGGCCCCCAAACAACCCAGCAACCCTATACATGGGGGGTATCACTGTACTAGGGAGATGTTGCCAAACATATTGGGGTGTTGTTTGGCAGTGACACATAACAGGATCTGTTAATTCATGCCTAAAGTACAATGTGTGTGACAAAGAAAAAAAAAAAGATTACTACCCAAAAGTTTGACAAAGGCTGGTGGTAGAATTCAGTGCACGAAAAATGTGTTAAAATACCACCATTTAAAATACCCTGGGTTGTCTACTTTTCAAAAATATATGGTTTGATGGGGGTAAAATACATTGGCTCAAATGGGACATGGGCGCAGGTTGATTACATGTCAAAATTCCAAGTTGGGAAACTGATATGCGCACCTGCAAAATGTGGCCTTTTAGCCCCAAAGAACCCGACAGGCCTATGCATGGGTGGTATCACTGTACTCAGGAGATCTTGCTGAACACATATTGGGGTGTTGTTTGGCAGTGACACATAACAGGATCTGTTAATTCATGCCTAAAGTACAATGTGTGTGGAAAAAAACCAGAAAAAAATGAACTACATCAATGTTTGATAAAGCCTGGTGGTAGAATTAGTGCATGGAAAGTGTTAAAATACCACCATGTGAAATACCCTAGGGTGTCTACTTTTCAAAAATACAAGTAAAATACATTGGCCGGGGTAAAATACATTGGCCGGCTTTAAAAATGTCCCAAATAGGACATGCATGCAGGTTGACTACATGTCAAAATCCCAAGCTGGGAAACTGATATGCGCACCTGCCAAATGTGGCCTTTTAGCCCCCCAACAACCCGACATACCTATACATGGGGGGTATCCCTGTACTCGGGAGATGTTGCTGAACACATATTGGGGTGTTGTTTGGCAGTGACACCTAACGGAATCTGTGAATTTATACCTGAATTGCAATGTATGTGAAAAAAATAAAAACAATAAACCACCTATGCAAAGTTTGGCAAAGGTTTGTGGTAAAATGGCTGCAGAGAAAGTATCAACATATTCTTAGATAATTACCCTGGGTTATCTAGTTTTAGAAAAATATATACATGTGGGGTGTTTTTTGGAGATTTATGACATAACAGTGTTACAATGTCACTATTGATACATTTGAAAAATGTACATTTTGAAACAGCAATTTCCTACTTATAGCCCTATAACTTGCAAATAAAAGCAAAAAAAAAAAACACGTAAACATTGGGTGTTTTTAAACTCAGGACAAAATGTTTAATCTATTTAGCAGTTTGTTTCATTCAATTTTGTAGATCAGTAAAATATTTTTTAAGTAAAAGTAAAAAAACATGTATTTTTTTAATTTTTCTTCATATTTTATTATAATTTTTTTAATTAAATTTTACAACATGATAAAAATAATAGTATGTAAAGAAAGCCCTTTTTGTCCTGAAAAAAAATATATAATTTGTATCTGAACAGTAAATGAGAGAGCGGAAAATTACAGCTAAACACAAACACCACAAAAGTGTTAAAATAGCTCTGGTCCAAAAACAGCACACACAGACCGGAACCCCCACCAGAGACTAATATGGGACGCAAAAACAAACGCTTTCACCCTCCAGAGGCTCAAAAACAGCCTGATATCAGGCTATCATTTGAAAGGCCAGCGGTGGCGGCTCAAACCAAGATGGCGCCCACGGCAAACTGTGCGGAAGATGACTCGGAAGCATCCCAAGAAGACAGGGAGCAGCTCACATCCCCAGAGTCGGAAGATTGAATATCAGAAGTGGAGTCTGAAGATGACTCCGCTCCAGTCACTAAGGGAGACATGAAGGATCTCATACAAGAGATACGCAGGGTCTGGAAGGCAGACCTCAAAGAGGCTCAAACTGAAATAGGGGAACTCAGGCACAAAATCGTGGAAGTACAACAGAAAGACTGAAAAACAAATAACAACCACCCAGAAACAAGTGGAGGACCTGACACAGCAAGTCAGAGATCTGTTACAATCAGTAACCACCCTAGAGATGAGACACAGAAGGAGGAACATACGGGTGAGAGGGGTGCCAGAAGGACTTGGGGAGGAGGCCCTGCTCCCATATATACGGGGGGGGTAGTGGCTTCACTCCTAGCCAGAAACGACGCCAAGGACCTAATAACAACGTCCTTCAGGATCCGAAAAGAAGCAACTGCCCCCTCCCAAGCACCAAGAGATGTTATAGCCACCACCAGGGACATCGCGGTGAGAACCGCCATCATGTCTAGGTCTAGAACTCTTGGAAGGGTCACCTATGAAGGCGCAGCAGTGTCCATATATGGAGACCTACCATTTGGAGTGTTGGCAGCAAAAAGACACCTAGCCCCTACTGCAAGGCAATTGAGAGACGCCATGATCCGGTACCGCTGGGGAGACGACGGATCACTGATAGTACCTCGGAGACCCGAGACCTTCATACTAACCCCAGCAGAAGATCCAAGAGCCTTCCTGCAGAAGCTGAACCTCGGAGCTGCCAACTGGAAAGAGCCAGAAACTACCCGTATACCAAAGGACACAGGGACACGTTCTACTCCACATCCATGACAGGGACGACCTGGACAGATAGGCCTTGTACACACTATGTCTCCCAGACGCTAAAGAGGGACCTCACATACACAGGTTAGATAGCTGCTTACCAAACCTGTACATAGGCGACAGGCAGCAACACCGCACCGAGCACCTAGTCACCAACAGCGAAAACAGCACTATCATGCAAAAATATGACACATGGACACACTAGTTATACACAAGACGACAGTCTAACTGACACATTCAGGCCACCCTGCGACTACAAACCCCCGACAGCAAGCAACGAACGCAGACCCCCTGCAGAGACTGATAAGTAAAAAACGTACTAATATTGTATTTGTAATGCTATAATAAGAACTAATGTAAGATGTTCATTGACAACATACTAGTTATCATACTATGAACCAGTTGTATAAAGTGAGAATATTTCTAATATAATATAAATAAAAAAAAAATAAAAAAAATAGCTCTGGTCCTTAACGTACAAACATCTTAAAAACAGTCTGGTCCTGAAGGGGTTAGCAAAAAAAAAAACCTGCAATGTTTTGCATTGTAGGGTTAAAATAACAAAGACACTGCACCATTGAGATGAAGTGATCTGGGTGACTTTAGTGTCCTTTAAACGCAGTAGAAAGTAGTAAATTGTCCAATTGTCTCAATATGTACTCTGATGGTAGTGGGGCACATCACATAAACCATTCTAAAAATGTAATTAGACTTTTAACATGTCCTGGTTACACTCTAAGGGTATGTGTTGGGGATGTAATGTCTGTGGTACAATAAAGTTGTTGACCCGTGTTTTTCCTGTTGAGTGTGGAGCAGTGAAGCACTAAACACGTTTGGTGTGTTCCTCTGTTATTATGTTCACTTGCCTGATTACTGGTTATCCCTCCCACAGACTGCAACACTTTACGGGCCCAAAGGTATGCTGGAAAGCAATACAACAGGCTGTATTTCGACGGAGATGAGCAGAACTACAGTATATGGGAAACAAAGTTCAGCGGACACACACGTGGTTGTTGTACCTTAAAAGAACACTATAGTCATCCAGCTTACTCCATCTCAATTAAGTGGTCTGGACGCATTGCTCCTGTCCTTTTAAACATTGCAGTTTTAAAGAAACAGCCACTATAAGTGCTATTGCGGCACAGACCGAGTAAAACTTGTTCACGTGACACGGAAGCCCCTATTTTGAATGTATGTCTGGTGCTTGCACACATGCACATTAGGTCCCCAATTCTACCAATGAAGAGCATTGGAATAACCCATCGCTGGAGGAAAGGTGCCTTGGCACTGGAATAAGGTAGTTTATTTACATTTTATATTTTTGCTCGGGGTGGGTTCTATTTAGTGCAAGGGAGAGGGATAATAGTGTTAGAAATACAGATTTATATTCCTAATGCTATGGTGTTCTTTAAACAAACCATCCTGAGTTAACCAGATAATACTGATGCGAATAAACATACACATACACAGGTAAGAACGAGGAAGCTGATGCTGAGAAAATTAAACTCTTAAAATGGTGGTGAAAGTCTGCCTTTAGTTATGAAGGAAACTTCCGATGATAGAAGAAAGGCACTTTAAATAGATTATTGTGCAGGCAAGGCAAAGTACCTTTTGTAGAGTTCAGATTACTGGTTGAGAAGTTTGAAGATACTATGAAATACTGTGTTAGCTCAAATGACTGTAGATTGTTCCAAGTGTGTAATGTCACTTCTACATTTAAAATGAAGGATGACTATAATAATGTTTGTTACAGTTGTGACCAAGTAGGACACAGGGCCAGAATGTGCTCAAACAGATAAAATGGCGGTCAGTTACTGTGGTGTAATTACCTTAGAAACCAAACACTCAGAATTGCAGACTGTGAGTGTAAAAAACTATTATAATTGGATCATATTAGCCATAGCTTCCTTTTATTAACTGGTGTCTTTTTTTCCTGCTCAGAGCTGGATCTCTGTTTTCCTGACAACTTAGTGGAGTCTCACGTAAGCAACCTCAATTCAAATACATTCAATTTCAAAAATATTTAGTAACCGTAAGTCTATCTGATAATCTTGTTTAATGATGGGAAGATAACCATGTGTGTGAAACTAACAACTGTAGACAAACGATTTTTCGCTGATTTTATTTATGTTTGGACAGGGAATAACAAGTCACATTTTTTTTTTCTTAAAATACTTATTAATTATGAATTTGGCTTAATCTCTTAAGGACCGGATGGCGTCCATGCTCTCATGCAGTGCAGGACTTTAATGCCATGGACCAGGACTGTGCAAAACGCAGCTCCATGGGCTGCATGTGGCCCGCTGTGGGATTTTATGAGGCCCACAAGCTCAACTAAAAATCTGTAAGTGTGATCTTTGTGTGTATATGTTGTGCATGTGTATATGTGTTATCTGTGTGTGTATGTGATATCTGTGTGTGTGTTATCGGTGGGTATATATGATATTTGTGTGTATGTGTGTTATCTGTAACGTGCTTACCTCCCGCCGTGCAGCCCTCCTCCTGCCGCGATGTCCGACCGCTCCACGCAGCCACGCATAGTGAAGGATACTCACCTCTCTTGAGCCGCGCAACCCTCCTCCTGCCTGCACTCACCTCCTCCTGCAATGCGACAGAGTGGCATGACTTCCTTATATAGAGTGTATTTTGAGTCGCAATGATGACGTGAACCAATCAGTACACAGGTAAGCCTATTTAGGGCTTGCTTTGGCTCATATTCTTTGCTCTATTGTGGTTTCTGTATAGATCCTCTCTTTGTGCTCATAGTGATCCCTAGTAATTTTCTGTTTGACCTCAGCTTTGTATTTAACCTTGTGATTTATGGTATCCTAACCCGGCTTCGTATTTGACGTTGTGATTTATGGTATCCTGACCCGGCTTCATATTGACTGTGTGATTTCTGGTATCCTGACCTCGGCTTCGTATTTGACTTGTATTTTCGGGTATCCTGACCTGGCTTTGTCTTGACTTTGTGTATTTCTGTATCCATGACCTTGATTCTCGCTATATTAATACGTTAAGTCTGGCCACTATAAGGCTCGGTAATACACCTTTTGTGGATTTCCTCTTTACTGCGTGTTTTGGGAACAGCTCCTGTGACAGTATCTGTGTGTGTTTATATGTGTCATTTATGTTTATGTGTTATCTTTGTGTGAGCGTGTGTATGTATCTGTGTGTGTCAGTGTGTATCTATGTGTGTGTTATATCTGTGTGTTTATTAATCAGTGTGTATCTATGTGTATGAGTCAGTGTTTATCTGTGTCTGTTTGTATCAGTGTATCTATGTATCTGTGTATATGAGTCAGTGTGTATCTATGTGTATGAGTCAGTGTTTATCTGTGTCTGTGTGTATCTGTGTATATGCGTCAGTGTGTATATATGTGTATGAGTCAGTGTTTATCTGTGTCTGTGTGTATCTGTGTATCTATCTATATGAGTCAGTGTGTATCTGTGTGTGTATGTGTCAGTGTGTATCTGAATGTATAAGTCTGTGTGTGTTATCTTTGCTTGTATATTTGATGTATCTGTGCGTGTATATTGTGTATCAATCAGTGTGTATGTCTGTGTGTGTATATGTTAGTGTGTAGCTTTGTGTGTATGTGAAATTGAGTGTGCCCCTAATATCAATGAGATCCCCAAGGTCTAAAAAGACATTGGTGAGGTATCCCTGCTTGTCCCTCTGCTCATTGATTGGTGCTGGACTTTGCTAGCTGCCCAGCACTAATCATAGTACCTGGAGATACAATATGAGAGGGAGATATCCCTCTCATGCTGCTATAACACAGTACAGAGTGCTCATAGAGTCCTCTGTACTGTATGAGCTGGGAAATTCCTCTGCTGATGTCAGTACTGATGTCAGCAAAGGTAATCTCTCAGAGGTGTGATTAGGGGGCAGGATTAGGAATGTGATTATAGATAGGAGTATGGGAAGGATTAGTTGTTGGATTAGGGGAAAAGATATACATGTGAGGTATTTTTGTTATCGAGAACAGTAGATGCAGTAGTAGACAAATATGCTCTGTTTACATGTTGATATGTGAATATGATTATGTATTTCTGTGTGTCTGTATGTGCATGTTAGAGACAAAGGGTGTGAGACCTCTGATGATTTCAGCCAGGGAGGCGGGCCAGGGGGTTGGGCCAAATGCCACCTTGGCCAATCAGCATTTCCTCATACAGCTATATTGAATCAATGCATCTCTATGAGGAAAGTTCAGTGTCTCCATGCAGAGGCACCTCTAGTAGCCATCTGAGGAGTGGCCAGTGAAGTTATCACTAGGCTGTAATGTAAACACTGCCCTTTCTCTGAAAAAAACTGTGTTTACTGCAAAAAGCCTGCAGGGACTGACTATACTCACCAGAACAACTACATTAAATTGTAATTGTTCTGGTGACTATAGTTTTCCTTCAATTTTGCTCAGTTGCCAAGTCAATTATTTCAATGAATGCTTTAATTCCTTGTGAGTAGCAACTGTGATCAAGGTGAGATTTAAAAAAAGCTAACTCTAACATGAGACTATAATATTTTTTATGAACATAAAAGAGGAACACTGACCACAAGGCATCTTCTGTTATGGCCAGTGACTTCACAGTTTTAGCATTACAAAATATCTCTTCAGAACACATGCTTTTACAAAGATGGCAAAAGTAAGTGAGTTTTAATACTTAACACTTTCATTTCTTTTCTGGACTTTTAATGGTGAGCTCCTTCAAGACTTTTAGCATCTGGCTACCTTCTCTTGCTACTCAAGTGCACACATGCATCGCAAACAAAAAAAGTCACTTCCGTCAATTTGTGTTCTACTAAATCTCAAGTGAAAAAAAATGTAAGTAAAAAGTTAGACTCTAGAAACAACAACAGCCCTGTCACAAAGTTGAAGTCCACACATTTATAGCATGGGGGTGCAGAATGCTGAAGCAGTTGACACATTAAAATCTTCTGCATCACTCACCAGGGAGTTCCAAACTGCTTCTGGATACAACATCAGCACAAGAACTGTGTATAGGGAGCTTCTTGAAATGGATTTGCATGGCTGAGCAGGTGTACATAAGCCTCACATTAACATGCACAAAGTCAAGTGTTCACTGGAGTGGTTCAAAACGTGCCCCTACTGGACTCTGGAGAAGCGGAAACATATTTTTTGGAGTGATTAATGACACTTTACTATCTGGTGGTCTGATGGAAGAATCTGGATGTAGCAGATGTGAGGAGAATTATAGCTAGTGGAATTAATAGTGCTTTCTGTAAAGTTTGGTTTAGGAGGGATAATGGTCTGAGGTTGTCGTTCAGGATTTAAATTAGGTCCCTTAGTTCTAGAAAAGTATATGTATCACGAGTGTGTATATACATCTGATATCGTATCCTATTTTTATTTTGGGAGACCTACGTGTTTTTTTTGTGTTTTTAACATACATGATATGTTTTACTGTTAGCCTATAGAATCTGGTATTTTGCCCCTACTTAGGGGTCTATTTTAGGGATAAGAGAGTACAGGGCCATACTTTTCCTATATATTTTTATGTTTGTTGTTATTAAAGGCACATTGATCTTTTTATAGAGGTACAGTGTTTTCTGTCTTCCTTGATATACCTATAAATTTGAAGCGCTAATACTTTATATATTTTGTTTTTCTTTCTTTAAGTCGCTTTTTTGTATGTAGCTGCCCGTATTATTTGAATATATCGGTTAGCGAGGTTTCCTCCCATTTTTTAGTTCTAGAAAAGGAACATCTTAATGCTACAGGAGACAACGATATTGTAGTCATTTAAGTGCTTCCAACTTTGGGGTAACCATTAGGGTAAGGCCTTTCATGTCCTAGCATGACTTTGCCTGTGCACAATGCAACATCCATGAAGATATGGTTTGGTGTGAATTAACTCTAGTACACCTTTGGGGTGATAGAATGCAGATTGCGCACCAGACCTTTTTATCTAATATCAGTGCCTTACCTCACCGATGCTATTTTGTGGAATGGGCAAGAATTCCTACAGATACTATCCAAAATCTTGAAAGCCCTCCTAGAGGAGCAAAGGCTGTTATAACGGCAAAGGTATGTATGGGGGAAGATACTTTGTTTTGGAATAGGATAGCTAACACTCTTATATAGGTGCAGGGCCGCCATCATAAATTGTGGGGCCCCTAACAAAGCTCAAGGTCTGGGCCCCCGGTGCCTGCCTCCAAGCCCCGCCTCCAAATCCCGCCCACAGGAATACACACACACAGACACAAAAGGACACAGACACACACAGAGAAAGATACACAAATACTGAAACAGACATACACACGTTTAGACACATACACAGATACACACACATACTGACATAGACATACATACATACATACTGAAAAACAGATATACATACAAACTGACATACAAAAACGTATATACATACTTACATACACGCACACATACAGACATACATACAGACATACATACACAGACATACATACAGACATACATACAGACATACATACAGACATACATACAGACATACATCACACAGACAGACATACATCACACAGACAGACATACATCACACAGACACACATACAGACATATATACATACTGACATACACACACAGAAGTACATGCATACTGACATACACACACAGACATACATGCATACTGACATACACACACAGACATACATGCATACTGACATACACACACAGACAAACATACATACTGACAAACAGACATACATTTAGACATATATATATATATATATATATATATATATATATATATATATATATATATACACATACTGGATATATAATCCTGATATTTACAGAGTGAGTATAGCAGGAAGTGGAAAAGAGGGAATAAGACAGAGGGACAGTATTTAAGCTCTAAAACTGGAAGAATAAGAGTTCACCAAATCCTATAAAAACTTGCAAACAGTACACAGTAAATGTGGGTATCCGGGAGCTTAAAAAGTTAAATAACAATGAAGAAAAATAAATATAAATATAAAGTGCCGATATGAATTATACTTTTCCTATACCCAAGTATGCAAATCGTTAAAGACATATAGGGAACAGGGACTATAGTGTTTCTTTAATGTGAGGTAAATTAGAGATTAGTGCCACGAATAATATACTAGATTGCCTACTTACAACCAGATGAGGATGATGATGGGCTCTAGCTACAGTCTGGTTCCACTGGTCTGGTGTAGAACAGGCTCTCTGGAGGCTGTTTGTAACTGTGGTCACAAAAATCAATGTTCTGGGAGAACGGGAAGCAGCTCCATTTTTTAACGCCCTTTACACAGCTCAAGGTCCAGGGTCCACCTTCATGTTCCATCAATGAGTTTGTTCACAGGAGGTGGAGTAGGGATATGTGTGAATCTGTGTTTGTATTTGTAAGGGCTGCAAGGTGTGTTTCTATGTATGTACGGGATGCAGTGTGTGCGCCTGTAAGGGGTGCATTGAGTGTGTGTAAGGGGTGCATTGAGTGTGTGTAAGGAATGCATTGTGTGTAAGGGTTGCATTGCTTGTCTGTGAGTGTCGGTGTGTGTAATGCATTGTGTGTTTTTCAGTGTGCAAGGGGTGCATTGTGTGTGTGTGATGGATGTCAATCTCTCCCCCCTCCCTTGTCACTCTCTTCTCCCCCTCTCCCTCCCTTGTCACTCTCTTTCCCCCCCCTCTCTTGTCACTCTCTTCTCCCCTCTTGTCCCTCTCTTCTCCCCCCTCCCTTGTCACTCTCGTCTCCCCCGTTGTCACTCTCTTCTCCCCTCCCCACTCTCATTCCCCCTCCCAACCCGTCAATTCCCCTGCCTGTCAATTTCTTTCCCCCACCCTGTCAATTTCTTTCCCCTCCCTTTCAATTTATTCCCCCCACCCTCCCTGTCAATTTATTTCCCCCCACCCTCCCTTTCAATTTATTCCCCCCACCCTCCCTGTCAATTTATTCCCCCCACCCTCCCTGTCCATTTATTACCACCCCCTCCCTGTCCATTTATTCCCCCCTCCCTGTCCATTTATTCCCCCCTCCCTGTCCATTTATCCCCCCTCCCTGTCCATTTATTCCCACCCCCTCCCTGTCCATTTTTCCCCCCTCCCTGTCCATTTATCCCCCCTCCCTGTCCATTTATCCCCCCCTCCCTGTCCATTTATCCCCCCTCCCTGTCCATTTATTCCCCCCTCCCTGTCCATTTATTCCCCCCTCCCTGTCCATTTATCCCCCCCTGTCCATTTATTTCCCCCCTCCCTGTCCATTTATTCCCACCCTCCCTGTCCATTTATTCCCCCCCCCCTTCCTGTCCATTTATTCCCCCCTCCCTTTCAATTTATCTCCCCCCCCTTTCAATTTATCCCCCTCCCCTACCTATGTTGTAGCGTGGCCAAGCCCTGTATGGTCCGCGGTTACAGGGAGCTTTTGTTTCCTGTACCCAGCCGGACTAACAGGAAGTGAACACTCAGTGTTCACTTCCTGTTAGTCCGGCCGGGTACAGAAGACAAATGCTCCCTGTACCCGCGGACCATACAGGGCTCGACCACGCTACAGTGAGGGAGTGACAGGAGGGAGCGCTGAGCGCTTCCCTCCTGTTAGTCCCTCTCCTCATGCTGCGCCCGGGCGGTGCGCCCTCATGGACGCACCAGCCCGGGCAGAGCTGCAGCCGCCTGAGGCTCTCTGCAGAGCGCTCGGGTGACTGCAGCATGAGGGGGGGCGGCGCCCCTTGTCTGCCTTACAGGTAGCGCCGGCCCTGAATGTGTGTATGGGGGGCAGTGTATGTTTGTGGGACTGTGTATGTATGGGGGGGGGGGGGGAAGTGTATGTTTGTGGGGCAATGTGTGTATGGGGCAGTGTATGTATGTGGGGCAGTGTATGTTTGTGGGGCTGTGTTTGTATGGGGGGCAGTGTATGTTTGTGGGGCTGTGTTTGTATGGGGGCAGTGTATGTTTGTGGGGCAATGTGTGTATGGGGGGCAGTGTGTGTATGGGGGAGGGTAGAGAGGGTTTTTAAAAATGTCTTTATTTAAAAAATAAATAAATACATGTCCCCCCTCCCTTCTTACCTTTACTGAGGGAGGAGGGGGGACATTTCTCGATCCCTGGTGGTCCGGTGAGTAATCCCTGGTGGTCCCAGTGGTGAGAGTGAACTCTAGCCCGTAGCTGCAGGGCTCGAGTTTACTCTCGCGAGATCTGGAGTGTTGCAGTGGTAACCACGGCAACGCTCCATGATCGCAAGAGAAGGACCTGGAGGAGCTGCAGGCTGAGCTCCCGGGTCCTCTCTCCCTCCCTGCCGGCTGCCCGCACGGTGCCTGCGGACCAGGGAGGGAGATCTCTGATCTCCCCTCCGGTCCTTGAAGGCATATTGCAGGGCTGGCGCTTGGACAGTGCCAGCCCTGCATTAGCCGGCAGGGGAGAGCCTCGGGGGGGGAAGGCAATTGCCCCGTTGTCCCCCCTGAACTACTTCCACAGCACTTTACAATATTATGAAAGGGGGGGGGGGAAATGTACAATAAATGAGACAATTACACAGTGACACAGGAACAATAGGTAGATTTGAATTATACCACATAGAAATTGTTAAAGGGACACTGTAGGCACCCAGACCACTTCAGCTCATTGAAGTGGTCTGGGTTCTGTCCCTTTTGCACTTAGTGCTGCAATGTAAAACATTGCAGTTCCAGATAAACTGCAATGTTTACATTGCAGCACTAAGTCTGCTTTCAGAGACTGTCTCCCAGACAGTCACTGGAGGCATTTCCTGGATTGAAATGGGCCTTTGGTCCGGTATCTGACACTGGATGTCCTCATGCTCTGCATGAGTACATCCAGCGTCAGATTTATCCCAATAGGAAAGCATTAATTCAATGCTTTCCTATGGAAAGGTCTAATGCGCGTGTGGCATGTGCCGTGCGTGCGCATTAGCTCCCGCTCGTCGCATAACAGGGGAGGAGGCGGAGCCATGGCACTGGTATAATTTACCTTATCCCAGCATCCCTTGGCGCTGGGATAAGGTAAGTAAAAACTGTTTTTTAACCCTTTATTCATCCGGGCGGAGGGGGCGCAAGGGAGAGGGAAATCAGCTTTGTATTCCTGGCACTATAGTATCCCTTTAATGCCATATTACAATAAGTTTCATAAGAGTTAAATGAATAAAGTTATTACTCCTACACTCTGCACAGAGTGTGGGTTCACATGTCAAGAGGAAGGCCTATACAAACCAAAGGGCGATGTAGACATATAAGGACCTACTACCTGCTGACCACGGCCTATACTATTCCCCAGGTGAAAGGCAGCCAGACCGCCAACATTCCTGGGGTAGCCCTGGGAGGAGGAGTGGAAGGGGCCTCCGCCGACGCTCTCATCCCTTTATGTCAACGGCTATTGGGGAACATTCCTGGGCTGTTTGATAGACTGGACTGGTCGGCATTGTACTCTTGCCTGTCTTGCTACCTGTGGATCATCTCACTTGCATGGGGAAGATCCCCATCATGGATCTTATGAATATATTTGTGGCCTGCCTGCCCTGGGGAGCTTTGTGCTGTGACTGCGACCAGCCACAAGACAGAAAAAATATATGGGGGGGGAAGCCTCTCGGGAGTCCTTTCTACAGCTGTGATATGCTCGCAATCTTGTGTATGAATAGAAAGTTTTAATAAAGCTATGTCTCGGTGTGAAAATAAAATAAGTTGCATTATCTCAAATGAACATAAAAGGTTAAAAGGACAACCAAGCAATAATAATTCTAAATACTAAGGACTTTTAGGTCAGGTGATAAAATTGGTTGTTATGCTGGTGGAACACAGCTTGCTTCTTGCGGACATTCAGGTGTCTTCCGAAGTGGATGCCGGCGGCCCCACAGATAAGGGAAGTTGGTTTCTCTCAATTTCTGGGCTTCCAGTCTCATCGTTTAATGCCATGAAACCATAGACCTAGATATGTCATTGTAAGTTAATTCCCTTAAACTGGTAAGCAGGTGAGGAGCGGGTAGCCATTTGCACCATTTGTTTGTGTCTGATCATTGGGAAACCGACCTGTAAGTCTTTTACATCTGTAGCCTTGGGTGGCTTGGGTACCCTTATCTTGCTGAAGTGCTTTATATGTTGAAGATTGTGACATTTTTTTGCATTTAATAAAAAGTACATATTTTACTAGAAATTTACATTTTTATAAATAAACCTTTTTACACTTATTGACTGTCAGTTACTTCCTGGTTCCCTAGCTCAGTGGAGCTAAGTCATGAGACAAGTAGTTGCCTAGAACTCCTGCATGGAAAAGTCTGTGATTGGTCAGTCACAAAGCCTAGGGTATATTCAATAAGGAGAGCTTTCAAAGGCTCAGACAGATCTAAAGTGTTTTCAGATACAACAGCCACTAGTGACGACGTGTATAATTTGGGGAGGAGGAGGGGGGGCAGTGTATTACACTTTGGAGGGGGGTCAGTGTATTAATTTGAGGGAGGGAGGGTCAGTGTATTAATTTGAGGGAGGGAGGGGCCAGTGTATTAATTTGGGGGAGGGAGAGGGCAATGTATTATATTGGGTGAGGTAGTGGGCAGTGTATTAGAGTGGTGGGAGGGGGTCAGTGTGAGAAGAGCTGGAACTGGAGGACGGGTGGCTCATCTTAAGGTAGGATAAGAGGGGCTTGGGGGACCTTCCTGGGAAGTGTGTTAAATTGGGGAGGGGGCAGTGTATTAATTTGGGGGAGGGAGAGGGGAAGTGTATTAAATTGGGGAGGAGGGGGGAATTAATCAGAGTGGTGAATGGGGCGGCAGTGTATTAGAGTGGTGGGAGGGGGGAAGGAAAGACCTCTGGTGACTTTCTGGTTACAAGATTCCATGCCAGAAGCATGGGGCACAGCTGCACTGGTAATAGTTAATAGTTATAGTTATTTGTAATACAGGCTAAATGACAAAAAAGACAAATCCACAAATCTACACCTCTGTTTCTGCTGTTGATACAAGAAAAATCCAGAAAACCGAACTTAAAGTGATTTCCAGTTTTGCCATGTTGCTTAGCAAAATTTCTACAGAATCTGTTAAAACAACCTCTCTATGCTCAGAATTCTCCTTTATTGTTTTTACTTTAAATAATGCAGTCAAACGTGACACTCAACAAACCTCTTGCTGGTTACTCTGACATTTTTGATATCTTCATACTTCTGGTCTACATATGTAACCTCTTGACCATTTAAGAGTCCTGTTATTGATGCATGATATCACTTTCCTATGCCCTAAATCATTATCAGAAACAATCTCCATTCTGCTGTGTGCCGATAAAATTCACAAATATATAACTATAAATGAAGAATGAACAAGAACAAAAGCATCTTGTTATTTCCGAAAATTCCACAAACTCACCAATTCTTTAGATTTGCTTCCACCTCATGATCTGACTTAACCACAAAGTCCTTGGCCTTGGGTAAGCTATCCAATAGACCTCTACCCCACTCATGTGGTGGCTTCTGATTTATAGCATACGAAGTAAACAGGGCAGCAGCAAGTGACCCAAGATACCCAGTTGGATGGTGGTGAGTCATTTTACCGCTGTCTATGCTGACTCTGATCAGGTCCGGCAGCTGATATGGTCGTGGAAACCTAAGCCCTATGCACATTGCTCGCATTGCTGCCCCGCAGCCACCGGCATCTGATTTGAATGGAATCTTCCAACCATTTGGCAGCTCAGGTTTCAGCTTCTCTACACTGTTCACGCAACAGACACCTGTATATAAAACACAAGAGGAGGAATTTATCAAAGTGTTTCCCATCTGTAGTGCAAGTTTCAAAAAGTGGGGCAATCCACCTGTGATTACTTCACTTTTGCAACCATGCTAAAAACAACACTAAAAAGTGACAAGTTACAGCTCGAAAACATACTTGGAGACTGATGCATTTCTACCATGTGAAAGTGGCTTACCCATTAACATATGTAAAGTATCAGTTTGTCTGGAGATTTCCTCTTTGTTAGTAAGCTGACAAAAAATGCAGAATATGAGTAAATATAGTAGAGATTTTGATTTATAGAGACAGCAAGCAAGTGCAGCTTCATATTATTTTCTTTCTCCCGAGAACAGATATTTAGTTGTTGGCACAAAAACTGGTCACCAGAGTCACAGCCAACTGACCATATTTAGCCATCTATCTAACTTTTCTTAGGAGTCTACAACCATAGGTAAAAGAGGAGATGAGTGTGTTTTTGTCTATGTTGCTAAAGTATATAATTTTATTTTTTTTATACCAATTTTAAGTGGAGGGGCCTAGCAACCTTTGTCACAGGGGGGCTCTTGGTGCCCCCAACTTCGGGCGCCTTGATGATCGGCCCGGCACTAGGGGCGGCTCAAGGGCCACGCTGCTGCTCCAGACAGGGGCGGGCAGCCCACCAGGAAACAGCCCAGTCTATGTGAACACAAAAGCAAAGAGCATACTAAACAAATTCTAGAGACATAGGACTTGGCTTCTGAACTGGGACAGGTCATCCAGACCCAGAAAGGCTTGGGACTATACACTGTTTGCTTCAAAAAAATACCATATAGTACCCTAACACAAATTGTAACAACAAAACTGTCCTTTAATGTTTATTTGATGTCCGTAAAAATGCAGAGGTTGTGATATAAAGATCAACAAATTTACATACAGTTGTGCTGAAAAGTTGGAAGTAATTGTGACATTTTGGCATTGATTTTTACAATATGACTGATCATGCAAAAAAGTTTATTTTATTGAAGGATAGTGATTATATGAAGCTATTAATTATCACATAGTTGTGTGACTCCTTTTTAAATGATAATGATAACTGAAATCACCCAAATGGCCCTGATCAAAAAATGACATACCCTTGAATGTTTGGCCTTGTTAGAGACACACAAGGTGACACACACTGGTTAAAATGGCAATTAAAGGTTAATTTCCCACACCTGTGGCTTTTTAAATTGCAATTTGTGTCTATGTACAAATCGTCAATGAGTTTGTTAGCTATTACATGGATGTACTGAGCAGGCTAAAAACTGAGCCATGGGGAGCAGAAAAGAACTGTCAAAAGACCTGCGTAACAAGGTAATGGAACTTTATAAAGATATAAAAAGATTTCCAAAGCCGTGAAGATGCCAGTCAGTACTGTTCAATCACTTATTAAGAAGTGGAAAATTTGGGGATCTCTTGCTACCAAGCCAAGATCAGGTAGACCAAGAAAGATTTCAGCCACAACTGCCAGAAGAATTGTTTAGGATACTAAGAAAAACCCACAGGTAACCTCAGGAGAAATACAGGCTGCTTTGGAAAAAGACGGTGTGGTTGTTTCTAGGAGCACAATATGACGATACTTGAACAAAAATGAGCTGCATAGTCGAGTTGCCAGAAAGAAGCCTTTACTGCACCAATGCAATAAAAAAGCCCAGTTACAATATGCCTGACAACACCTTGACACACCTCACAGCTTCTGGCACACTGTAATTTGGAGCGACAAGACCAAAATAGAGCTTTATGGTCACAACTATAAGCACTATGTTTGGAGAGGGGTCAATAAGGCCTATAGTAAAAAGAATACCATTACCACTGTGAAGCATGGTGGTGGCTTACTGATGTTTTGGGGTGTGTGAGCACCAAAGGCACAGGGAATCTTGTGAAAATTGATGGCAAGATGAATGCAGCATGTTATCAGAAAATACTGGCAAACTATTTGCATATTTTCTGCATGAAGGCTGCACATGAGACGCTCTTTGACTATTATAGTATGAGAATGACCCTAATCACAAGGCCAAGTTGACCCTCCAGTGGTTACAGCAGAAAGGGTGAAGGTTATGGAGTGGCCATCACAGTCTCCTGACCTTAATATCATTGAGCCACTCTGGGGAGATCTCAAACGTGCAGTTCATGCAAGACAACTAAACACTTTGCTTGACTTGGAGGTATTTTGCCAAGACGAAGGGGCAGCTATACCACCTGCAAGCATTTGGGGCCTCATAGACAACTATTACAAAAGACTGCACGCTGTCATTGATGTTAAAGGGGGCAATACACAGTATTAATGTATTAATGTAATTTTCTAGTGAGTATAATCATTGTATGCAGGCATTTTCATGCAAACACTGCCTTTCAGAGAAAATGCAGTGTTTACATTGCCCCTAGGGACACCTCCAAGTGGCCACTCCTCAGATGGCCACTGGATGTGCTTCCTAGGGCAGTGCTGCACAGTAGGCAGCTCTGCCGTTCAGTGTCCCCATGCAGATTTAATGCATCTCTATGAGGAGGTGTTGATTAGCCAAAACAGTGTTTGGCCAAGCCCCCTTGCCGATTTTAGCCAATCCAATACTTTCCCCATGGGAAAGCATTGGATTGGCAAAAGATCGGCAATTTTGATTATTTCATCAAGGGGGCGGGGCCCGTGCCAGCAGACCTGCGCGGTGCTGGAAATAAGGTTAGTTTTTAATGCTTTTAAGGGGCAAAAGTGGTGGCAAGCCACCTTAATGGTAGGTTTTGCACTATAGGGTCAGAAATACATGGTTGTGTTTCTGACCCTATAGTGTTTCTTTAAGAACTAAGGGTATGCACACTTTTAAACAAAGGTTATTTCATTTTTTTCTTGGTTGCCGTGTTTTGTTTTATGATTGTGCCATTCTGTTATAACCTACAGTTGAATATGAATCTCATAAGAAATAAAAGAAATGTGTTTTCCCTGCTTACTCATGTTTTCTTTAAACATTGTATTACCAATTCTCCAAGGGTATGCAAACCTTTGAGCACAGCTGTATATTAAAAATGTATATTTAATATAGCCAAATTTTGCATACAGGGCAAGGATGTTTACAAATGCTTATCCTAGGTTCAAAAATCTATCTGCATTGTTTTTCCCTTAGTCAGGGAAAAGACCGGAGACAATAACTTTACCTGGTGCTCTACCATCCATGTCTTCCATGCATTCTTTGTATTTCTTTGCCAACAGAGGATATAGCTTAGTAGGTTCTATGTGACTACCAGCTTCCACCAGTGCTTCTGCTGTGGCAATATGCATCACTGTATCATCACTCACTCTCCTACTTCCCACATCAAGGTTCTCGATGCCACCCAGCTTGGCCAGCTCATCGTGGATCTTCTGTCCATCTCTGCAGAATTCCCAGATATCATTGTTGAATCCCAGGGCGTCACCCACTGCGCTAAGTACCATCGCAGCCACATAATTTTCTACCAAATCTGACGACATACTGTACCAAAAGTTGTATTTATAGTAGACACCTAAGAAAAACAAATAAACAAAAGAAGAACGAGATGTTCATGAGACCGGTTACATACACAACACTGGTTGATACCTGCATCGGAACACAAAGTATTATTGTATTCTGCCATATATAAACAGACAAAAGGTACAATATGGAACAGTTTAAGCTTAGCATTCAAAGTGGACAATATAAAACAGTAAGTTTCCATGTGGCATTTTTAGTGTATTGTAGCCCATGGAGCAACCCAGTTAGGGGAATGGGCCTTGACAGGGCCAGAGAGTAGGCATGTATGTATTTTAATAATTGGGGGCAGGACTTTGTCATGTGGTTATGGGGGTGGGGTCTAGGGGATTATAGCACGGCCATCTTAGAGAGTGGCCATTTTAATTTTCTTACCTGTTACTTGTCCTCCCACCCTCCCTGTGGTTAGTAGTGTTCCCCATTTGGTCACAGCAGCGGGGAAGGGCTAGGATAAATGGGAAGTAGGTGGAGTATGAAGTGGTTATGGAAAAGGTCTAGGTTGGATTAGGCATGAATGGTTTAATTGGTTGGTAGGTTCGAGCTCATCGGTGGCTCCAAACCTGGGGGTGTCTTGGTACATCCCTACAAGTTAAGCAGTTGGACGGGCCTCTTTGGTAGGCCGTGTTTGATGTTATATGTTATGTTTACTGTTATACACTGTTATATTGGTATGGGGTCAATGCCAGGATATTTAGGTATAGAGGGAGATTGGTTAAAATATCCTTATTGTTTGGCAATGACCCCAAAATGTTGTTAAGGTATTGATGATAATATAATAAAGCTGTGGACTTTATATTTCCAACAGAAATTGGTGTCTGTGTTTATTAAAGGTAATGGGGATGGTTTATAGCACATGCCCAATAACGTGCACGTGTCAAGAGTTTTGCACAATATAATAAATAATATCCATAAAAACATTATAACTTGCAGGAACATACAATATACAAGTGCACTGAAGAAACATTACAAATGCTGCTAATTATATCCCATATCAGAATTTTGACACCTTAGTTGCTGGTCTTCAGCTACCATAATTGTGCTTTTTATGTTGGTTTTCCTTTCCTTACTCCCCTGATATCTTAAATGAACACTTGACATATGCACCGTCGTTATTCGGCAGGTGCTATTTTAGTTTACCTTAAATAAAACACTGACACCGAATTTATCTGTTGGATTATAACGTCCACAGCTTTATTAATTATTAAATATATAAATAAATAAATTAACAATTTAGGGTCATTGTCCAGCTAACATTATATTACTATCCCCCCGCACAATACCCCTGACAATGACCCTATCTTTTGAACAATAATTAACATTCACTTAACATATAACCAGAAACACACGGCCTACCAGAGAGGCCCCAAAACCATCTGTTAACTGTAGGGGTGTACCCAGACACCCCTACCCCCTAGGTTCGTAGCCACCGAAGAGCTTGAACCTACCAACATCTAATCCATCTGGCCTACTCCAGCCTAGGCCTTGGCCTGTCCATTCCCAATTCCAGCTAACTCCTGGCTTTAACACGCCCTGTTCCCGCCGCTGTGACCAAACGGGATCAAAACTCAACTATAGGGAGGGAGGGTGGGACAAGTGACAGGTCAGTGCAATTCAGATTAACTGGCTCCTCACTTAAGATGGCCGCCTATTTACACTACCTGACTCCTCCCCTACTTAGCCCCGCCCTGAACATCCCATACCTTTCTACCTGCCTACTTCCTGGCCTTGTCAAGGCCCACTCCCCTGTTTCACTGTTCCATGGGCTTCATGACATATGCACCGTCGTTATTCGGCAGGTGCTATTTTAGTTTACCGTAAATAAAACACTGACACCGAATTTATCTGTTGGATTATAACGTCCACAGCTTTATTAATTATTAAATATATAAATAAATAAATTAACAATTTAGGGTCATTGTCCAGCTAACATTATATTACTATCCCCCCGCACAATACCCCTGACAATGACCCTATCTTTTGAACAATAATTAACATTCACTTAACATATAGCCAGAAACACACGGCCTACCAGAGAGGCCCCAAAACCATCTGTTAACTGTAGGGGTGTACCCAGACACCCCCAACCCCCTAGGTTCGTAGCCACCGAAGAGCTTGAACCTACCAACATCTAATCCATCTGGCCTACTCCAGCCTAGGCCTTGGCCTGTCCATTCCCAATTCCAGCTAACTCCTGGCTTTAACACGCCCTGTTCCGCCATAGCACATGACTTGATCCCTTAAGGACATGTGCGCCCCCCACCACCCTGAAACAGGGCCAAGCTAATCCCTTCCTGAAAGCCTAGATTGAGCAAGTCACAACCCACGTCTGACAAGTGTACCCCGTCTCTCCTAAAATAGCCCGGCAGCATGTCCTCCAGTTCCCTATGCCGAACTACAATACCCCCCATTCGCCGCACAAAACTCGCTATTGCCCTGTTAACCTTGCCCCTGCATCGAGCCACTGCAGCTGGATCCCTGGCGTGCCGCCACGTGAAACGGGGGACCATTTCCGACCACACCACCACCACGCCAGGGACCAGGTCCAACAGCCGATCAACGTCTCTCTTCATCCGTCTAACCAACTCCCTTTGCGGAATCAGACCCAAATCATTCCCACCCCCGTGTAATAAAACTATGTCCGGAGCGGACCCTCCGGCCAACCTGCTAAACAACGAACTACTGAGGCTTTGCCAGCTAAACCCCCTAAAGCCAAACCAAGAAATCGACACTTCTCCTTGAGTAAAACCCAGCTGTGCTCCACTTCTCCGAACAGCAGCCCTCTTCTGAGCCCAATAGACATACGAGTGGCCCCAGATCCACACTCTCCATCCTGCAAAGAAAAACACGTTAATACCAAACAGATGGATTCCACTTCCATCACAGCATCACACTGCCCTGCTCACACCAGCCTATCTGGTCTAACGTATGATCTAAAACGCAAGGATTCCCACCTCCCTATGCGTTTAATCCTCTCGTCCCCCAGTCCCAGCCGTGCGGCCTCAGTTGCCGCCCCAATCCTAAAGGAGTGAGTCCCAAATTGCCCCGGCTCTAGGCCCAGCTTACTTACCCCCATCCTAAACACCCTCGCGAACTGGAAGCGCGACAGGGCCGAGCCGTCCTGGTGCACCAAGAAGCAACCATCACCCCCCGGGCGCAATGCCCGGTACTCCGACCCCTTTTCAACTGGGCACACCCCTGTCCCAGGCAACCCGAACAGCACAACTGTGCAACCTTTACCAAAAATGTCCGTCTTCGAACGGCGTAACTGAATTTGCACCCTGTCCTCGCGAACCTCCACATCTGTGAGCTGAAGACCCCCAAGGCCCCTCTTGTTTGCGCTTACCAACTCCCCGAACCGAAAAGCCCCGAAAAAGGCCCACACAAATGCCACCGTGAACAACGACACCTCGAATGTGGAGCTGCAAATACCCGGAAGAACGCCCACCAGCTCCCGCAACAATTCAAAGGACACTGGTCTACGCGAGTCTACCGTTTTCTTCCCCCTCTTGAATCCCTTCACTGCCTGACGGACCAGGAAGTGTTTGGTATCATCAACCCAGCCATTGAACTTAAACAGGAAAGCCAAGGCAGAGAGATGCCTATCCACCATGGCAGGCGACGCCTGAGCCGCGAACAATCGACAGAGCAACCACAAAAGTGCATCCAAGCGTTGCCCCTCCGTAGGGGCGCTACTCACCTGAGCCACCGTCTCGTCCCACAGTTTCCAAACCTTTACGTAGGACGCCCACGTGCTCGGCGCCAGTGACCTCCTCACACAGTCTCCAAGCAGGCCGTCCCGAGTTGCCACATCACACCCGGGCACTCCTGACCCTGGGCCAGCGCGTCCGGCACAGCCTCCCGGAAGCGTTCCCACTGAAAACGAGACAGTGAGTCAGCCACCACGTTCTGGAGCCCCGGGATGTGCCTAGCCCTGAACACTATGTTGAATGACATACAACTAAGCACTAACTGTCGAAGCAGGCGTACTACCGGGGGCGACGAGGCGGTCAAGCTATTGATCGCTTGCACTACCGCCATGTTATCGGAGTAGAATACCACCTTTTTGTCAGCCAACTCCGTACCCCAGAGTACCACCGCTACAACGATGGGAAACAACTCCAAGAACGCCAAGTTCTTAATCAGAGGACTCACCTTCCACGGTTCCGGCCACGCCGCCGCGCACCACTTGCCTGCCAAGTAGGCCCCAAAACCAATACTGCCGGAAGCGTCTGTAAACAACTTCATTGCGGCCGACGACACCGTCGGTTCCCGAAAGAACACTGTTCCGTTAAAGTTGCCCAAAAACTGTTCCCAAACCCCAAAATCGTCCTTCATCTCGGCCGACACCCGAATGTAGTGCGACGGCCGCCGCACCCCACTTGTTGCTTGCGCCAACCTCCTGCAAAATATCCTCCCCATGGGGATCACCCTGCACGCAAAATTAAGGCTCCCCACGAGGGACTGGAGCCCCCGCAAGGTCACCTTCCTCGCCCCCTTGACCACGTCCACTAGCTGTCGCAGATGCCGCAGCTTATCCCTAGGCAGCCTGCATTCCCCGAGCTCCGAATCAATTTCGAGACCCAAGAAGCTAAGGCACGTGGTGGGGCCCACCGTCTTGTCCCCCGCCAACGGCACCCCAAAGGTATGTGCCACCCGCTGAAAAACCCTCAGTACCTGAGCACACCGCTCAGAGTCCCGTGGGCCGACACACAGAAAATCATCCAAGTAGTGCACTACAGCACCCCCGGCCGATTCCGTGCGCACCACCCATTCCAAGAAGGTACTAAACCTCTCGAAGTAAGCACAAGAGATGGAACAACCCATAGGCAGACACAAGTCCACGAATATTGCACCCTCAAAGTGGCACCCCAACAGGTGGTGACAGTCCGGGTGTATGGGCAGCAGCCGAAAAGCCGCCTCCACGTCCACCTTGGCCATCAGCGCCCCACGCCCCGCTCTCCTAACCAGCTCGACGGCTTTGTCGAATGACGTGTAGGAGACCGAGCATAGGTCGGCGTCGATGTCATCATTCACCGAAGACCCTTTCGGGTGCGATAAATGATGAATCAGACGGAACTTTCCCTCTTCCTTCTTGGGGACCACCCCCAATGGTGACAACCTCAGATTCGCCAAGGGCGGAGCCGGAAATGGCCCTGCCATCCTCCCAGCTTGCACCTCCTTGGCCAATTTCTCCCGCACTACCCCCGGGTGTTCCCTGACCGACCTGAGGTTCTCACAAGGTGCCCCCGGCCCCGTGGCTTTGAAGGGAATTTTGAAACCCTCGGCAAAGCCCGCCCGAAGGAATTCTGCCACGGCTTGATCAGCATATTGCCTTAGCCAAGGCAACATCGCGCCTACCTTCACTGGTGACACCCCCAGCGGGAGCTGTGGGGGCGGCCGCTCCCGTTGCTCCTCCCCCTGCGGCCGACTTACCTTTCTTGAAGCACCTGTTGACCCCGTGGTTCCCGCCGCACCCTGAGCATTCATGCCGGAATCTACAAGCGGACACCCACTTACACTGTCCTTCATTGAAGGCCCAGCAGGCACCTTTCTTTTGACCTGCCGCCACCGCCCCCCCGGGAGCGGTGCCGGCAGTCCCTGGAAAGGGCGCGTTCTTTTGCGCCATCATTAACCGCATCCAAAGCGGCAGGTCCATTTGATCCCAGCGCATGGAAGGGTTGGCCGCCAGTCGCTGACGGAACTGCTCGTCATACCTCCACCATGCCAACCCTCCATAGGTGCGGTATGCGTCCCCGATTCCGTCCAAGTAACAAAACAACTGAGAGCAGCACTCCGGCCGCTTCTCCCCAATAACACTGGCCAAAATGCAAAAGGCTCGCAACCAGTTGCCGAAGGTCTTCGGTATCTTGCGATACCGCCGCCTTTTCTCCTCCTCTTCCTTCTTGGCGTCCTTCTTGTCCTCCTCTTTTAAATCTAAGAATTCCTCCAGGGGAAGAAGGGAAAATATTTCCACGAATTCCCCTTTCGCAATCTTCTCCTTCACCTCCCCTTTCAAATGGCAACCTAACGGCCCCGCGAAGGACACATGTACATTCTGACGTGCCGCTTCCGTAATGTCCCCCCCCGACACGTCGAGTACCCCGTCCCCTACCGATGATCCGTCAGGCTTATCAGTGGGCCGCGTTTCCTCCCTAGTACCACCTGTCACTCCTGGGGATACCCCCACCAACCCCGACCCACTGCCTTCCCCTGCTGACCAAACCCTATCGAACCTAAGTGGCTCCCTATCCTCTGACCATGAATCTATAAATGACTTCAAACAATGTATGAATGTCCCCGGGTGTTGTGTAGAGGAAGACTCACCGCTGATGCCCCTGGCCGCCGCAGGCCGCGGGGTTGCTGTCCCTCCATCCGCCATTTCTGACACTGGAGCTCCCAATAGACGCCGACTCCTGCCCGCCTGGTCCCGCCTCGGAACCGCTGGTGAGTTACTCCGCGACCTGTAAGGAGAAGACATCCTGGGTAGTCTGCCCGAGTAGCTCCCTACCCGCCCTTCCTCCCTACGCTCTTCTCCGACTGCCCTGGATCCTCTCCACTGCTCTTTCCGACCTCCCTTGCTGAGCGCTCCCCGTCGCTGCTCCCTGAAGCTCCTCTCTGAAGATCTCGATGCACTGTGCACTGGACCTCCTTCTCCTCTCCCTGACGCTGAACCTGGACTCACTGCGGCCTAGCCGTGAATGGCTCCTGTCCCTGCTGTCCCGTCCTCCCGACCAGCTCCTGTCACTGCTGCACCTGGCGCTGCTGCTGCGCCGCTGGCCGCCCTGGCCCCTTACTGCCGCATCCCTGACACTAGGCCGTACCTGAGGGCAGCCGGATGGGCCCCCCCGCTCTATACTGCCACCTCCTGTTCCCCGGTATCGTGCTGAAACCACAGGCTCTCCCACAGCCGCTACGCCTGGCCCCCCACCGGCCGCCCCGTCTGACTCTGCCCTAGCCCCTAAGGATAGGCCGCCTGTCGCTTTCCTAGCTCCAGAGACCCTCTGAGCCGCCCGACCCGCTCCGCTGTCCTCTACTCCTAGTCTACTGATCTCAGTCCTGGCCCTCCCTCCGGCCGCCCCTTCGGATCCCTTGCTGGCCTGGTCTCCCCGCACTGCCTGGCGGACCGCTGGTGCTGTAGTAACCCGACTAGCATTCCCCCTTTGCCCCTCAGTGATACCGCTGGAGGTTGACTCACCGGGACGCTCAGTCCGTTGCCCACTGGCCGCGTGGGTGAAGCCATCCGCAGCCGCATGGTCCGCTGGTGTTGCCGCAGTCCCTCTTTCTGCTGTCCCGCCGGCCGCCATTACGCGGGGCGCCTTCTGACCTCGTGGCCTCCGTTTTGCGCCCGCAGTCGCCTGCCCGGCGGGTCCGCCCGAAGGCGCCTGCCGCAATCCCTCCTCCGCCGCTGTGCTCGGTCCGGCCTCCGAACCGCCGACCGCTGAAGGGCTCCTCCGCCGCCGGGCCGCCGGGGCCTCTCCCGGGCTCAACCTCTGTGGCGGCCTGGTCCTCCGCGCCGACCTCCTCTCCTGTCCCTCCGCGAGCAGCCGCCCCGATCTGTTCGTGCAGCCACTCCATTCCTCTGTCACGAACCGCCGCCCGAACTCCGTCCAGAATCTCCTCTAGGGACGCCATTACCTGCAGAGGGAGAAAAAGAAAAAGAACTCCGCCGACCAGCCACAAGTGACAGGTCAGTGCAATTCAGATTAACTGGCTCCTCACTTAAGATGGCCGCCTATTTACACTACCTGACTCCTCCCCTACTTAGCCCCGCCCTGAACATCCCATACCTTTCTACCTGCCTACTTCCTGGCCTTGTCAAGGCCCACTCCCCTGTTTCACTGTTCCATGGGCTTCAATAGTGTCAGGAATACTAAATATTTGTTTAGGTCTAAATAGTTAGTGATTTACTCACCTTTTTCGCAATGCAGGGTGGGTCTGGTCACGACTGGTACCTCCCCCACTCAGCCATTTTGGCTGAGATCATCAAACTTGATGATCTCAGCCAATCCAATACTTTCCCACAGAAAAGCATTGGGAGTGTATTGCGCGTTATTAGAGGAACATTCCTAGAATCATAACCACTATAGCATGCAGTACAAGTTATGGTGCAAACAGTGCCCTGGTGCCCTTCATTGTAAGTAGTCAAACTGTTTTAGAACAATTTCCCTTCTTACCTGGGGTCTGCTAGGCATGGCTTCCTGTCTCCACTACAGCCACAGGAGAACTGCAAGTACGTTGTCTGAGCTATGCTATCAGCTGATGCTCCAAGTTAATGACCAAGCCTTACACTGCAGGGGATAACTAAGCAGAGTTAAGGAAACCTCCTAAGCAGGAGCTTCCAGCTCTCCTGTAGCTGTAAAGGAGGTGAGGATAGAGCCTGGATTATGGAAGGTAAGAAGTCAAACTGTTAAAAAGCATTTGGACTACTTACAACGAACAGATCCAGGGCTTGAAATGTTGCTTTAAATTGCCATTGTCACCGCTTGGGGGCTTTGCAGAATTTACAAATTCCACCGATGGTGACATCGCCGCTGGTGGTCAGGTAAAGGTGAGTTTACTTACTTGAGCCTGTCCCTTGCAGTTGCCACCATCTTGATCCTCCATAGACACAGCCAATTTCCTGCAGCCGTCACTGATGACGACTGCAGGGATTGACTCTAAGACTCCAGCTTGTGTCAAATAAATTCAGACGGAGTAGAAATATAAAACAAGAAAGGTAAGTCCCTCTAACGAGCAGGGGCTATGAAGTGTGTCCCGAAAATATCCAAACAGGTGGTAACCCTTAATATTAGACAAGAAGAGAAAAAGTGACCATAGGACGAACCGTCCAAGGTACACAAATAGGATATTTCAGAGTAGCTATTGCAGATTAAAACCATATTTATTATAAATTCTAAAATACATGAAACATAAATCAAAAACCATTCCACTTATATAAATCTTAAGGGGAGAAATAAAGCTTATATTATACAGGGGGAACGAGTATAATTCCAAATAAAGTAGTTATGTGCAGAAAGTAACGTCCTATATGGCATAAAGGATCCTATAAAGATTCTGACGGCTAGTTCTTACAGAATAAGATTAGATCAGAGCCTGCCTAGGAGTCCTCACTGATACACAAGCCCCACTGTATTTAAAGAATGGAATTACCAGAATTGTAACCAGTCTGCATGAGCACAAAATCAAATTTGTTACATTACATGTAACTTAGTTACGGTTTGTCTCAATTGTAACATACTGGATAGGTGCTGTGCAAGTTAAAAAAATCATTATGTAGCCTAACGCGTTTTGGCGCTTAAACGAACGCCTTTCTCAAAGGCAATAAACATAAGCACTGACCTGGGCACGTATTTGTATCAGAAAAGACATTGTGCTGAACCAATCAAAAAAGATGGGTGAGTTTTTTAGTTTCGTGTCGAAATCGGGAATGGATAATTTGAATGTCCGTCCTTCATATGTATTTACACCAATCAGGTTAGTGATGGGCGGGACTTAGTCCCGATAGCTGGAGCTAGCATTTGTTAGCTCTGTCACCATGGTAACCGGTTCTCATGCCGGTTTAGGAGGTTACTTTCTGCACATAACTACTTTATTTGGAATTATACTCGTTCCCCCATGTATAATATAAGCTAATTGAGCTTCATTTCTCCCCTTAAGATTTATATAAGTGCATTGTTTTTTTTTTATGTTTCATGTATTCTAAGATTTATAATAAATATGGTTTTAATCTCTAATAGCTACTCTGAAATATCCTATTTGTGTACCTTGGACGGTTCGCCCAAGGGTCACTTGTTCTCTTCTGGAGTAGAAATAAAGAGACAAAGTAGTCCCTATAGTATATCTCTTGACTGGGTTGGAATTTCAGTGAAACTCCAACACTGTCATAATGAGTATTTTATAAAGATTTGATCTTTATGAAATACTCATTTTTTAGGGCGGGGTATGACAGTGCTGCTTTAAGATTACTTCTTTAATCTGTGTCGAGTGATAACAAGAGCCTCCACACAGGAAATTCTTCCTGATATCTTGAGGCAAGAGAGAGAAATTGTATAAAACAAATCCTAACGTATAAAATGCTTTACACTCAGCAACAAAAACAAGTATGAGACCAGTACAACATTCATACATGTTTTAATAGATGGCTACTGTGATGTAATTCCAGTAAAATACAAGTTTAGCAGGCTAAGATTGCCACAAGGCATATGTATGTATATGTGTTTGTAGTATCAGTTAGTTAATTACACGTAGCTAAGATACTGTTATCACTGTACTGACCAGGTGCAGGAATGTAAGAACTGGAATTACGCGTCCCTCTCCTTTGTATCAGATGAGCCACGTGGTTAGACCGGATGGATGAGTTTAGACTCTATTTATTAAATAGGTTAAGGGTATGTGTGGGTGTAGTTAATTGTGGGAGGAGCTACAGTGCTATATAAGGAATGTACTCTATGTATTCAGTACTCAGACTTTGCTGTATTTTGGTGACGCTAGTCCCTCTGAGTCCCGATCGGTGATCCAATAAAGAATCTCTTCCTTCCTGAAGAAACCTGTGTCCATCTCTCTGTGCTTGGCTTCCGTCAGTTTCTCCGGTATCATTTGGTGCATTGGCCGGGAAGCTCATCGTTCAACGGTAGCTGAGAGGCAGAGGCGTGAGACGGTCTATCTTTGCCCACGTTCTCTACGGCTGCACCCCTGAACTTCTGCGTGGACCTCCCTTCGTCTCGGCGCCACTGGTCTGTTGTCCAGGAGATCATCGGCCTCTACGTGAGAAGTGCTGGGGTGTCCCCGTCGATGAGTGTGAACTCAGGTTCAGGAACGAGGAGGTAAGACAACTGCTGTTTTAGACGGCAGGACCCACTAGGGGTATACCGATTGTGCGGTAGGCCCAAAGGGGTTTTGAATCTGTGTATCTGCCCCCTCTGTCGGAGGGAAGGAGCGAAGGCGCACCGCTCGATCGAACGCTCTTTAGTCAGACCGTTTGATTTGGTTAGTCAGGCGGGGTCCTGGTGTAAATAGCCCTAGCCGGACACCGGTGTCTTGTCTAGACTAGCGTTCTAGGGTGTATATTACGTTCGCTAGGTCGGAGGGACCGGGAGACTAAGCGGCGCCTGTGTAAATTCGGTTCGCTAGTTCTCATCCTATCTGGGCTAAGTGGGAAGGCGTGTAAATTTGGAACCCACTAGACTTTTGATAGTGCGACTAAGAGGCGCCTGTGTAAATTCGGTTCTCTAGCTCGCTATATATGTGGTGATTGGGCAGTGTGGCTAACCAAAACGGGTGTATATAGTTTTAGGTAGTCCATTCAAGGTACTGGCCAATAGTTTAGTTGGGAATTGTAAATGTGTTAACGATTGTTTTAGTAAAGTGTATATCTTGTTAGATAGCGCGAGCTCAGCCGTCTAGCGAGAGTGTTAATAGTGTGTTGCTGTATTATAGTGCACGGTACCATAACCCTGTATATTTACTGACATTATATAATAAGTACTAATCATTGTCGTCCATTGCATGTTTAACACCATAACCACTAATAATTGTATTGTGACCTTAACTTGTGCTTTGACCTATGCTAACCGTACTGTAACCGCTATTTGTAAAAGACGATGTTACTGGGGTGTGTTATAAACGGGTAATTCGTATATAGAGAATTATAGCGTGGGTGACTGTATAGTTACGCCAAAGGGCATAATATTGATTATATAGTGACTGGTGTAACAGCTGTGTGTGTACGGGAATTCCCTGAGTGTTTATTGTTATTGTGTACGTTTCACTTGGTAACCGTACCACGTGGTGCTGTTGCCAGAGGAAACGGGTGTGACTGTTGAATAGTACGCGTGTATAGTATTCGTTGTCGACGACGTTCCATTGTTAAGTATGGGTGCGTCGCAGTCAACGATTCCGGATCCCTTAGGATGTATGGTTAAGAATTTTAAAAAGGGATTCAAAGTTTGTGATTTTGGGGTAAAGATGTCTCCTGTACGTTTGGTCACTTTGTGTACTAGGGAGTGGCCTACTTTGGTTGCGGCATGGCCGCCACGTGGCAGTTTGGATCCAACTCTGGTACAGCGCTTACACGTGGCTGTATCGGGTAGGCCTGAACTTTACGGCCAGTTTCCTTATATTGACTGTTGGAGACAGGCCGTAAATGACTCGCCAAAATGGCTCCAGACATGCCACGAGGAGCAGTGTCGCCTCATGGTAGCTAGGACTTGCTCGTCCACTAGGACTGGTGTTAGGCCCATTTTGGACACGCCCCCTGAGTCCGAGATCCCTTTGCCGCCCCCTTACTTTCCGTTAAGAAGAAGTGACGCAAACGCAGGAAGCCCTGCACCCCTCCCCTCATTACCCTCATCCACTTCCGCTTCCTCCTCCAGTACAGGATCCACCCCCCCTCGTACTAAATCTCCCCTTCCGGAACCAGAATCCACCCCCATTAGAAACGAATATCCTGATTTGGCGCCACTTCAGACTTCCGGTCAAGCTTCATCTAGCTCGGCTCGAAGTGTTTTATTTACGACCTTTTCCCAAAACCGACCTCCCACATCCCCATACCCTATCTCTCCCCGACCGGAACCCATGACTGACGCCTCTCTACGTAGCCCCATCCAAACCCGACAGTTGACTGGTGCCCAACAATTAAAGCACTATCAGATGCCTCTTCGTCTGAATCCCGGGTCAGCTTATATCGATGCCGCAGGTCAAATGGCACACGCTGACCCAGTCTTCGTATATGTCCCATTTACCACTACCGACCTTTTAAACTGGAAGACCCATAATTCCTCGTATACTGAGAAACCACAAGCCATGACTGATCTGTTCACCTCAATAGTACAGACGCATAATCCGACATGGGCTGATTGCCAGCAGTTACTAATGACTTTATTTAACAATGAGGAAAGGACAAGAATAAATCAAGCAGCCATTAAAGCATTAGAGGATAGAGCCCGTGCTTTGAACCAAGCCAATCCAGCAGCATGGGCCGCGACACACTATCCCAACACCGATCCCGATTGGAACGTAAATGGTGCTGATATGGTTCAACTCAGAGCCTATAGAGATGCTATAATTGCTGGCATGAAAGCCGGAGGAAAGAAGGCTATTAATATGTCGAAGACAGTTGAGGTGATCCAGAAAAGCGATGAAGCGCCCAGTGTCTTTTATGACCGATTATTGGAGGCATACCGCTTGTATACCCCCTTTAATCCGGAAGACGCAGACAATTCCCGAATGGTTAACTCCGCCTTTGTCAGCCAAGCATACGGAGATATTAAGCGCAAGCTACAAAAGTTAGAAGGGTTTGCAGGTATGTCCATCACCCAACTAATGGAGGTAGCAAATAAGGTCTATATGAACAGGGATACAGAAAGTAAGAAAGAGGAAGAGCGCAAGATGCGTAAAAAGGCTGATATGCTAGCGGTAGCGATCGCAGGCGTAGATAAACGGGGCCCAGATAGAGGCAATAATAGATGGAGTAGGGAGCCTTTGAGTAGGGATCAATGCGCGTATTGCAAGGAAGAAGGGCATTGGAGGAACGAATGTCCGCAAAGAGAGCAGTACGAGAGAGACCAACCCAGGGCAGGCTACGGAAACTTTAGAGGTAGAGCGAGAGGTAGAGGAGGCCCCGGAGGGAGTAATGGTTATAGAGGGAGTAATGGGAACAGAGGAAGTGTTAGGGAAGACAGGTATATTCCAGCAGCGCAAAGGTCCCGCGATAGAGAAGGTAGGGACTTTGTAGGATTGGCTGACACTGTCATGGAGGACTATTGATACCGACCGGGCTCCATCCCCCTTGGTCGAGCGGAGCCTATGGTCGATGTATCAATAGGGGGGAAAAGGAGTGCGTTCATGATCGACACTGGTGCTGAACATTCAGTGGTGACTAATCTAGTTGCTCCTCCATCTGGAAGGACTATTACTGTGATAGGAGCAACTGGAAGAAGTGCTGAAAAACCGGTTCTTAAAAGTCGACTCTGTACATTGGGAGGCCACGTAGTAAAACACCAATTCCTTTATATGCCTGAATGTCCAGTCCAATTGCTGGGACGTGATATGCTATCAAAATTACAAGCGCAGATTACGTTCCTACCAAATGGAACAACATCCTTAAAGTTTAATGGACCTTCAGGTATTATGACTTTATCCGTACCAAAGGAAGAAGAGTGGCGACTTTATACAGTGTTGACTAGCCAAAACCCTAGGAGTGATGAGACATTGTTTAACATACCAGGAGTTTGGGCAGAGAACAACCCACCAGGACTGGCCCGCAATATTCCACCAATAAAAATTGAACTGAAACATGGGGTTTATCCAGTGAGCCTAAGACAATATCACATTCCGCAGAAGGCTAAGAAGAACATCCAATCCTATCTGGATAAGTTCATACGGTATGGTATCCTAAAATTCTGTACTTCCCCCTGGAACACCCCATTGCTGCCTGTTCAAAAGCCCGGTACAGATGAGTATCGACCTGTACAGGACTTAAGAGCAGTCAATGATGCGGTTGTTAGCATACATCCAGTTGTACCCAATCCATATAACCTGCTTGCTTTAATTCCGGGCGGGGCTACTTACTTCACAGTCTTAGATCTCAAAGATGCCTTCTTTTGCCTCCGAATTGCCGCAGAAAGCCAATGTATTTTCGCTTTCCAATGGGAGAACGCTGTAACGGGCTCAAAACGCCAAATGACTTGGACAAGACTGCCCCAAGGGTTTAAAAATTCACCTACCCTATTTGGTTCAGCTCTAAGTCAAGATCTACTGGATTTCGAGTCTATCCCAGGAGAATGTGTATTGTTACAATATGTAGATGACTTGTTGATAGCAGCAGTTACAAAAGAAAAATGTCAGCAAGCAACGCACGATCTACTACATATTCTCTGGAAGGCAGGATACAAGGTGTCCAGGAAGAAGGCTCAGTTGTGTTTGCCAACTGTCAAGTATCTGGGATTCCATATCTCTGAAGGTCAAAGGATTATGGGGCCAGAGAGAAAAGAAGCTGTTTGCCAAATACCAATACCCAAGAATAGAAGACAAGTGCGAGAATTCTTGGGGGCAGCAGGCTTCTGTAGGATATGGATTCCCAGCTATGCGATATTGGCAAAACCTCTGTACGCAGCTATCAAAGGTACAGAGCACGACCCCTTCTTATGGACCCAAGAACAGCAAACGGCATTTGAAGATGTGAAGAAGGCTTTGATGAGTGCCCCAGCATTAGGTCTACCTGATCACACACGACCATTCTACTTATATGTACACGAGCAAAGAAGAATGGCTGTGGGAGTATTGACACAGTACTTGGGATCATGGCAAAGACCTGTTGCCTACATGTCTAAGCAACTGGATGCAGTGGCCAGCGGACTTCCACCTTGTCTAAGAGCCGTAGCTGCAGCCGCCCTGCTAGTAGCTGAAGCCGATAAACTCACTCTGGGTCAAGAACTTTATGTACGAGTCCCACATGCAGTACAGACGTTGTTGGATTACAAAGGAAATCATTGGTTTAGTAACAGCCGTATGACCAAGTATCAAGCAATGTTGTGTGAAAACCCAAGAGTGCATTTAGAGACTGTAAACACCTTAAATCCAGCTACCCTTTTTCCGCAACCTACTGAAAGTCAACATGATTGTTTGGAAGTAATGGATGAAGTATTTTCAAGTAGACCAGATCTTCGTGATTTTCCCATCCAGAACCCCGATGTTCAATATTACACCGACGGCAGTAGTTATGTGAAAGAAGGGATCCGCTATGCAGGATATGCAGTGACAACAATAGACAAGGTGATAGAAGCTCGGCCACTGGCGAAAGGAACATCAGCACAAAAGGCAGAATTAATAGCACTAACACGAGCGTTACAATTGGCTGAAGGTTTAAGAGTAAATATCTATACGGACTCTAAGTATGCGTTTTTAACCACTCATGCCCACGGAGCTTTGTATAAAGAAAGAGGACTACTGAATTCAGAAGGCAAAGAAATCAAATACGCAGCTGAAATCCTACAACTATTGGAAGCAGTGTGGGAGCCGAAAGAAGTCGGTATCATACATTGTCGAGCGCATCTGAGAGGAGATGGTGATGTAACCAAGGGAAATCGGATGGCAGATAGTGCAGCTAAGCGTGCTGCTGAATCAGGAAGACAGGAGTATGTGGGGCATATAGCTGCTCTTATACCAACTCCACTGTCCCAATGGACTCCAGTTTATACAGCTCAAGAAGAGGAGTGGTTAAAGACTGAACCGGGAAAGTATTTGGAGAACAAGTGGTATCAGCTAGAAGATGGAAGAATAGTTATACCAGCATCACTAGCGGTAGAAATTGTCCAAAATTATCACAACGGGACACATTCTGGGAGAGACAGTACTGAAGAATCTCTCAGGAAACATTTCTACATACCAAGATTGTCCAACTTGACTCAGGCCATTGTACGCAGATGTGTAACGTGTGCTAAGAATAATGCAAGACAAGGACCAGTAAAGCCACCAGGAGTCCAGTTTATGGGGGGACTCCCCATGTCCGATCTACAAATAGACTTTACAGTAATGCCTAAATCGGGTGGACATCGTTACCTGTTGGTAATTGTGTGCACCTATTCAGGCTGGGTAGAAGCATGTCCTACTCGTACAGAGAAAGCAGGAGAAGTTGTAAGATTCCTGCTACGAGAAATAATACCCCGATATGGACTACCCTGTTCTATAGGATCGGACAATGGTCCAGCTTTTGTTCATCAGTGCCTACAACAACTGACTCATATGCTTGGTATAAAGTGGAGGCTTCATACTGCATATAGACCCCAGAGTTCTGGTAAGGTAGAGAGAATGAATAGAACTATAAAGAACCAGTTGGCTAAAATGTGTCAGGAAACCCAACTTAAGTGGAACGTTCTCTTACCCATAGCTTTATTGCGAATCCGCAGTACCCCTACCAGAAGGATGGGCCTCTCTCCTTTTGAAATCATGTATGGGCGACCACCTCCCGTACTTGGTAACTTAAGGGGGGACTTGAGTCAGTTGGGAGAAGGAATTACCCGGCAGCAGGTTGTAGAGTTGGGTAAGACTATGGAGGAGGTACAGAAATGGGTACAAGATAGATTACCTGTGAATATTTATCCCCCTGTTCATAGTTATCATCCAGGAGACCAAGTGTGGATTAAAGAGTGGAATAATGTACCGTTAGGGCCCAAGTGGAGAGGTCCTTATGTTGTTCTTTTGTCTACCCCTACAGCGATAAAAGTAGCCGAAGTAACTCCGTGGATACATCACTCCAGGGTTAAACCAGCAGCAGTCGATTCTTGGCAAATTACAGCAGATCCAGAGAATCCCTGCAAGATCCGGTTGAAACGCACTACTCAGTCGGAGTAACGAGGAATTATTGTGGATTACAAATTTTATTGTTACAGGTGTGAGTGAGAAGGCCATAATAAAGCCTGTCCGCTTACCAACACATAGTGTATAAGCCAGGAAAGTCTCGAAGGGACACCTGTGAAGACGAGCAGAACTCCATTCCCTGCAGCCCTCACATCCTGGAAGCTGAGGTTCCATCGCACGGACGAAGACTGAGGATGACGGCGAAAGATGTGCTTTTGATTGTGTTTATTTATATGTGTTTTTATATTCAGGAAGGTAGAGGTACCGACACTCCTAGCTGTGAGGTATGCATTAAGACTACGAGAACAGGTAACCATATTTCCCAAACCCTAATTTGGCATTCACAATACGAATGTAAAGGAGAGGTATCAAGATGTAGATACCTAAATATAGACTATAGTGTGTGCTATTTAGGAGTAGGAGAACCTAAGTGCTTCAGTCCAGAGTATCAACCTCGTACAATTTGGTTGACTCTCAGGAATGGAGATCCTCAGGGGACCCTAATTAATAAGACGGTGTTAGAATCCGTACATTCTTCGGGTGTTCTGCTATTTGATGCATGTAAGGCGATATCAAGTGGTAGAAAACCGTGGAATGTATGTGGGGATCTTAGATGGGAGAGGACGTATGGGTCTAATGATAAATATATTTGTCCCAGTAGTAAAAATAAATATGTGAGTCCTAGATGCCCAAATAAAGACTATAACTTTTGTCCATATTGGTCTTGTGTGGGGTGGGCGACTTGGGGACAGACAGTAGATAAAGACATGATAGTGACTAAGTTGCCGACTAGCCCTTATTGTAAGTCTATGGAATGCAACCCAGTCCATATACTTATTAATAACCCCGACAAGTTCCTAGATAAGTATGGAAATTTATTTGGGTTTCAGATATACGGGACGGGTTTAGATCCTGGGACAATATTATTTATAGGGATAGAGACTGATACGGTATCCTCCCAGACTCATCAAGTATACCATTCCTTTTATGAAGAGATGAGTATAGATAATAAGATCCCCCATAACGCTAAAAACCTGTTCATTGACCTAGCTGAAAGTATTGCCGGTAGTCTTAATGTTACCAACTGCTATGTGTGTGGAGGTACTAACATGGGAGACCAATGGCCTTGGGAAGCAAAGGAGGTAATGTCCGGTTCTGAGGCAGTTGACCAACTAATATCTACACAAGCCGATTATCATTTGAGTGTTAGAGGTAAATCTGAGTGGAGATTAAAGACCTCCATCATAGGTTATGTTTGCATAGCAAGGAAAGGAATAATGTATAATACTTCTGTAGGAGAATTAACTTGTCTAGGGCAAAAAGCTTATGATGATGATACTAAAAATACAACTTGGTGGTCGGCTTCAAATGTCTCAGAACCATCTAACCCGTTTGCTAGATATGCCAGTTTAAAGGATGTGTGGTTTGATTTATCCATCACATCTACCTGGAGAGCCCCAGCAAATTTGTACTGGATCTGTGGTAAGAAAGCCTATTCGGAGTTGCCACAGGACTGGGAAGGGGCATGTGTGTTGGGTATGCTCAAACCATCCTTCTTCTTGTTACCGATTGAAACAGGTGAGACTTTAGGTGTTAAAGTGTATGATGTGAATCATAGGAAGAAAAGGGGACCCTTAGAGATAGGCACCTGGGAAGATAATGAATGGCCTCCCCAGCGTATCATAGATTATTATGGGCCAGCCACGTGGGCAGAAGATGGTACCTTTGGTTATAGAACCCCAATTTATATGCTCAACCGTATTATAAGATTACAGGCGGTGGTTGAGATTATTACTAATGAGACCTCACAAGCACTCAATCTTCTAGCGAAGCATAATACCAGGATGAGGACAGCAGTGTACCAAAATAGATTAGCCTTGGATTACCTTTTGGCAGTAGAGGGAGGTGTATGTGGGAAGTTTAACCTGAGCAATTGCTGTCTTCAAATAGATGACGAAGGGCAAGCAATAGCTGAGCTTACTAGCCATATGGTTAAACTAGTGCATGTGCCTACTCAGGTATGGAAAGGGTACAATCCAAGTAGTTGGTTTGGTAGCTGGTATGAGTGGTTTGGAGGGCTTAAGGCAGTGGTAGGTGGAGTCCTACTGATTTTACTGTTGTGTCTACTCCTACCGTGTCTTATACCCTTAGTAGTTAGGTCTGTGCAAAGCCTGATAGGAAGTATAGCAGAGAGGAAGGCTGCTGCACAGATAATGGCGATATATAAGTATAAGGCTCTAGATCAAGGAGAACCAATGCAGGAAGATGAGTGTTAAAAGATTCACATCATAAGATAAGTCTGGTCTGGTTCATGGTAACCTGAGGTATATGCAAACCAAGGTTAAGTGATGCCTCAAGTAATTGTGAAATATCAGAGGCATCAAAGGGGGGAATGTGATGTAATTCCAGTAAAATACAAGTTTAGCAGGCTAAGATTGCCACAAGGCATATGTATGTATATGTGTTTGTAGTATCAGTTAGTTAATTACACGTAGCTAAGATACTGTTATCACTGTACTGACCAGGTGCAGGAATGTAAGAACTGGAATTACGCGTCCCTCTCCTTTGTATCAGATGAGCCACGTGGTTAGACCGGATGGATGAGTTTAGACTCTATTTATTAAATAGGTTAAGGGTATGTGTGGGTGTAGTTAATTGTGGGAGGAGCTACAGTGCTATATAAGGAATGTACTCTATGTATTCAGTACTCAGACTTTGCTGTATTTTGGTGACGCTAGTCCCTCTGAGTCCCGATCGGTGATCCAATAAAGAATCTCTTCCTTCCTGAAGAAACCTGTGTCCATCTCTCTGTGCTTGGCTTCCGTCAGTTTCTCCGGTATCACTACGGCATACATTTAAAGGCATTACATACATAATTCATCACAAAACTGGCACCCAGCAGCAAAATGTGAAGAGGAGCCTGATAAAGCGGCTTAGAGAGTGTGGTATAGTCACATAAAGTGTCACACAATTGTCTGTTATATCTTACCTTGTTTCTGTAGAGGAATACTGTAATGCTTAAAAGCAGGACAAAGCTGGTTTAACCGTAAGTTTACAAACAGCAGCCAGTGGTTTACAAAGTGTAGTTATCATTTTTTTTCCCTTGGGCAGGGTGTGTTCATCAAACTTTAACTGTTTGAGTATCAGAACTTTGTGGAATGTTTGAAAATATGTTTCTGTTTACAACTGACAAGGCATTTTGCATAAGGTTCGTTGGTAGATTATGTGATGCTCAAAAATCCTTAATTGCTGTTATTCAGTGCTCGGAACAGAAAGTGTATATTTTGAATGTAGCCTTCTTATTTGGGTTAAAGGAAATCTGTCAGAATTGTATATTATATAAAATAAAAGATGTGTATTATAGCCTTTATATATATATATATATATATATATATATATATATATATATATATATACTCTACACACTTTTACTACAACATTTGTCATGTAAATACTTCTTACTACAACGCGTCAACATGTCACTCACTGGCAACACCCAAAATAGACCGTCTGGCCTGGAAAGGAAGTAGGGACAATCGGCTGAAAACCTAAAGAAGTGGCTTGAAAACCTGACATTAATGCACTACAAGCAGACAGGCCAGCCCCACTCAAGGCATAGGAAGTAGTGATGTCTCGAACTGTTCGCTGGTGAATAGTTCCTAGTGAACATTGCTTGTTCGCGTTCGCTACGGACAGTGAAAACATGCGCTGTTCGGTCCGCCCCCTATTCGTCATCATTGAGTAAACTTTGACCCTGGCCTGTACCTCACAGTCAGCAGACACATTCCAGCCATTCAGCAGCAGACCCTCCCTCCCAGACCCTCCCACCTCCTGGACAGCATCCATTTTACATTCATTGTGAAGCTGCATTCTTAGTGAGAGTAGGGACAGTGTAGCTGCTGCTGATTTGATAGGGAAATTGATAGCTAGGCTAGTGTATTCAGTGTCCACTACAGTCCTGAATGACTCATCTGATCTCTGCTTTAGGGCTAGAACATCAGTCTGCTTTTTTTTTTCTGTGTAATGTAATTGCAGTTGCCTGCCTGCCAGCCAGCATGTGTGTCAGGCTCACAGCATATACTGTGCCCACTTGCCCAGTGCCACCACTCACTCACTTTTTTAGTGTAGTATAATAGCAGTCAGTTTCCTTCACTAGTGTGCATTTCAGGGCCTGCCCAGTGCCACCACTCATATCAGGTGTCACAATAGCTTGCATTTAACAAAAAAAAAACACTTTTTGGACTGTAATATAATAGCAGTCAGTTTCCTTCACTAGTGTGCGTTTCAGGGCCTGCCCAGTGCCACCACTCATATCTGGTGTCACAATAGCTTGCATTTAACAAAAAAACACTTTTTGGACTGTAATATAATAGCAGTCAGTTTCCTTCACGAGTGTGCGTTTCAGGGCCTGCCAGGGCACAGTGTCACACCAGTGCAACTCATATCTGGTGTAACAGTAGTGTACATTTTTTAAAAAAAAAATACAATTTTGACTGTAATAGATTGAATAGCAGTTAGTTGTCTGCCAGCGTGTGTGTCAGGCTTGCAGCGTATACTGTGCCCACTTGCCCAGTGCCACCACTCATATCTGGTGTCACAATAGCTTGCATTTAAGAAAAAAAAAACTTTTTGGACTGTAATATAATAGCAGTCAGTTTCCTTCAAGAGCGTGCGTTTCAGGGCCTGCCCAGTGCCACCACCCACTCATATCCGATGTCCCAATAGCTTGCATTTAAAAAAAACTAAACTTTTTGGACTGTAATATAATAGCAGTTAGTTTCCTTCACGAGTGTGGGTTTCAGGGCCTGCCCAGTGCCACCACTCACTCACTGGTGTCACAATAGCTTGCATTTAACAAAAAAAAACTTTTTGGACTGTAATATAATAGCAGTCAGTTTCCTTCACTAGTGTGCGTTTCAGGGTCTGCCAGGGCACAGTGTCACACCAGTGGAACTCATATCTGGTGTAACAGTAGTTTACATTTAAAAAAAAAAATACAATTTTGACTGTAATAGATTGAATAGCAGTTAGTTGTCTGCCAGCGTGTGTGTCAGGCTCGCAGCATATACTGAGCCCACTTGCCCAGTGCCACCACTCATATCTGGTGTCACAATAGCTTGCATTTAACAAAAAAAAACTTTTTGGACTGTAATATATTAGCAGTCAGTTTCCTTCACTAGTGTGCATTTCAGGGCCTGCCCAGTGCCACCACTCACTCACTGGTGTCACAATAGCTTGCATTTAAAAAAACAAAAAACTTTTTGGACTGTAATATAATGGCAGTCAGTTTCCTTCACGAGTGTGCATTTCAGGGCCTGCCAGGGCACAGTGTCACACCAGTGCAACTCATATCTGGTGTAACAGTAGTGTACATTTAAAAAAAAAATACAATTTTGACTGTAATAGATTGAATAGCAGTTAGTTGTCTGCCAGCGTGTGTGTCAGGCTCGCAGGATATACTGTGCCCACCTGCCCAGTGCCACCACTCATATCTGGTGTCACAATAGCTTGCATTTAACAAAAAAAAACTTTTTGGACTGTAATATAATAGCAGTCAGTTTCCTTCACTAGTGTGCGTTTCAGGGCCTGCCCAGTGCCACCACTCACTCACTGGTGTCACAATAGCTTGCATTTAAAAAAAAAAAAACTTTTTGGACTGTAATATAATGGCAGTCAGTTTCCTTCACGAGTGTGCATTTCAGGGCCTGCCAGGGCACAGTGTCACACCAGTGCAACTCATATCTGGTGTAACAGTAGTGTACATTTAAAAAAAAATAAAAATTTTGACTGTAATAGATTGAATAGCAGTTAGTTGTCTGCCAGCGTGTGTGTCAGGTTCGCAGCGTATACTGTGCCCACTTGCCCAGTGCCACCACTCATATCTAGTGTCACAATAGCTTGCATATAAGAAAAAAAAAACCTTTTTGGACTGTAATATAATATCAGTCAGTTTCCTTCAAGAGTGTGCGTTTCAGGGCCTGCCCAGTGCCACCGCCCACTCATATCCGGTGTCCCAATAGCTTGCATTTAAAAAAAACTAAACGTTTTGGACTGTAATATAATAGCAGTCAGTTTCCTTCACGAGTGTGGGTTTCAGGGCCTGCCAGGGCACAGTGTCACACCAGTGCAACTCATATCTGGTAACAGTAGTGTACATTTAAAAAAAAAAGAAGAAAATTTTGAGTGTAATAGATTGAATAGCAGTTAGTTGTCTGCCAGCGTGTGTGTCAGGCTCACAGCGTATACTGTGCCCACTTGCCCAGTGCCACCACTCACTCACTGGTGTCACAATAGCTTGCATTTAACAAAAAAAACGTTTTGGACTGTAATATAATAGCAGTCAGTTTCCTTCACGAGTGTGCATTTATGGGCCTGCCCAGTGCCACCACTCACTCATATCTGGTGTCCCAATAGCTTGCATTTAAAAAAGATAAACTTTTTAGACTGTAATATAATAGCAGTCAGTTTCCTTCACGAGTGTGCGTTTCAGGGCCTGCCAGGGCACAGTGTCACACCAGTGCCGCTCATATCTGTTGTCACAGTAGCTTGCACGCATAGTACCACTAATCGAAAAAAAAAATGACAGGCAGAGGCAGGCCACCCTGCAGGGATCGTCGTGGTCGTGGTTCTGTGATTCCCTTTGGCCCTAGAATAATGCCCAGTGTTCAGAGGCCACGTACCCTGAACTTGAAAAGTTCTGAGGACATAGTTGACTGGCTAACACAGGACACCCAATCTTCTACAGCTTCCGCTCGGAACCTCGACGCACCATCCTCCTCCAGCTTAGCTTCGGGCACCTCTCAAGTTACCACTCGCCCGCCTGCCGCCACCACCAACACTAGCACCACAGACGCTTCACTTGGTATGTCAGAGGAGTTATTTACACATCAGTTGGAAGAAATGAGTGATGCGCAACCATTATTCCCAGAGGATGTAGATAACAGGGATATGCCTCAGTCAGGCAGCATTACACACGTATGGTGTGATGATGATGATGTTGTACCCACTGCTGCTTCCTTTGCTGAGTTGTCAGATACAAGTGAAACGGTTGATGATGACGATGCGTCCGTGGATGTCACGTGGGTGCCCGCTAGAAGAGAAGAAGAACAGGGGGAAAGTTCAGATTGGGAGACAGAGAGGAGGAGGAGGAGACGAGTTGGAAGCAGGGGGAGGTCGTCACAAGGAGCTAGTGGCACAGTCAGACAGCATGCATCGGCACCCGGGGTCAGCCAGACAGCACGCCATTCAACGCATGCTGTTGCCACCACCAGAATACTGTCATTGCAGAGCTCAGCAGTGTGGCATTTATTGTGTGTGTCTGCCTCTGACAACAACGATGCCATTTGCAACCTGTGCCAAAAGAAACTGAGTCGTGGGAAGTCCAACACCCACCTAGGAACAACTGCTTTGCGAAGGCACATGATCGCACATCACAAACGCCTATGGGATCAACTCATGAGTACAAGCAGCACACAAACTCAAAGCCGCCATCCTCCTCCTGGTCCAGCATCTTCAGCCACGTTAACCACTGCTGTCCTCCTTGCCCCCTCTCAACCATCCGCCCCTCCGTCTCTCGCCTTGAGCAGTTCCTGCTCAACTGCCTACAGTCAGGTGTCTGTCAAGGACATGTTTGAGTGTAAGAAGCCAATGTCACAAAGTCACCCCCTTGCCCGGCGTCTGACAGCTGACTTGACTGAACTCTTAGCCCACCAGCTTTTACCATACAAGCTGGTGGAGTCTGAGGCGTTCAAAAAATTTGTAGCTATTGGGACACCACAGTGGAAGGTACCCAGCTGAAATTTCTTTGCACAAAAGGCAATCCCCAACCTGTACTCGATTGTGCAAAAGGAAGTAATGGCATGTCTGGCACACAGTGTTGGGGCAAGGGTCCATCTGACCTCTGATACCTGGTCTGCAAAGCATGGTCAGGCCAGGTATATCACCTACACTGCGCATTGGGTAAACCTGCTGACGGCTGCCAAGCAGGGAATGCATGGCTCTGCAGAGGAGTTGGTGACACCGCCATGAATTGCAGGCAGGCCTGCTGCCACCTTCTCTACTCCTCCTACTCCATCCTCTTCCATAACCTCCTCGGCTGATTCCTCTTCTGCTGCTGCGTCTTGCTCCACATCAACGGCCCCCCACCTAGCTCCCAGGTACTGTTCCACATCCCGGATACGGCAGTGTCACGCCGTCTTGGGGTTGACTTGCCTGAAAGCAGAGAGTCACACCGGACCAGCACTCCTGTCCGCCCTGAACGCACAGGTGTATCAGTGGCTGACTCCGCACCAACTGGAGATCGGCAAAGTGGTTTGTGACAACAGAAAAAAATTGTTGGCGGCATTGCATTTGGGCAAGTTGACACATGTGCCGTGCATGGCACATGTGTGTAATCTGATCGTACAATGCTTTGTGCATAACCCAGGCTTACAGGACGTCCTTAAGCAGGCCAGGAAGGTGTGTGGCCATTTCAGGCGTTCCTACACAGCCATGGCGCACTTTTCCGATATCCAGTGGCGAAACAACATGCCAGTAAGGCGCTTGATTTGCGACAGCCCGACACGTTGGAATTCAACACTCCTAATGTTCGACCGCCTGCTCCAACAAGAAAAAGCCGTTAACGAGTATTTGTATGACCGGGGTGCTAGGACATCCTCTGCGGAGCTGGGAATTTTTTTGCCACGTTACTGGATGCTCATGCGCAATGCCTGTAGGCTCATGCATCCTTTTGAGGAGGTGACAAACCTAGTCAGTCGCACCGAAGGCACCATCAGCGACATCATACCATTTGTTTTCTTCCTGGAGCGTGCCCTGCGAAGAGTGCTGGATCAGACTATAGATGAGCGTGAAGAGGAAGAGTTGTGGTCACCATCACCACCAGAAACAGCCTTATCAGCATCGCTTGCTGGACCTGCGGCAACGCTGGAAGAGGATTGTGAGGAAGAGGAGTCAGAGGAGGAATGTGGCTTTGAGGAGGAGGAGGAAGACCAACCACAACAGGCATCCCAGGGCGCTCGTTGTCACCAATCTGGTACCCGTGGTGTTGTATGTGGCTGGGGGGAAGAACATACCTTCAGAGAGATCACTGAGGACAAGGAACAGGACATAAGTAGCTCGGCATCCAACCTTGTGCAAATGGGGTCTTTCATGCTGTCGTGCCTGTTGAGGGACCCTCGTATAAAAAGGCTGAAGGAGAATGACCTGTCCTGGGTGTCCACGCTACTAGACCCCCGGTATAAGCAGAAAGTGGCGGAAATGTTACCGAATTACAACAAGTCGGAAAGGATGCAGCATTTGCAAAATAAATTAAAAAGTATGCTTTACACAGCGTATAAGGGTGATGTCACAGCACAACGGGAATCTAACAGGGGAAGAGGTGGAAGTCATCCTCCTCCTCCCACGACCACGCCGGCAAGGACAGGACGCTTTAAAGACGTGTTGTTGATGGAGGACATGCAGAGCTTTTTAAGTCCTACGCATCGCCACAGCCCTTCGGGATCCACCCTCAGAGAACGACTCGACCGACAGGTAGCAGACTACCCCGCCTTAACTGCAGATATCGACACTCTGAGGAGCGATGAACCCCTTAACTACTGGGTGTGCAGGCTTGACCTGTGGCCTGAGCTATCCCAATTTGCGATAGAACTTCTGGCCTGCCCTGCTTTAAGTGTCCTGTCAGAAAGGACCTTCAGTGCAGCAGGAGGTATTGTCACTGAGAAGAGAAGTCGCCTAGGTCAAAAAAGTCTAGATTACCTCCCCTTTATTAAGATGAATGAGGGATGGATCCCAAAGGGACTGACAGTGGGCGATACATTCGACTAAAATAGGCCTGATGAGATGAGCTGCCTTGGGCTAAAAATGGTCCACACGCTGCTGTATTTTAGCTCTGAATGCCGGTTGACTTGCGTGACTTATCCGCCACCAACTAGGGTTCAAGCCGCAATTTTTTAGGGCAGTTTCTGCCTGGGAAACAAACATCAATTTTTATGGCCGCTGCTACAGCAACGGCTGCAACAATACCTAATTTTTCAGGCATGTGTACATGCCTACTTTTTCGGTCCTCTGGTGCTGCATTGTGGCTTCAAAAAACAAACCAAAAAAAGGGCACATAACAGGGATTAAACTGATAGGAATAGTACTACTTAACACACCACTCCTATCTGGTGGCACATTAGATTGCACATGCAGTGCCCCAAATTTGAAGTAGGAGGACCGACCAAGTATCTTTTTCCATCTCCCGGTTCCTAAAATCGATGCCATATACACGTCTCCTGATAGAGCGCCAGCTCGTTAATCTCTTGGGCGCCAGCTCATTATTCTCTTTTTCATTTCACTAGGGACACTTTACTGCACTATGGGCACTTAGACCCACTGTTTGTCTTGCACACTGTTATTCCTAGCCAGCATCTGTGATGAGAAATCAGGCAGTCATCTAAACGTTTAGATTGAGCTTTAGCTTAGAACACCCTTGAAGGTGTTTAAGGAGATAAGGGCTAGTTTAGAGGATTCTTCTTAGACCTCTCTGAGTCTTTATAGCCCTTCTACCTATCCAGCATTTCTGGAAACTAGCTAAGAGAAAGGGTGGCTGTGTGTCTGTGATACATTTAACTTTATATCACCTTATTGACACTTTATCACTCCGGTCTCCATACTCTCTGCCTATACCCATCTATTTAGAGGGAATTTCCTTGCCCCTGCCAATATTATATAATAGGTAATAGTATTACCATTATTACACAATTAGGTCACTGAGGACAGGTGTCAATCCATATCTGCCAAGTGACCCTATGTAGGGGGAACAGTCTCTATTCTGCTCTGTGTCAGTGTGTATCATGGTCTCTGAGGACAGGTGTCAATCTATATCTGCCAAGTGACCCTATGTAGGGTGAACAGTCTCTATTCTGCTCTTTGTCAGCGTGTAGCATGGTCTCTGAGGACAGGTGTCAATCCATACCTACCAAGTGACCCTATGTAGGGCGAACAGTCCCTATTCTGCTCTGTGTCAGTGTGTATCAGGGTCTCTGAGGACAGGTGTCAATCCATATGTCAAGGTGTCAATATATCATATGTCAGGTGTCAATCCATATCCATTGTGATTTAGGAATGTTAGGTGATTTATGCCCTTTATGGATTAAAACCAGACTCTGCATCAACTGTGTAATTTTCCATGGGAGGTTTGCCATGGATCCCCCTCCGGCATGCCACAGTCCAAGTGTTAGTCCCCTTGAAACAACTTTTCCATCACTTTTGTGGCCAGAAAGAGTCCCTGTGGGTTTTAAAATTCGCCTGCCCATTGAAGTCAATGGCGGTTCGCCAGTTCGCGAACGTTTTCGGAAGTTCCTGTTCGCCGTTCGTGAACCGAAAATTTTGTGTTCGCGACATCACTACTCTCCAATAATTGATTACAGTTTTGCAATATTTTGCTTACAAATAAATTGGCTCCTTGTAGGGATTTTTTCACATGGAGCAAGATTGATTGCTACAGGATACATTATCCCCATGAAATCGATATTTTCTTTTGTATATACTTATATATCTATATATCTATGAATTTAAATTATATATCTATATATATCTATGAATTTAAATGAATTATTAAAAAAGCATTACAATTATTGAGTGCAGTATCATTTGGTGATTTATACATGCTGTAGATGTAAGAAATTTTAATAGACATCAGCTGGGACATTTGGTCATGAATGCACAAATATCCAGTGTCAGGTACCAAATTAATTAGCAAGCCTTTTCGGTCCATGATATATTCAAACCTGGTAGAGTATATTGAAGACACCTAAAGGTTCAATTATACTATCTCGAAACCATTTGATGACCTGCTATACATAAATGTTAAGGCACAGGAACACTAGGTACTAATGGGCACTATTTTCATCCAATTATTTAGAATTTCTTTGCACTTTAGGTTCACAAAATGTAACTTGGTCATCATTGTGTATAGACAGAATAACGCTACAACAAATACCTCAGGCTCTCGATTGCCTTATATGTTCTTTCATATTAACATGATAGCAGTGAACTGTGTCGGCTACTGGGATGCTCTATATTCATTGGTTATTTGCAGATATCTTGGGTAACATTCTCTTAGTGCATTATATGCCATCTTAGTATCATTTGTATCTTATTTACTTGAAAAAAAGATTGAATAATATATACATATAGAAACAAATTCCATTTCATTGATCAATATCAACAATGTATTCTAGTCATAACAAGAAGAGATTGGTAGGAGTATAGATTGATATCATTAAGGAGTGGAGAGTTAATAATCTAAAACACAGTTAGTACACTAGGTCACTGGATGTTTCCTCAACAAGAAACGTATCATGTATTTTGCATGTTACAAAACACAACAAAAAATGTTCTTGTTTAGTTACATTATGAAAGCTCAATGAAATTATACTAGGCTGGCAAAATTTTACTTCTCTACAATTTACCACACTATTGAGAACAAGCAGAGGCTAGCACATTATGACTTGATAATAGATGTCCTTGAAATTTGTCTGATAGCATTCCTTAAGGAATGTAGCATCAAACCTGAGGTTATTAAGCTTTGGTCTATACTAGTTGGTACAAATCTCTTCCAAGCCTCTCCAGTCTCTCCCTGTATTCCAACATTTTATAGTTGACAGGGCTGACACCCTTGAATCCATACATGGCTCCCCACCAGGCTCCTGCAATGGCAGCGGTTGAATCACTATCACCACCATGGAAGAAAGCCCTGTGGGTGAATTCTGTCCAGTTCTCTCCAGCTCCAAGTATGGCGTCATATGCAATCATAGGGGCATCATGCCCACTGGCTCCACCCCAGCCGCTATAACTGATGTCTTTGTAAAATTTATCTCGTTCCTTCACGTCATACTTCTCTGGGAACGTTGGCGGAGACTTTCCGTCTAAAATACCCCTTTTTTTAAGGTAAGCTTTCCACTGGTTTTCAAAGTAAGGCCTAAAAAGAATAAAACTAAATAAATCATTGAATAAATTCCAAGAAACAGAAAACTTTAATCTTTCATCAGGTATAAACAAACACAAATATAGAAATTTGACAGCTTATAACTTATCTAATATATTGTAATATTCATACTGTGATTGCAAGAGAGAGTATTTGGAGCAGTTACTGATGAAAAAATCATGACCAGGATTTATGTAATCGAAAGGCATACGGGTCCAGGTATAATGCTGTTTTCCAAATGTGAAGGCCAATTTGTATTGGTCTTCCTCATGGACTGGAACAGTCCAATATCCCTACACACAGTGAATGGCAGTGAATATTTTGGATCCTTGCATTTGTGTGAATTTGCGCACAAATACATATGGGATTATAGGAAAAGAAAGACAATAATGGTAAAGCACATTTTAAAATGAACCTGTCACTCCAGGTTAAACGTTAGCTATAACAGTTCCCAAGGCAGTAATCATAGCATCAATCATAAAGATAAATTATTTATTAGCTTTGGTAGTTTTTACAGAGCTACTTACCTGCCTCCTCTTGCTCATGCGCTGCCATTCCTGAAGGTTCCATGGGTGGTACTCCGCCTACACCCGCCTTCTCTATAGCAATTGGCCCTAACTTTTTCCCCATATAGGGAAATCCTCACTGATAATGCCAACCTGCTGATTTTATTGCCAGCACTTCTGCATCAGAACAATGTATACTCTTCATGCCAGTGAGAGAAATGCTTCCTGGGGTAGTAATACATTAACAGGGAGCAGAGAACCTACCAGGGGAGGGTACTATTGCTTTTCCCTATAATTCAATCCTCAGCTTAGAACCTCTGTACAGACAGAATACAGTTCAAATCCTGAACATTGATTGACAGGTAAGTGGGGGGGGGGGGCATATTTTGTTGATAGCATTTCTGCTAACGGACCAAATATGTGTCACTTAATGCTTTTTTAATGGAAGCCCCAAAGTGTTATTTTTAAAGTGGAATTCCAGAGCCCCAATAGGAGGGCATTCACCATAGAAACAATGGAATGTTTCTGCTGATTGCGACACTTCTAGAATGTTACCCTAGACTTCCCCATTTATTAGAAAAATACATTGTTTTGTGCAAAGGTGCTAGCAGAATGGACTTTGTGTAGAAGAAGCAAAGATATATGATCTATATCTGTACCAATAATCTAAAAAACTCACCAACTCTCCAGATTTGCTTCCACATCATGATCTGACTCAACCACAAAGGCATTGGCTTTGGGTAAGAGATCCAGCAGGCCTCTGCCCCACTCATGTGGAGGTTTTTGATTTATAGCATACGAGGTAAACAGGGCAGCAGCAAGTGATCCCAGATACCCAGTTGGATGGTGGTGAGTCATTTTGCCACTGTCTATGCTGACCCTGATTAGGTCCGGCAGCTGATCTGGTCGTGGGAACCTAAGCCCTATGCACATGGCTCGCATTGAAGCCCCACAGCCTCCGCCATATGATTGAAAGGGAAGTTTCCAGCCATTTGGCAGCTCAGGTTTGAGATAAAATGTACTGGATATGCAACAGTCACCTATGTACAAATAAAACATGGTGATAAAGTGATTATATATATTAAATTTACAGCTAAACTTTTTAAAATTATTTCTAAAAATAGCATGGCGTAGGTCAGAAACATTCACATTTCAAGACAAAGTCTACTGAGTAGCATGTGTTACATGTTCATTATTAGAACTCTACATTCACCCTTCAGTCATGTATTTTATTTGATTTCACAAGCTATATTCATTGGAAAAGGAGTAGTAGTCAAAGGCGTACTAGATAGACGTACTAGATAAACAGTAAATTAAATGATTACAGGAGCAAGAGTAAAACAGAGGCCCAGAAAATTGCCGAGGCACAGATGAAGAGCCAAATGAACCTTATTCCCAATTTAAGAAGTATTAAGCCAGATTAAATCACATCAATAACTAAGGAAGATGTCACTTGATTTGATTCAAAACACACAAAAATATAAAATTATACACATTATTTTGGAAATACTTAAAATACATTGTGGACAATGTAACAGAAGCAGGGTATTCAAACGTACATATGCAATGCCACTAATACTGATACAGCTCACTGAGTGATATGCCTAGATCTGTTCTTCATACATTACATGGCAAGATGTTCGGGATTACATGTTTCAGGAAGATGTTCGGGATTACATATCGTCATTCTAAAGCTTCAATCAAAGAAAATGGGGTGTGAGGCAACGTGGGCATTTGAGACTGACCCATGCTGATTCACAATCTACCAACCAATCAGCCCTACTCAAAGAAAGCTGTTCTAGGAGCTCTAAATATTAAAGTTTAGCTTTTATTAAACATCGGCATGAAGACTGTGCCCACAATAACAATAATACAGGTATGAAAATAATGTTACCTGGTGCTCTACCATCCATGTCTTCCATGCATTCTTTGTATTTCTTTGCCAACAGAGGATACAGCTTAGTAGGTTCTATGTGACTACCAGCTTCCACCAGTGCTTCTGCAGTGGCAATGTGCATCACTGTATCATCACTCACTCTCCTACTTCCCACATCAAGGTTCTCAATGCCACCCAGCTTGGCCAGCTCATTGTGGATCTTCTGTCCATCTCTGCAGAATTCCCACTTGTGGTTATTATATCCAAGGGCATCGCCGGCTGCACTAATGACCATTGTTGCCACATAGTTTTCCACCAAACCTGAACACATCCCGATCTGAAAGAAGTAGTTATAGCAGAAACCTGTAAACAACTAAAAGAGGAAAAAAATCAATGCACGTTCCACATACAACACTAGTGGATACCAAAGAATGTCTGGGTATATACGGTATATGTATATCTAATATGTTTAATTTCCTGTGCTAACCAATTTCCTGTTTGCGGCAAGGCTTTTGTACACAGGCATTTGCAAATCTATAGCCATAGATTTTTCTTCCCTATTTACTGAAGAAAAATACATTTTTAGAATTTCTGCCTTGTCCTGATCCTCCTTGCTTATCTCACCCATCTCACTTACCAATGGATCAAAATTTTCACTCTTCACCTTTTTTGCAGTAACGTACTTAAAAAAACCTTTTTGGGTTGATCTTGTTCTCTTTGGCTATGAGCTTTTCATATTCAGGTTTAGTCCATCTAATCACTCTTTTGCGATACCTATTGGCATGCTTATATTTGTTATAGGATACAATATTTCGATTGCCCTTTTCTTATCTTTTTTTTTTTTTTGTCAATCTTTCTTTTATTAAAGGCATACAAGATGGAGACATCAGGTGAAATGTACGAGTGATTTACAGTATAGGGTTGATACATCAATCAGCAAAATTAAGTTACATTTCCAGAATTGCGATGCCTCATTTTGTAAAAAATGTTGTAGTTAAACTTTAGTTTGAAAATACAAGCTATGGATCATAAAATCCGGTTGGTAACATGCTAAATTATTAACACAGCAAAAAGTAACGTGTTAGCTAGTTGCGACTAGGGATTCATCTTATCTTCTATTGAGTATGCAGTCATAGATACTTGCTTAATTTTACATAGATTAAACATATAGGCTTAACTCGCTGTTATACCATTCCCTGGTACCAGCTATTCACAAGCGTGTGCCCATTTCACAGTGCACTTAAGCTAATTATAATGGCAGGCTAAGAACAAGCATTATACACACAAAAAAGATTCATGCTAGGTCATGCTGTAGCTGGTTATGTATCGGGCTATGGCATATGGAAACTAGGTCGAATCAAACTACAATTTACATGGTATTAGTGGCGAATGCCGATCAATTATACATTTGTTTCCAGTATTGCGTAGACATTATACCTCCAAAGCATGTCTATCTAGTAAATTCTGGCAGCTGCCACCCAGCCTGTTATGCATTTACATAGTGAGTGTATCGTAATAATAGTAAGAGTAGTTTGACTTCAGTACAATAACAGGCGTAAATATAACAGGTGTGTGAGAGTTGTGGTCAGTCACTTGTAGTTTATGTTGTGGGGATGTGCCTCTCTATCGTGCCATGTACCGGCCAGCTTGTGCCAGATATTGCCCTGTAAGCTGTGCCCTTAGTACGTGCAGTAGTTTTCGTTAGATGTTGGTGTCAACCATCAGGTTAGACTGAGGGCTTGTCTTTGCTCCTCCAGTTATGTGTGCTGTGGTATGTAGGAGTGAGGGTTTGTGGCACATATTAGCTAAGTACAATTTGAAACATTAAGCATTAAGCAGATAGTAATCATTGAGCAAGTTAACCCTCTCCCCACCCTCTCTTTAAGATCAGACGCTGTACAGTGCTTGTACTATTGAGCAAGAAAGGGTGGGGTGAGCTACCGGAGTACAGTGGGCACTTAACATTTAACCAGCTATGTGCTGCTTCGGTCCTAGTCGGACGCTCGAAAGGCTCAGTCTGTTAATGGTGGGGCCTAAGGTAACCCAAGGTAAAGGGTGCATGAAAAGAAGCCCTGTATTGGGTTTTACTTGCTCGGCTTTGCAGCCTGACTGCACAGCGTCCATTGGTGACTGTGTGAAGGTAGGCTGCCTGCGTTCCGCCGGGTCATCCTATACCTCTGAGTGGGAGCTGTAGCTGTGTCGGGTAGGCCCAGATGGTGGCGGGCAGCCAGGGATAAGCCGGGTCCACCCCCCTGCTCCATGTTTGTGGTAAGGCCAGTATTGTTTCTCCACGGGCTCGGGGTCTTTTAAAGGCCGGGCCCTTCCCCATTGGGGTAGGTCTGGGGGCTGTGGTGGTGTTCCGCCGCCTGCGGCGTATGGGCCTCCGCCTGCATGGGGGATACGTCAGGGCTTAGCCCCTTAGGGCCTTCAGCCCGGATGGGCTCGTTTGTTGAGAGGTTGTCAGCTTTGTCAGGTTTATGCCCGAGGGTCCACCGGGCCTTCTCCGGCTGTCGCCCTCATGTGTCTGCTTTGCGCCCCGGTTCGCCTGTGCCCGTATCTGTGCGGCAGCGTGTCGAGCTTCCACCCTCACCCAGAAGTTCTCAAGCAGCTTTTGCAGGCGAGTGTTTAAGGATTCATCTGGGCTAAGCCGGTACTCTGGCAGTGCATGGTCTTCGTTAGGCTGAGCATCCGCCATTTTAGTGCTGCTTGCGGCCTGCTGGTTTGGCACGTAGTTTGGGTTATCGTCTTCATTTACAGGCTGTGTGAGTGTACAGGATTTGTTGATTGGGACTGCGGTCGCTGCATGCTTTAGTGTGCAGGGAGAGCGGCCGCCTCTCCCTTGCTCTGTGAGATGTAGGCCTTGATCCTCTATTCCGGGTTCCCTGCGAGCGATCAGGTCGTGTAAGGTATCCCCCGGTTCCTCAACCTCTGTGGCACAGGGTGAGGTAGGCTGGGGTTCAATATTAGACGGGTTCCCCTCGTTTTTTGCTTGTATTTGGGTTCAGGATCGGGAGCCCACTGACATCGTGTCTGTTCTGCTCCCCGGTCAGGCTCCGCCCCCCCCTTTTCTTATCTTTTATGATTTGACCAACCCTTGTACTAAGACACATTGTTTTCTAATTTGCTTCTTTTATATTTGTTTCGCAATGGTATGGATTGAAAAATGTACTTTTGTTTAAAGACTATTTATTCTCTGTGCTTTTGCCAGTGAATATTTTCTGCCAGTCAATTAGTTATCAAGATGCCGTTCACCTACTGAAATTAACCTTTTTAAAATTAAGTATTTTTGTACAGCCTATATAAATTAGTTTTTTTTTAGTTAATCTCAAATTATACCATATTATGGTTGCTATTTTCCAAGTGCTCCCTAAATTGAATGTTTGAAAATAAGTCAAAATTTTTAGTTACGTTTAATGGTTTGAAGTGAATGGACTCGGTATGCAGAGAAAGGGCAAAGCAAAGTCACTTAAAGGAAAGTCTCTGAAATATAAGTCACAGCAGGCAGGATAATCCAGTGACAAGGCCATTCAACACAGGTCCAGGACCAGGAAGCATATTGAAAGTATTTAGCAGGATAATCCAAGCAGGACTAGGCAGCAAACAGAAAGTCCTTAGCAGGATATTGCAAGACAGGATCAGACAGGCATGGGTTAAGTCAGGAATCCAAGGCAGGATCAGGCAGGCAAGGGTTAAGTCAGGAATCCTAGGCAGGATCAAGCAAGCAAGGGTTAAGTCAGGAATCCAAGGCCGGATCAAGTAGGCAAGGGTTAAGTCAGGAATCCAAGGCAGGATCAGGCAGGCAAGGGTTAAGTCAGGAATCCAAGGCCGGATCAAGCAGGCAAGGGTTAAGTCAGGAATCCAAGGCAGGATCAGGTAGGCAAGGGTTAAGTCAGGAATCTAAGGCAGAGGGGGTTTGCAACCACTTGGGAGCTCACAAGACATCTGTAAAGAACCTGGCCTGTGTTGAAATAGGGAATAGAAAAGGGAAGCCCTCCCATGAGGAGGAATCTAGTAGAATATTTAAGTAGATGGCTCCCCTCAGAAAATAGGCATCCACACCCCCTTTGTGGGCGGAACACTAGGCCAGCTCATGTTGCTGCCCCCAACACTGCTCCCATATGCACTGAGTTGGATCTCCCAGGGTTCTGACACCCTGATAGTAACCTGGAGCAGCATGGGGAAGAGCACACATGGATTCATACAGAATGCCTACTGGTGGTGAGGCAGGCTGGAGGACTGACATGGTGTGCCCCCCATCCCCTGCACGTCGCAACCCACGTAGAGCAGCTTCAGGGGCCCACAGGTGAGGATCAAGCGCAACACACCTTACACTTGAGGAGCACTGTGGAGGACCAGCAAAACTTGCCGGTTTTGCTGGTCCTCCATGGCTGCTAAGTATAGAGAATAGGTTAACGAATTAATTGCTTAGTTAATAGTTAAACTATTTTCTATACTTAGCAGTCTGCTCCTAATTAATCTCAGTAATTCTAGTTAAGAAATTGGATATTTACTTTAGCCTTTAGTCAAAATATTGACATTAGGGTAATCTGGCCAAACCAAATGGACCCATAGTAAGCTGTTACTTTTTATTCAATCTTTCTGTGACAGAAATCTATACTTTGGATATATACTTTATACTTACCCTTTATCTACTGGGTACATTATTTTACTGTTTGCATTGCTTAACCCCTTAAGGACAGAGCTTCAGAAGCTTATCTTTCACTTAATGACAACGGCATTTTTTGCATTTTTTGCTGTTTGCATTCAACTGCAATTTGCATTTGACTAATTTATTGCACCGATGCATATTATATACCGTTTTTTAAAGGACAGAAAGGGCTTTAATTTGATGTAACATATATATACATAAATGCTTATTTATTATAAAAAAAAATACAGAAAAATGCAAAAAAAAGGAAAATTTTGAGTTTTTTTTTTACAGTTTTTGCAATAATAATGTGTGCACAATTAGTGCAGGTTAAGAAAAGTAATTAAAAATAAATTCATTTAGTTGTTCTGATTTACAGAATATATAATGTGTCTGGGATTTTACGTTTTGTTTGGTAGTTACAGGTCACAAAGCACAAAGAGTAAAATAAACTTTTAATGTGGAGCGATTTTAGAATTTGGTATGTTTGTCTTGTAAGCTTAATAGTCATAAAAGAAAACAAAATTGCCACACAAAAGTCTATATTTATATAAAGTAGACACCACAGGCTATTTACCTAAGGTTGTTTTGACACTTTCTACGTAGCCATTTCACCGCCAACCTCTGCTAAATATTGGAGTAAAATTGTGTTTTGGGGGGGTTTTGGCACACAAACTTATAACAAAGAACTTCTCATGTGTATTTTGTAAAGTTGGTGTGTGCTATTCCTGTACAAAGTTTTATTTTGTATTCAGTTACATCTGCTGAGTAAAATGACACCCCATTGTATGTCTTTGGCACTATTTTGTGAAGCTACAGTGCCATATAGGAGACCTGCCCTTTTCAGTAGTCACAGTTGAATTTTGAGAGACGGATTTAATGAGCCTATGCTTCCATTTGGGGTATTATAGTAGTTTTTCTGTTAAAAAAAAAAACCACAAAGGCCTACCATTTGTAAAAGTAGACACTCCAGGGTATCTCATAAGGTGCATATTGTGCCTTAACATGCCCCCATTATTTCACCAATATATGCCAAAGTATGTGGTAAAAAAAAAGGTTGTGCATTTTTTGCATACGGATTGCATTTTTGCTGGGCATTTTGTATATTTCATATGTGCCACTAAGTTCAATCCCCCCAAATTATGCTCAGCTAAGTCTTCTGAGTAAAAGGACACCCCCATTGTATGTCTTTGGCACTATTTTGTGAAGCTACAGTGCCATACAGGAGACCTGTCCTTTTCAGTATTCACAGTAGAGTTTTGAGAGACGGATTTAATGAGCCTATGCTTCCATTTGGGGTATTATAACAGTTTGACTGTTCAAAAAAAAAACAAAAAAACACAAAGGCCTACCATTTGTAAAAGTAGACACTCCAGGGTATCTCATAAGATGCATATTGTGCCTTAGCATGCCCCCATTTTTCCACCAATATATGCCAAAGTATGTGGTAAATTATTTTGGGCATTTTTTTTAAAATCCGGATTGCATTTTTTTTTTAAATTCTTTATTTTTGTTGTGCATGGTATAACAACAGGCTTGTTTAGCCACAATAGCATTCACAAGCAGTAATGTAACGAACAGTTAAAACATAAAGTGGCATATGAGTATACAGCACATTTTTAGTTTTGTAAGAGAAATAACAAAAGAAACAAGCTATTCCGATAGCGATGCCTATCTGGGTAGGCTGTTAAATGAGAAATGTTAAACAATGCATTAGCTTAGGTACGCATTATGTAGTTACATTGCGAGGTTGTAGCAGAGGTTAGCCTAAGGTAACAGTATTATGCGTGCTAACAAAAGTAGAATAGATGAGATTTTGAACTATGTCTGTAAACGATAATTCAACAAATGCTAGGTTCTAGATACTTTAACTGACAGCCTAGGGTTGAGTAGTCACAGCGAGATTCCTGTAGAAGTATGCCTGTTATGGTATAGTATATAAGTGAAAGAAGAAGGGCGTATACCGCGCCTATTAGTTTAAATTAAAATATACAGAAAATACATACATATGTTCTTGGGTTTTCCAATAAATTGTGACCTCAAGAAAATTAAGACAACAAATAATAGTGCAATACAGCAAATTTTATCTTAAAAATAAGTGATTAGTAACTATGTACAGTCCACTCACATGGAGATGAGCTATAACAGAGCTCTACTGTGAAGCGCTTGGACGGTACAATCCCCGTCTTTGGATTGGTAGTAGTTGCCACAGATGTTCTCAATATGCCATGTGCGTAGTTGGTATAGAAAACAGAAAGATAGCAGCAATATGGTGAAGTAAGTACCAATGGTATAATAGATAGTAAAAGGTATTGTACTTACACTTTCCAGAGCATGTGACCTGCTCTGGTGTAAACAGCTTGGGTGGTATAATCCCCACCAAGGATATACAGGATACCAGGAAATGAAGATAGTAAGTCTAAAAAGTAACTTAAAAGTATACTTTAATATATATAAACAAAACAATGGTTAATAAAATGTAAATATAAAATATAGGACTATATTTTATATTTACATTTTATTAACCATTGTTTTGTTTATATATATTAAAGTATACTTTTAAGTTACTTTTTAGACTTACTATCTTCATTTCCTGGTATCCTGTATATCCTTGGTGGGGATTATACCACTCAAGCTGTTTACACCAGAGCAGGTCACATGCTCTGGAAAGTGTAAGTACAATACCTTTTATTATCTATTATACCATTGGTACTTACTTCACCATATTGCTGCTATCTTTCTGTTTTCTATACCAACTACGCACATGGCATATTGAGAACATCTGTGGCAACTACTACCAATCCAAAGACGGGGATTGTACCGTCCAAGCTCTTTACAGTAGAGCTCTGTTATAGCTCATCTCCATGTGAGTGGACTGTACATAGTTACTAATCACTTATTTTTAAGATAAAATTTGCTGTATTGCACTATTATTTTTTGTCTTAATTTTCTTGAGGTCACAATTTATTGGAAAATCCAAGAACATATGTATGTATTTTCTGTATATTTTAATTTAAACTAATAGGCGCGGTATACGCCCTTCTTCTTTCTATTATTCACTCACAAGGTTGGGGAATCCTTGTTTTGTATACTGCTGCCTGATCACTATAGCGAGCGCCTACTATCTCTCTTTTTATAGTATATAAGTGTTAGCTTATTAAAGTTAACGAAAAAGACACTGAACATGTGTAGACAGAACGATTGTTTTTTAGGTAACGTGTGGTCGTAGTTTAGCTTAGCTGATGTAATGTAATAATTCCCTGTCTGAACGGTGTAGTGCTTATTTTTTAAACAATTGGTGTGGTCACAGATTTGTCTACAATCTTGCCTGACTGGACTCAGGCATGTATGATTGTGTACCTCCAATAATTACTAGACATAGTGACATGTACTTGCTAAGTTCTCTGCACTATCTAGGCTCAAGAAGATATTCACAGGGAGCAGAATATATCTTGTTAAACCAAGAAGCAAAGTCATCGCTTATGGTAGTTTAAGTTACAATATTTAGTCCACGTTGGGTAAGCATAGATTGTGAGTTGTTAAGTTAAACTAATACACTTGTGAGGCCACCACAGCAGGGCAGGCGGGAAATAAATAACACTGTTTTTAACTCACTGTTTAGTAGCTCACAGCATGCCCTAGTGTTGTCTAGTGTTCATAATGTGGGCTAACATGCATGTAGCTGGGATGCCTCTGACGTAATATTAATTAAGACTAAACTATTATGCATTACGTGTGGAGTGAAGAAGACTCAGCTAATCTTAAGTGGGATCGATAACATAACAGTTTTTTAACTTTTTTAACTTGCTATCATTTTTGCTTTCGTGTCGCTGGGTAGTTTGTAGCCTCGGTTAGAGTCCCTGTCCAAAGACAGATTATGGCTGACATCCAGCTCCCGCAGTTTAAGCAGTTATCCGATTCCCCGGCTGGGCTTCCACCTTCCGTGTGTGCAATGTCCACGATTTTCCCGCCTGGGTGAGAGTCGGTCAGTCTGTAAACGGCTGGGGCCCTTGAACAGTCCATTTAGACCCTCAGGGTGGCTTGGCTGTGTTCTCCGAGCTGTAAGGTGCCCCGAGGTCTCCTCGGCTCCGTTGGGAGTATCATAGGGGGGCCTGCGCTTGGGTTGCAGTCGCTTGATGGCTTTGGCCGGTTCCTTGAAGCGCAAACCTCCCGTGGGACATTGTCACGTTCTTGGAGGGCCGCGGTGAGCAGCGGACGGCACTGAGTGGGTTGTAGCCTTCTGGCTGTCTCTCTGCTTCTCTTGCTTCCGAGGTGTAGGGGCTTGTCGGGTTTTTGGTAGTTCACCCTTTCTGCGTTTCCCGCCATCGGGAGGTGAGTGCTGCTTCTTGTCGGTCACCCCCTCAGCGTGTGGCCTTCTGCTCCACAGTTTCTGCCAGAGCTCTGCAAATAATGCGTCCAGCCGCTGTTCATAATTGTCCAGCAGGCCTCGCGTTGTCCGCGTGGCGGTTGCCATTTTGACCCTGACTGTGTTGTGGTGTATTGTGCTTGAGTCAAGTGCGTTTCGCTGGTGTTAGTCGCTTGGTTGTGCCGGGATATCCTTCACCGGCTAGTGGGGGTAAACGGGGTCCTGGGTGTGGCAGTGTTTTCCTGCAGAGCCGCTGGCGTGGAGGTCGGCTGCCTCTCCCGTTCCTGTACTCGCTGGTAGGCCGCAACCCTATCTCCGCTTCAGATTGCTTCTCGGGGTACGTTGTACCGGCTAAAGGAGCCCCGGGGTCACACTGCTGTTGTGTCGCGTTAGTTTTAGCAATTCAGGCGTGATCTGTTATGGGTGAGTCGCTTATTTACCGGTGCTTGTCTGGAGCTCTGGTTAGGTGCGACCAGTCTGCTCGGCGGTTAGGCCCCGCCCCCGGATTGCATTTTTGCTGGGCATTTTGTATATTTCATATGTGCCACTAAGTTCAAAACCCCCAAATTATGCTCAGCTAAGTCTTCTGAGTAAAAAGACACCCCAATGAATGTCTTTGGCACTATTTTGTGAAGCTACAGTGCCATATAGGAGACCAAGCCACATCAGTTTTTAACGCGTTTTTGAATTTTGACGCTGGGCCTATGTACAATTTCCAAGCATCTTTGCAGGTTTTAAATTCAAACTACCCCACAAAGGCCTACCATTTCTTAAAGTAGACACCCCAGGGTATTTAAAAAGGCATATTTTAAACCTTAGCGTGGGATAATCTTTCCGTTAGCTTGTACCAGGTGTAGTGGTAATAAGCGTTTTTTCTGCCTTTTTGACACACAAAGTGAGTTTGCACAGTATATTTTGCAAACCATATGTGTACTACCACTGTATAATACTTAATATGTTGCTCAGCTATGTCTGCTGAGTACAAAGATTCGAACACCCGTTCGAATGGGACTTTGTCATCTTTTCAGGGGAAATAGACTGCCACTCGACTAACGACCACTGCAGGAGTTTAACCCCGTTCTACTTCGACGCTTCGACAGAAGTCGAAGTGCGTTCGACTATTCGAACGCCGCCTTCGGACGGGACTTTGTCAATTTTCAGGGCCGAAATAGACCGACCACACAGCCTGAATCTGTGGAACTGTTTTGGGCATGCAAAGAGACTTTTCCAATATCTCTGGAACCCCTGAACCGATTTGTACGAATTTTTGATATGTTTGTCCCCAAGTTGTGTGGTTCATAAAAATATAAGTTTTATTCATGTGTGATACAAAACCATAAAGTTATAAAATTGTATAAATATTTATCAGTTTTAGCTTGGAGATAATTGAGTAGATACAGTAAGAAACTCAATTATCTCCCAAGCAGAGGGGAAGGAATATGTGGGATGTAACCGTTATCTTATTGGTTAATGCCTAATTGTCTGTGGGCGTCTCCCTTGCAGGGGAGCACTGCATAAAAGCAGACTCCCTGTCATTAAACATCAGTTCTACTTCACCCTCAATCTAGAGTCCTGTCTCTTATTGGGGGTAACCGCTATACAGCTATTCACACTAGCTCTGGTCAGAGCTCCTTCACTTGGAAAACAACTGGATGCTGAGAATCCTCCTCACTGATCGGGAAAAGGACACCCTCCAGCGGTTGAAACCCCTCTGCTACACAGGGTAACCACTACACCAGGGTATTTCAAAAGGCATATTTTGAACCTTAGCGTGGGATCATTTTTCCGCTAGCTTGTACCAGTTGTAGTGGTAATAAGCGTTTTTTCTGTGTGCTACCACTGTAGAATGTGTGCTACCACTGTATAATACTTCATATGTCAGCTATGTGGTCTGAGTACAGCAATACCCCCGTATGTACCTTTGCCAGGTATATGTGGATGTTGAAGGGGCACATTTGAGACGCAGCCATTCGGTTGTTTTCTAACTTTGAAGTTTTATGCTTTGTCCATGTTCCAATTTGGAGTAGTTTTGATGGTTGGTTATTGAAACTTCCCCACAAACACATACTATTTATTAAAGAATACACCCTGGGGTAATTCAAAAGGCATATTTTGAACCTTGGCGTGGGATAATTTTTTCTCTAGTTTGTTCCAGGTGTAGTGGTAATGAGCTTTTTTAAATTTATTTTTTAACTTTTTAAAACTTTTTTTAACTTTTTAAAACTATTTTTTAAACTTTTGTTTTGCTTTTTAATTTTTAAAGTTTCCTAAACTTTCTTAAAACTTTTTTTTTTTACAGATTTAACATTTTTCCTAACTAGCAGTAAGCAGCACTAACAGTAAATTCCCCATTTTCCCATTACTCCCACCCACCCCAGCTAGCAAAATATTTAATTATACAATATTTAAATTAGTTAATTAAATACATTTAACCCCTGAGGGTTAAAAAATAAAGAAAAGTTGGGGGCGGGGCCGGACCGCCGAGCTGGCCGGCCGCAGCAAAGCTGAGCTCCTGCAAAGTAATAAGATTTAAGCCTGTAACCTACAATCCCCGACCCAGGAAGAAACCCGGCAGCACTGGACCTCTGTGCAAGGAGGCACTGGATCCAGGGAGAGGCTGGCTCTCCAAGTTACAGTCCCCTGGAGGGGAAAAGGTTCGCTGCCACAGTTGGGGCCTTCCCCGGCGGTGAGTGGGGCAGACGGCCGCTGCTCCGCTATCCCACCTGATAGTGCCCAACCGGAGGCCCAGATCGGCGTGCAGCTGGCCCTGTTCCCCCCCCCCTCTGGACCGGTGGGGGTCATCCCGGTCCTCACCCTGTGGCCCAGACTACTAAAAAAACAACTGAAGCCCAGTGACAACACCTTGGTCGGCGGACCGGGCACATCAACCAAAATGGCGGATGCCATGTGCGCTGGAGATAAAGAGAGGGGACGGCTTACCCCTATGTACACTGTCAACAATAAGGCCTCCGGACACAAGATATAAGTGCCCTAACAGGCAAGCAGCAAGCAGACAGTCATGGCAGGCGGAGTGCTTCGGGTGAGAACCTCCCCTCCTGAAGAGAAGGGGAACCGGTATCCCAAGCAAGGTATCACATACTTACTCTGGACTGACACAGCACACATCCCAGCCAGCCCGGACGGAGCCGTGAAGCACACCGACAGCCGGCTACCAGCAGGACCTAGCTAAGCTCACATGGGATAATGGCCAAGCAGAGACCAGCCACCCAGCCATACATAAACAGCATGAACTGCCTTTATACAACGTTTGATCTAGCCTGTATAGCATAATTCTTCTCTTCTTGTTTTAATTACACTGTTATGCCTGCTATCACTTACAAAAAATTGTGCTGTATATTCAAATGCCATGTAACAGAAATGTCTTGTTTTACTAATATTTCTTGCCAACGCTGTTGTGGCATTGGAGAAAATCTATGTTAAACTCATGCACACAAAAATAAAGAATTTAAAAAAAATAAAAATAAAGAAAAGTTAATCGTCAGGGGTTAAAAAAATTAGATCACAGTATAATACTGTGATTTGTATTTTGATCACTGTAGGCAGTGATCGACTGGCAGGGAAGGGGTTCATTTTTAGTTGGACTGGGTAAAGGGTTTCTATTTTTTTATTTTTTACTTAACCCCTTAAGGACCAAGCTTCTGGAATAAAAGGGAATCATGACGTGTCACACACGTCATGTGTCCTTAAGGGGTTAAACGTTATTAAAACTTTTTTTTCTTAATTTTTTAACCTTTTAAAGCTTATTTTAAAACTTTTTTTTAACGTTAACCCCTAGTTAGCCTAACACTAAATCCCCCAATTCCCCACTAACTTCCACCCTCCCCAGCTAGCTAAATTTATAATTTTAAAATATTTAAATTAATTAATAAAATAAATTTACCCCTGAGGGTTAAAAAAAAAAAAAGAATTAACCCTCAGGGGTTAAAAAAAAAAAATCAGATTATAGTAAAATATAATCCCTGCCAATTGATCACTGTAGTCAGTGATCAATTGGCAGGGAAGGGGTTAATTTTTTATTAAAATGGGTAAAGGGGGGTGGGATTTTAATTAAACTTTATTTATTTTTTTACAGGGGGCAGGATCACTGATGATCCGTCTCCCTGCACTTCACAGTGAACCTGGAAGTGCAGGGAGGCGGAAGGTAAGTATACACCGCACATGTGCTCGCACAGCCTGATCCGGTGCTCCCGGTCTGCCTCTAATACAGAGGCAGACCGGAGCACCATTAACCCCGCGATGGCCGCGATGGCCGCGATTGCGGCGATCTGGGGTTAATTTTAACGGATGAGGTTCGTCACTCGTCGTTAAGGCAATCCCCTGAGTGACGGATCTCGTCCGTCACTCGTCATTAAGGGGTTAACTGGCTAGCTGTTGATACTTAGTCCAATACTCTATCCACCTAACTCAACTTTTTTTTTATATAATTTTTTAATATTCTTTATTATTATGACATTCCATAGGTGAGTAAATCAGTAGCACATATGATAATTAGCAAGTATACAAACAATTGCAATTCTAAATAAGAAGTAGCAGTAAGCATGTGGAATGTTTTTTTTTTTTTGGAGTAACAATAATCATGAGTAGGAACCAAATTCAACAACCTAGCGGTACCCTCAAGGGTGAGTGTGGGATACAGTGTTGGTTGTCTCTTAATAAACTTCACTCTGATGATTGATGATTGCATACTGATTTATTATTTTGCCTGAGGAAGTCCATGCAGATGGAAGAAACGCGTAGGGCTATTTTTTAAGTGCATATTTGTATTGTTTTACTGTTGATGGCTGCCCCAACACCCTGAGAATCTTTGCAAGTGGAGTTCCAGTGGATATGGTGATATGCCTATTCTGTTTTTATATCTTGTAAGTGTGACCAATAAATGTAGTCTTTTATAACCAGTGAAGATCTACTCTATGTGTCCACTTCTCTCTCTTTCCCCATATGTATGTTTTGGATGTGAGAACAAAGAAGAGAGAAGAGTCCTGTATTTGAGGAGTTTTAAAGGGCTACTATCAATGAGTGTTTGTGAGTGCAATATATAATTTTATCCTGAAGCTGACACCTTACTGTATCACACTACTTTAGTGTGTTTTTTTTATTGTAGATATTGATGTGTATTCTACATTAAAACTCTACCTCACAGTCCCTGACTTGTCCATATAAAATAATCCTGTGGATCTGGGGAACAGGAGAAGATTCCTGAGTTCAGTTTCAGCATGGCCATAGAACCAGAAATGCCTATATGAAGATGTGCCTTCTCCTTTTCTCTCTATGCTCTCTCTATGTTGACTGCTAAGTGCAAAGGGCAGAGCTTATCTATGATTGACAAGGAGACACCCAGTTACAAAATATAGAGATGAAGATTGCTACATTTAAAGGGACAGTTTAGGCACTATAACAACTTCATCTTAATACTCTTACTCTCAGGGATTAAACCATTCTTGAACGGTTTAAACCCAAAGTTGCTTCCATTGACAATCCCCAGGTCACCCCAGGTGACCTCTGGCTCCTGAATCTAAGTTTCAGTAAGCGTGGAGTGTCGCTGATTGGCTGAGAACAGTCAGCTGACACTCTCAGCCAATCAAAATGCCTAGTTCCAATGCTTTGCTTGTCTTTGAAACGGTTTGGATTGGAGGAGATTGTGGGTGATGTCAGCTTGGATGCTGAAATCACCAGAGGAGGAGCTGCAATGGAGGATTCTCGGTGCTGGAAACGGGAGGAGCCAACTATTTTTAACATAATTGTTTTGAGCAAATGGGGGTATGCAGTGATTATAAAACTCTAATGAAACCTACAGTCCTAAAATGACAAATGTGTATAGCCTTACTGTAGGTTCCCTTTAAGCATCACCCTTCAGGATTACACAGTAATATCTACACCCAATCAGGGAGGTCCAATACTGGGAAAGCTTTGTGTGTTATCCACAATCAACCATGGCCACTTCCAGACAAAGGAACACAAAAAAACGGTGACAATGTGTGTCAGGTTTGAGTAATGCTAGATGTGCACATGCCCCCATCTAAATTCACCATTGGGTCCACCAGCTGGGGAGGAAGCCACCCAGGAAGGAATTGTAATGAATATCCTGAACAAACAGGGGGAAGTATCTGGATGGGTAAAAGGCAAATCTTCAAAGAATTGAGATGATATGTCTGTCTTTAAGGCATGGGGAATAAGCAGCCATACATCCTTGGTGAACATTAGTAGAATGAAGCAGGGCAGGAAAATATAACAAAGCAATACATACTATATTTTCTTTGAAAATGTAGCAGATAATATACCTGCCTATCCAATGATTGTTATATTCATAGCACTTATCTTGTAAGTATACCACTGAATAAAACATTACCAATATATTATTTACAGGGTTATTCACGGAGTCTGACTGGCCCCATACTAAATGTAGTACTGTACAGTGCTGGGCCATTTGGAGTACTAAATCTGGACATTGTTCACAGTACTTAATGGGTATTTTTGAAGTCTGAGATTTGTAAATTATCCGGTAAACAAACTCAGGCTGGAACTGTTGCAAAGCCACTGCCGCAGAGACGTCCTGGGAATGGCAGATGGATAACTGTAGGATCTGGTAGACTTAGAGTTGTGGATAAAAGGCATATTGCACACTCTGTTGCTCTACATAATTAATTTTCAGCACTTTCAGAGTCTAATGGTATTATAGAGACAGGCTCAGGCATAAAGTGTAGTGGTGTTATGGAGACAAGCTCAGACACCGAGTGTGACATTCCTCCTCTGACTCCTCTTCCTCACAATCCTCTTCCAGCGTTGCCGCAGGTCCAGCAAGCGATGCTGATAAGGCTGTTTCTGGTGGTGATGGTGACCCCAACTCTTCCTCTTCACGCTCATCTACGGCCTGATCCAGCACTCTTCACAGGGCATGCTCCAGGAAGAAAACAAATGGTATGATGTCGCTGATGGTGCCTTCGGTGCGACTGACTAGGTTTGTCACCTCCTCAAAAGGACGCATGAGCCTACAGGCATTGCGCATGAGCGTCCAGTAACGTGGCAAAAAAATTCCCAGCTCCGCAGAGGCTGTCCTAGCACCCCGGTCATACAAATACTCGTTAACGGCTTTTTCTTGTTGGAGCAGGCGGTCGAACATTAGGAGTGTTGAATTCCAATGTGTCGGGCTGTCGCAAATCAAGCGCCTCACTGGCATGTTATTTCGCCACTGGATATCGTAAAAGTGCGCCATGGCCGTGTAAGAACGCCTGAAATGGCCACACACCTTCCTGGCCTGCTTAAGGACGTCCTGTAAGCATGGGTACTTATGCACAAAGCGTTGTACGATCAGATTACACACATGTGCCATGCACGGCACATGTGTCAACTTGCCCAAATGCAATGCCGCCAACAAATTTCTTCCGTTGTCACAAACCACTTTGCCGATCTCCAGTTGGTGCGGAGTCAGCCACTGATCCACCTGTGCGTTCAGGGCGGACAGGAGTGCTGGTCCGGGGTGACTCTCTGCTTTCAGGCAAGTCAACCCCAAGACGGCGTGACACTGCCATATCCGGGATGTGGAACAGTACCTGGGGAGCTGGGGGGGTGCCGTTGATGTGGAGCAAGACGCAGCAGCAGAAGAGGACTCAGCCGAGGAGGTTATGGAAGAGGATGGAGTAGGAGGAGTAGAGGAGGTAGCAGCAGGCCTGCCTGCAAGTCGTGGCGGTGTCACCAACTCCTCTGCAGAGCCACGCATTCCATGCTTGGCAGCCGTCAGCAGGTTTACCCAATACGCAGTGTAGGTGATATACCTGCCCTGACTATGCTTTGCAGACCAGGTATCAGTGGTCAGATGGAACCTTGCCCCAACACTGTGTGCCAGACATGCTATTACTTCCTTTTGCACAATCGAGTACAGGTTGGGGATTGCCTTTTGTGCAAAGAAATTTCGTCTGGGTACCTTCCACTGCGGTGTCCCAATAGCTACACATTTTTTGAACGCCTCAGACTCCACCAGCTTGTATGGTAAAAGCTGGCGGGCTAAGAGTTCAGTCAAGCCAGCTGTCAGACGCTGGGCAAGGGGGTGACTTTGTGACATTGGCTTCTTACGCTCAATCATGTCCTTGACAGACACCTGACTGTGGGCAGATGAGCAGGAACTGCTCAAGGCGAAAGACGGAGGGGCAGATGGTTGAGAGGGGGCAAGGAGGACAGCAGTGGTTAACGTGGCTGAAGATGCTGGACCAGGAAGAGGATGGCGGCTTTGAGTTTGTGTGCTGCTTGTACTCATGTGTTGATCCCAGAGGCGTTTGTGATGTGCGAACATGTGCCTTCGCAAAGCAGTTGGACTTCCCACGACTCAGTTTCTTTTGGCACAGGTTGCAAATGGCATCGCTGTTGTCAGAGGCAGACACACAAAAAAAATGCCACACTGCTGAGCTCTGCAATGACGGCATTCTGGTGGTGGCAACAGCATGCGTTGATTGACGTGCTGTCTGGCTGACCCCGGGTGCCGATGCATGCTGTCTGACTGTGCCACTAGCTCCTTGCGACGACCTCCCCCTGCTTCCAACTCGTCTCCTCCTCCTCCTCTCTGTCTCCCAATCTGAACTTTCCCCCTGTTCTTCTTCTCTTCTAGTGGGCACCCACGTGACATTCACGGACGCATCGTCATCATCAAACGCTTCACTTGTATCTGACAACTCAGCAAAGGAAGCAGCAGTGGGTACAACATCATCATCACACCGTACGTGTGTAATGCTGCCTGACTGAGACATATCCCTGTTATCTACATCCTCTGGCAATAATGGTTGCGCATCACTCATTTCTTCCAACTGATGTGTAAATAACTCCTTTGACGTACCATGTGAAGCGGCTGTGGTGCTAGTGTTGGTGGTGGCGGCAGGCGGCAGGCGGGCGAGTGGTAACTTGAGAGGTACCCGAAGCTAAGCTGGAGGAGGATGGTGCGTCGAGGTTCCGAGCGGAAGCTTTAGAAGATTGGGTGTCCTGTGTTAGCCAGTCAACTATGTCCTCGGAACTTTTCAAGTTCACGTACGTGGCCTCTGAACACTGGGCATTATTCTAGGGCCAAAGGGAATCACAGAACCACGACCACGACGGCCCCTGAGGGGTGGCCTGCCTCTGCCTGTCATTTTTATTCCGATTAGTGGTACTATGCGTGCAAGCTACTGTGACAACAGATATTAGTGGCACTGGTGTGACACTGTGCCTTGGCAGGCCCTGAAACACACACTCGTGAAGGAAACTGACTGCTATTATATTACAGTCCAAAAAGTTTTTTTTTGTTAAATGCCAGCTATTGTGACACCAGATATGAGTGGTGGCACTGGGCAAGTGGGCACAGTATACGCTGCGAGCCTGACACACGCTGGCAGACAACTAACTGCTATTCAATCTATTACAGTCAAAATTTTATTTTATTTTTTAAAATGTACGCTACTCTTACACCAGATATGAGTTGCACTGGTGTGACACTGTGCCCTGGCAGGCCCTGAAACGCACACTTGTGAAGGAAATTGACTGCTATTATATTACAGTCCAAAAAGTTTTTTTTTTGTTAAATGCAAGCTATTGTGACACCAGATATGAGTGGTGGCACTGGGCAAGTGGGCACAGTATACGCTGTGAGCCTGACACACAGGCTGGCTAGCAGGCAGGCAGGCAACTGCAATTACATTACACAGAAAAAAAAAAGCAGACTGATGTTCTAGCCCTAAAAAGGGCTTTTTGGGGTGCTGTCCTTACAGCAGAGATCAGATGAGTCATTCAGGACTGTAGTGGACACTTAATACACTAGCCTAGCTATCAATTTCCCTATCAAATCAGCAGCAGCTACACTGTCCCTACTCTCACTAAGAATGCAGCTTCACAATTAATGTAAAATGGATGCTGTCCAGGAGGTGGGAGGGTCTGGGAGGGAGGGTCTGCTGCTGAATGGCTGGAATGTGTCTGCTGACTGTGAGGTACAGGCCAGGGTCAAAGTTTACTCAATGATGACCAATAGGGGGCGGACCGAACAGCGCATGTGTTCGCCGTCCGTGGCGAACGCGAACAAGCGATGTTCACCGGGAACTATTCGCCAGCGAACAGTTCGGGACATCACTACTTAAGAAAACGGGATTTGGATGAACCCCAAGCTATGGGTAATAAAAGAATGGGTAACCCTAGATCGCTATGTTCTCAGTTTAATTGTTCCACATAAGTGTTAACCATTTAAGCCTTGCATGTTAATCGATATACCTTTTAAAGAAAAAAATGTGCACTTCATCCATGCCGTATTTGTGAAATGCTGAAATATTACAATGTTACAAAAGCTATTGTGGTAATGTAAGCTGCTGTGTTAACTCATGCACACAAAAAAGAATAATAAAAAATAAAAAGAATGGGTAACGTCCCTTTGGAACCTGGGTAGTCCTGTGCCGCATATGCATCCGAGTGGGCCCTCTGAGGAATGAACAGGGTAACTCTTGCAGGATCCCACGTGTGCGTGGTAGCGGCATTGCTGGTGAGCGCATCTTGTGGGAGGCCGATGGTTTCCAAGATGGCTGCCGCTTCCGTCAGATCCCTGACAGAGTGAGCAGAGTCCCCTTTTATGATGTGGAGTAGCCGCGGTGATCTCCAGCGATATGGGATATCGTGGGTGCGTAGCAGTGTGGTGAACAGTTGTAGGGCTTTCCTCAATTTCAGGGTGTCTCCAGATAGGTCAGCATAAAATATGAGCGCCATATTCTCAAAGGAGAGTGGAGAGGTTCCTTTGATTGCTGCCTGCACCGCTGCCTTCCCGCTGCTGAATCTGACCACCAGATCCATGGATACAGACTCTGGAGCTCTTCAAGGTTTGGGGATGCGGAATATCTCATTGATCGTGGTGCCTTTAGCTTGTTTGGTCGTAAGTATGGACCCTTGCAACCCCCTTCCGTGTCTGGGATCGGCTCTGGGATTCCCCTAATCTTGAGGTTATTTCGGTGTCTGCCGTCCTCCATCGTTGCAAAGCGTTGTTCAATGGTTGCTTGCTGTGCCTTGAGGGTCCGCACCTCGTTGGAGAGTGTAGTAAGTGTCTGGGCCTGTTCAGCTGCTGTTGTCTCCACTGTCCCCATTCAGCCCACCAGGCCCGTTAGATCCGCCCTGAGTGAGGCCATGTCGGCCTGTAGGGTGAACTGGAGGCTGTGCAGTAACTCCTTCAAAGTTGCATTAGTCACTGGTGTCGAGTCGGCAGTCCGTGGGGTCGTCTGGGGCCGAGGGGGGGGGGGAGGAAGGTTAGCGGTTCCCAACCTCAGTATCGACTCCTCCGAGGAGTCAGAGAACCCGTCTATGTCGGTGGCCATCTTAGGCCTGCATGCTCCGTGGGCTTGCCTGAGAAGGTCCTCTATGTTCATGCCAGTTTTGGGTTTATCAGGCTTTTGTTTCTTCAGCTTGCGTCCCATGCCCACTAGTAACACCAGTAGTCCAGTTTGCAAGCGATGATAAGGGGCTGTAAATCGCCTAAATATAGCGGTGAGTACCGGAGCTCGTCTGACATGCGTCCGTCTTGTTCAGCAGCTTGGCCTCGCCCCCCCCCCCCCCCGACTCTTTCTATATCTGAAAACGTCATGCCCCTGGGGGAATCTCTATGGTATGCCCTCACATGTCTTGCCCCTGGGGTATCTTTAAAGGTGGTCACAGAGTGGACATGTTTCATAATTCTCCTTTTAAATGGGTGTAGTGTCTTTCCCATATATCTTAAGCCACATTCACAAGTTAAAAGGTATATAACTCCTGAAGTGTTGCAGTTGAAAATTTGCTTAACTGGTATTTTAAGTGTGTTCATAGAATCTGTGATCGTTTTTGATCCTTTTGAAATGTATTGACATGCCACACAGTGACCAAACTGATAGATGCCTACTACGGAGATTCAGCTTTTCTTGGCAGTTGGGGTCAATAGGTGACTTGGCACCAATAAGTCTTTCAGATTTTTTTCCCATTTTGGCTGTCAATGATGCTTTAGGGGAGATGACTTTAGATAGATGAGGGTCTTGGGTCAAGAGAGGCCATAATCGATTCATCACTTTCCTGGCTGCTTCCCAACCTGAATCAAAGTTTGCCACAGATCTTATTTGTTTAGAAATGTCTAAAATGTCCTTATAATTGAGAAGCCTGATAGGCTCTTTTTAGACACCTATTAGGATATCCCCTCTCTTTGAATCTTTGTCTAAGTTGGATGAACAATTATGTGTGAGTCTTAAATATTGGGATGCCACGCTTCAAAGGTATCGGATGATGACTATCCCATCTAAGCATTGTGTTGGTTGAAGTGGGCTTCCGGAATTTTTTTTTACTAATCTCTAATTTCTCAGTTATAGTTAATGTACAGTCCGAGAAATTGAGTGAGGGGGTCCCTATTTCCATGGTGAGTTTTAGGTTGAGATCATTTGTGTTCAAGTGTTTGACGAAGTGAGTGAAGAGCTCCCCAGTCCAGACAACGAGGACGTCATCTATATATCAGGTATGACTTGGAAGCCTCTGCAAATACAATGTGTCTTTTTGATGGTATGTTCTCTTCAGACGTACGTCCACATATATACTGCCTCTATTGGTCAAATTTTTAGAGCCTGAAACTATGAGTCTTCCCGTCAGGTTGGCGTATTTTTTATGGTCTTTCGGGAGGCAGCAGAAGGTGGACACAGTTGGTTTGTTTTCGTAGATGTAGTTATACTCATCCTTGTTAATGACATGCTCGTCATAAGCTTTGTCAATGAGAGATTTATATTCCCTCAGAAACTTAGCAGTGGGGTCCCCAGTAAGTACACTATAGGTTGATCAATCGTTTAAGATTGTCCTAGCAATCTGAATGTAGTGTTCCCTATTCCCTATTCATAATAACTATATTTACCCCCTTATCAGCGGGTTTTATGATTACATCCTCATTGTCACACAGGTCCTGAGGACCCTTCCACTCACTTCTTGTAAGGTTACCCTGTGGTCTTGGGATAAGTGACTCTGTGGAAATATTTGAAATGGTATTTGTGACGAGACCAATCTCGTCACTGTGCATTGGAGGAGCCTGGTTGTCCGCCTGCTGCTTTTAGACTATGGCCCCATGTTGAAACGCTTGATTTTCCCCTGCAGAGATGATAGCCAGTGATACCCCAGATAGCTATGCCATGGAGTCCATTGGTATAATAGACTATGGGAAAGACTTTGGCTCCATGGCAATTTTACTGTATGTGTGTGGTCTGAGCGCCGTTCAGTAATAATGTGTGCTCAGACCTAAGCTATCTGGGGATATGTTGCATGTCTGTATTTTATGTAATAAATGTAACCTTGTGTATTTTATTGTATTTTACTGTCTTTTTACTGCCATGTGCTTAATGGAGTTTTGCCTCTGTCCTTGGAGATAATTGGATTACTTCCCAATTTTCTCCAGGATAGAAGACTCTGTGGAACTGGTTTTGGGCAGAAAAGCCATGCTTCATTTGGTCACTAAGGACTACGATCTATCTTTTGAACCACTGGACCAATTTGTATGATTTTGACGTATGTTTGTATTTGGAGTATGCTGATTCTGAAAATGTAATGTGAATGTGATGCATACTTTTAAAGTTATGAATAATGTGGAAAAACTGTATTTCTCTGTCTGTGATAATTACATTACCTATTGTGTAAGGTAATTGTATCACAGACAGAGGGGAGGATTTTGTGTGGGAGTGTCTGAGTGTATTGTACGTGTTTATTGGTTGTTTTCCAAAACCCTGTGGGTGGTACTAATGGGTATATAAGAACAATAAACCCACAGCTCTGTCTGTTCCTGCCTGACCCTCAAAACGGAGCCTTGTCTCGTTCTTGGGGGGATTTATTGTATGCTGTTCCAGTTCGACTGCTAGGAGTGTAAACCTATTCGTATGGTTTTTCCTGTTCGGCTTTTTACAGCATTCGTATGGTTCCGGTTTGCCTGTTTACGGCATTCATATGCTTCTCCGGTTCGGTGGATTGGTGTCTACAGTAGCTGTGCCTGTGTCTCTGGAAGGGAAGATCTACTAAACGGCTGTTAACCCTTTTATGCCTGGGGGTGCCGTTACAGTATTACAGGTAGATTTAACAAATAGGTCAATATTCCTGAAGCCACGGATATTTGGAGTAAATTTGCTCATGGGTCGAAGGTCAGTATAGGGTTTGGGTGAAACATTATCATTACTTTCAAGTAGCGATACCAAGTCCTGAAGGCATTGGTATTCCTTCAGATTAAACCCAAGTTAATTAGCTTTTTTCTCATACTTTATCATATGGAATTTATGGAGAGCCAGCCGTCTGCCAAACAGAGTTATATCCTTTATCCATTCAAAATTATTGAATGGTGGAATAGGGACAAAGCGGACAGGCCTTTCATCAAGACTTTGGTCTGTACTGTGAAAGGAGTAATATATGAAAGATTAATGATTTTCTCCTCACTTCCTAATAATGTCTGCGAACTCTCCCTCTGTTGCGTATTATTATTATTATTATTGCCATTTATATAGCGCCAACAGATTCCGTAGCGCTTTACAATATTTTGAGAGGGGGGGATGTAACAATAAATAAGACAATTACAAGAAAACTTACAGGAATAATAGGTTGAAGAGGACCCTGCTCAAATGAGCTTACAGTCTATGGGAGGTGGGGTATTAGAAACATTAGGATAGGAAATATCAAGTAGGAGTGAAGCAGAGCTGGAGGAGAGAGCAAAGCACTATCCCATAGGAGAGCAAGAGACAGGTATGTAAGGGAGAGATTACTCTGGGAGGCCATACGCTTTCCTGAAGAGATGGGTTTTAAGGCCCTTCTTAAATGATTGAAGACTAGGAGAGAGTCTGATGGCAGTAGGCAAGTTATTCCATAGGAGAGGAGCCGCCCGTGAGAGGTCCTGCAAGCGTGAGTTGGCCGTACGGGTGCGAGCAGCGGTCAGGAGGTGGTCGCGGGCAGAGCGGAGGGTACGAGGAGGGGCATACCTCTGGATCAGTGAAGAGATATAAGAGGGGCTGGAATTGTTCAGTGCTTTAAATGTATGGGTTAGCACTTTGAATTGACTCCTATAGGATACAGGGAGCCAATGTAAGGACTGGCAGAGGGGCGAGGTGTGAGAGGACCGACTGGATAGGAAAATCAGTCTAGCTGCAGCATTCATTACAGACTGTAGCGGGGCAGTACGGCTTTTGGGGAGACCAATCAGGAGAGGGTTACAGTAATCCATGCGGGAAATTACTAGAGCATGGACAAGCTCCTTGGTAGCATCTTGCGTAAGAAAGGGGCGGATGCGGGCTATGTTTTTGAGTTGGAACCTACAGGACTTGGCAACAAACTGGATGTGAGACTCAAAGGTGAGACCAGAGTCAAGTATGACGCCAAGACAGCGCGCTTGTAGGGATGGACTTATGTGGATATCACTGACTTGAAGGGAGAGTGAGAGAGGAGGATCAGTATTAGGAGGAGGAAAGACAAGGAGTTCAGTTTTAGAGAGGTTAAGTTTGAGAAAGCGTGACGACATCCAGTCAGAGATGGAAGAGAGGCAAGCAGTGACACGTTGCAGGACGGCCGGGGAGAGGTCCGGTGAGGAGAGGTATATCTGAGTGTCATCAGCGTACAGGTGGTAGTTGAATCCAAAAGAGGCAATAAGTTTTCCAAGAGAGGCAGTATAAAGAGAAAATAGAAGGGGACCAAGGACAGAGCCTTGGGGAACTCCAACCGAGACAGGGCGAGGGGAGGAGGTATCCTTGGAAAAGGAGACACTAAATGAGCGTTGGGAGAGATAGGAGGAAAACCAAGAGAGGACAGAGTCACAGAGACCGAGTGATTGAAGAGTTTGAAGGAGGAGAGCATGATCAACTGTGTCAAAGGCAGCAGAGAGGTCAAGGAGAATTAATATGGAGTAGTGACCTTTGGATTTAGCGGAGATTAGGTCATTAGTCACTTTGATAAGAGCGGTCTCAGTAGAGTGGAGAGGGCGGAAGCCAGACTGAAGAGGGTCAAGGAGAGAGTTGGAATTAAGGAAGTGAGACACACGGGTAAAGACAAGTCTTTCCAAAAGCTTTGATGAGTAAGGGAGCAGGGATATGGGACGATAGTTAGAGGGGGAGGACGGGTCAAGAGATGTTTTTTTTCAGGATAGGTATTACAGTGGCATGTTTAAGGTCAGCAGGAACAGTGCCAGAAGAGAGAGAGCAGTTAAAGATGTGTGTTAGGATAGGCACAAGACAAGGGGAGAGAGATCTGATGAGGTGAGATGGGACAGGATCAAGTGGGCAAGTGGTGGACCTGTATTGTAGCTGAGGGTCCCCCTCTCGAGGGGTTCTGCCTTAAAAAAAGAGACTCCCCTTTTCAAGATTCCTCTAGAGGTTTGAGCCATAGATCTGAGTCTACTCTGGTCAATTTTTTAAAAGGTCTATAAACTTTACCAAATTTATAATCCTGTTATCTCTCAGGAATTTGTGACGTTTTCTACTTTTGATAGTTATCTGATATTTGCTTACATTTTGTTGAAGTTTTTGTTCCTGAGCTGGGAATGCAGGATCCTCTTTATGGTTTTGTATCCCTTCTATAGCGGTTTTAACTTTTTCATCTACAGATTTGAGCCTCTGGGACTCAAATCTGCAGATGATGTCCATACATTTTCTGGAGCAGACATTGGCGGCCTCCTGCCATTCTCGTAGCAAGGAGGAATCGTACATCTGAGTGTTTGGAGCAACTTGGACTCGAAGACCTCTAGGGATCATAGATTTATTTAAATAGTTCTGTAATGAGGAAACCTCCCAATCCAGGCGAATGTCTTGCTTGCACAAATTAGATAGTGAACAAAATGTGTAGTTTAAATTCTCAGGTTCAGTCGATTCTACTATTTCTTTATCTGAGAAAACTGACTCAGCATCCATGTAACACTGACTTGAGTCTTTTAGTTGTGATAGGAAATTGGCCATATTTACATTTGAAATGATTAAATGATTGGAATAAGGGATAGATACACACACCTACGGTATTAAAACCCATGTTTCTTCCATATAGCAAGTTTAAATCAAAAGCATTAAGGTAATACAGAAGAAAATCTCTCTCTGCATGGAGAGAATCCAGGTTGATAGGAGACCCTTCTAAGTGTCTTTCTGGTAACAACAGGACTGATATTGCGAGTTAATCAGCACATAAAGTAATTTTAAGAAAATAAGTGCACTGAGAAAGATAAACTGCTTTGGTTAACAATGCACAGCAATGATAGAATGTGCGAAGAAAAGTTGGGTTGCCACGTCAATGCTCTGATACACCAAAATGTTGGAGCTCACAGTAGTGCAGACTAGAGTCACTACCACCAGACCACTTTTTTTATATAAAAATATATAATATATATAATTGCTCCCCTCTCACATGCCACACACTTACACACAATACAGGCCCTATTATTTACCCCCACACAGCGCTCCTCAAACACAATACATTACTTACACACACTGCTTCCCTATACACACTCAAGATCCCCTATAGATGCACACACACTACCGACACTGTACACAAACACACACACTAAATTCCCTATATACAAACATATACAAGAGTTCCTATACACACATTTCATCCCCTAAGCACACACTTGCTATATCCTCTGTACACACTACAGTACCTACACACACACACACACACACACACACATTTTCTACAGTCCCTAAAAATGCATGCTACAGCCTCAAGAAACACAAACACAACTGAAACCAACACATTTACATAAAACACCATAAACAGCTCTCTCTACAAGCAGCCTTCAAATGCATGCACAATATATTTGCCTGGCCCATTTATCCTCTCGTTTACCACTTATTACACCAGAGATAAGTCAAACGCGAATGCAGCGCGAGCATGTCATTAAATGTGCTTGTGCTGCGCAGGTACAAGGTCTTTATATTCAACAAATGTTTATTGAAATTTTACTTTTTCATGAAATTAATCTTACAAGGTACGAGACAAAGACAGCAAAAATAAGATACAAGAAAAAAAAAGAGAATTTTTTTTACTGAGGCTCATATATTGATGAGAAAGAAAAAAAAAAGCATCATACACAAGATGCTCCTGTTAGTGCATATACAGATTAAGTAACATATGTAGAAGTGCCTCGTGTATCTGGCACCATCAGAATAAAAAAAAGTACACTGCTGTAAAACCAGATCCACCACCCCCACAGCCATTTAAATCGTACTAAGGAAACCAGTAAGTGGTGCAGAGGTAGCACTCAGGAGAAAGATAATAGAGGAGATGAGGAAAATAAGGGGAAAGGGGGATAGACGGAGAGAAAAAAAAGGAGGGGGTTATTAAAAATTCTCAGATAAAATAGAAAGGTGAACAGCGCTAGAGATCAGAAATTGTACATACGTTTAGTAGAAATACTGGCCAGCGGAGTAACTTAAAAAAAAGGAGAAACAAAGATACAAATAATGGTACAGTATGTATGAACGATATAATTCCACAAGAACAAATGGGTTATATTCACACTCACACTTTGAGGAGCTATATCAGCTCGGTGTTAAGAGCTTGGACGGAATAATCCCCGTCTATGGATTTCTTGAGGTTCCAGATCGTTGGTGAGTTTATAGGTGTAAGTATTCGTTATATGAAAAACAAGAGTAAAATACGCCACATGGTCTAGTACGTAAATATAAAATATTGTAGTAAGAGTAGATGATCCTACTTACATATACTAGAGCAACGACCTGCTCTAGTTTGGAGAATTTCAGGTGGAATAATCCCCACCTCGGGATATAGTGGACCCAGGTATAGCAGCAAAGCAGTATTAAATAGGAAGGAGGACAAAAAAAATGACTGGATAGTTTAAAAATTATATATACTTTAATACAATAAGTAAAAAGTGAATAATACACTATAAAACCAGTCCTGTATAAAAGTCCAAAATTCTTGGAAGAATTTTGGACTTTTATACAGGACTGGTTTTATAGTGTATTATTCACTTTTTACTTATTGTATTAAAGTATATATAATTTTTAAACTATCCAGTCATTTTTTTTGTCCTCCTTCCTATTTAATACTGCTTTGCTGCTATACCTGGGTCCACTATATCCCGAGGTGGGGATTATTCCACCTGAAATTCTCCAAACTAGAGCAGGTCGTTGCTCTAGTATATGTAAGTAGGATCATCTACTCTTACTACAATATTTGATATTTACGTACTAGACCATGTGGCGTATTTTACTCTTGTTTTTCATATAACGAATACTTACACCTATAAACTCACCAACGATCTGGAACCTCAAGAAATCCATACACGGGGATTATTCCGTCCAAGCTCTTAACACCGAGCTGATATAGCTCCTCAAAGTGTGAGTGTGAATATAACCCATTTGTTCTTGTGGAATTATATCGTTCATACATACTGTACCATTATTTGTATCTTTGTTTCTCCTTTTTTTTAAGTTACTCCGCTGGCCAGTATTTCTACTAAACGTATGTACAATTTCTGATCTCTAGCGCTGTTCACCTTTCTATTTTATCTGTCCATTTATCACAAGGTAGAGGGAACACCTTGTTGGTGAACTGCTGCTCACCCTTGAGAAGAGAGCGCTTATTACCCTTTTGCATTTGGTATTAAAAATTCTCACCCTTTCTTACACTTCACTTGCTTTTTGTTAACAAGGATGAGTAATAGTTATGTTAAGGTGCGTCGGTGACAGCTCTGATCGTTCTTCTCCCCCCCCCGCACAACAGGCCATTCCCCTCATCACATCTCTCCAGCCCACTCTGATTCCCATATTCTGGAATGTTCAGGGAGGATAGGAATTCTAGCCAATAAAACCAGTTAAAAACTCTTGTTTTTTTTGGGAGTGTCGGCTCCCAATGTAACCATCTGCCTCACCTCTTCACACCTTGCCACTCATAAAACTAGAAAGGGGGATATATGTTGCCTCCAAAATATCAGAATCAATGCTTTTATTGAGACCAGGAGGCGTGTCAAAACTGATCTACCATATGAACCCAAGGATGGCTCATTGCTTGAAAAGGAGGTGGCTCATCAGAGACCTTCTTCACCACCTCATGAATTTTGATCCAAAAATTCTGGATCACCGAACAGTAAGAACAAGGTCTTTAGCAGGTCTCTGCATGGGCTGCCCTAGAAGAACAAGAACATAACCCACTCACTTCAGTAGTGCTTGTCATTAGTGAAAACACAACAGACTCCTTCTCTGTCCCCCCCCTCACACTAATTGGAACATATGAACCTCCATTGTGCAATTTCCTTGTCAATTCAACAAAATTCACTTAAATAAATAATCCAAATACAATATAAATAAAATCATTATTATGAGAGGCAATTAAAAAAAAAACAAATGTCCCCACCTTCCGAAATTTTCAATAGTTTTTTTTTTTTAAATCCCAAAACTTTTATTATGCATCTTACGTATGTGCTTAAATTAAAAAATGTATATGATTTTATTATTATTATTATTATTATTATTATTAAGTTATCTTAATATCTCCTTAGTCATTGAGTAATTTAGAAACTGTTTTCCACTTAAGGCTCACACAATGGCATATAGTCAAAGTGTTACCAAAAAAAATATGTATAGGGTAAAAGGGTAAAAGAAAATCCTCAAAAAAATTGAACAAATTCAAATTCTTTGACCACTGTCGATTTTAAAGCTGCATATATGTATTCTGCTCATTAGAAGAAGAGATTGAAAAACGTATGGATTTACATTATTGAGGGGTGGAGAGTTAATCGTCTAAAACACAATTAGCACACTTCATCAATATGAACATGTATGTTACCAAAAAAAAAAAAGTTTGTTCTTGTTTAGTTATACATAGGAAACTCAATCAGATTATTCTAGCCTGGCAAAATTCTAGTTCTCTACAACACACCACACTATCGAGAACAGGCTGTGACTAACACTTTGCGGCTTCATAACAGATGTCTTTGAAATTTGTCTGGCAACATTCCTTAAGGAACGCAGCAAACTCGAGGTTATTAAGCTTTGGTCTATACGAGTTGGTACAAATCTCTTCCAAGCCTCTCCAGTCTCTCCCTGTATTCCAACATTTTATAGTTGACAGGGCTGACTCCCTTGAATCCATACATGGCTCCCCACCAGGCTCCTGCAATGGCAGCAGTTGAATCACTATCACCACCATGGAAGAAAGCCCTGTGGGTGAGTTCTGTCCAGTTCTCTCCAGCTCCAAGTATGGCATCATATGCAATCATAGGGGCATCGTGCCCACTGCTGCCACCCCAGCCGCTATAACTGATGTCTTTATAGAACTGATCTCGTTCCTCCACATCATACTTCTCTGGGAACGTTGGTGGAGACTTTCCATCCAAGATGCCCCTTTTTTTAAGGTAAGCTTTCCACTGGTTTTCAAAGTAAGGCCTAAAAGGAGAAAGGAAAAAAAAACATGATTTTTTGTTATCAGACAAAAACATGCATTAGGACCTAGTTTCTCCAGAGACATTGGATAGATTATACCGAATCTTAGATTTAAAAAGATCCATACTGCGTTTGCAAGAGAGAAAATGTAGTTAGTTGATCCATCTATAATACTAATACCATATCAGTATTAAATATTACTATTAAATTAAAAGGCATTACTTTTACAGTTTATAAGATGTTAGTGACATTATTCCTTGTTGAACAGCTTGTCTTTCTGCGTTGATAACGCTGAGATGCAAAGCATTCAAACATTGACCACTCTTGAATTTTAGGACATTCCATGTCAACCTCTACGGAGTTGGCTTTAATGCTGTTAGGGTTGCACAGAGTGTACTGCAGTTTTGGTGTGAGCAGGGTGAAATCACTGCTCATACAAGGGAGTCCCAGGTATCAATTGATACCTGGTGCTTCCCTCTGTCAGTTTAGGCTACTGTTAGTGAGCTGTATGCAGTGTTCAAAAAAAGGTGCTGTGTACAGCTCGTTAAATGTAAAAGTTAAATCCTTTCTCACACCAGGAAACCAGGTATCAATAACCATATACAAAAATAATCCTGCGTAACGGCGGAGCTTAGCTGTGAAGGAGAGCGGTCGCATGGCTGTGAAGCTCCTGAATATCATCGATACAAACTACTAAAATCAATGCTCAGAAACGAGCCAATTTGGCCCTAAGGCAACCCCAAGACTCACCCAAGACATATGGGACGGAAATCCAAGAAGGCGAGGCCGGATAAGCCGCGGCAGGGCATGGATATTGGGGAGCTCTGGCGGCAGGCACACGAGGCCTCCGGAGCTAAGATGGCGTCCATGTATGGAGGCTGCTCGGATTTTTCAGATGGCACATCCGACGAAGCTGAGGAAGACCTCCAGCCGGCCCTGCTGACACCACAACCGGCAAAACAAAATTGCCCACAAAGGCGGCCACGCCGGTCACAATGGAAGCCATAAGCAACCTCATGGCAGACCACCACAGGAAGATCTCTGCCGACGTGGCCTTGCTCAGGTAAGATTTCAAATCCATTACAGAAAGGCTTAGGGCAGTGGAGGGCACCTCAACCAAACAAGCAAGCCAGATAGCAGAGATACAGATGGCACTCCAAGACCTACGCCGACAAACCCAGCTTCATGAGTAACAATTAGCCCCACAAAAGGACAAACACCGCCGAAACAACTTGAAAATCAGAGGAGTGGCTGACACGGTTCCAGAGAACGAACTACCGCACTTCATCAGGCACTCCTTACCGCGCTGCTGACCCCAAAGGCAGCCAAAGCGATTACCCCGGATGGAATCTTCTGTGTGCCGCGACCTGCTAATGCCCCACAAGCAGCACCCAGGGACCTAATAATTCGGTTCCAGAACGCAAAATACAAAAAGGCGGTCATGGAGGCCATCAGGGACCAGTCAGTGTACTACTTTGAGGAGATGACCTTGACATTCTACTCCGACCTTTCAGGTGGAACACTGGCATGGAGGAGGACCTTGAGGCAATACACAACCCTTCTGCGACAACACCAACTCAGGTACCGATGGGGACCAGGACGCTCCGTTCACATAGACAAAGAAGGCAGCACCCACATTGTCCACAACGTGCAAGAACCTAGGGGGACCTTGAACCTGCTAAACCTTCCCAAGAACTCACTCGATCTGCCGATACCCCAGGCGGGGCCCACGCGTTCCATTGGAAGAGACGCGGTCAGCGCTCCCGAGTTTGTGCGTAGTGGTCTTGCGGCCTCCCGCAGACCACTACGCAGCAGCCACAACATGAGCATAATTCCCATCTACGGGACATTCACTGGGGACAACCCCCACAGCTAATAAGTACTTTCACATAAAGACGATGGACTGCTAAATCTTCACCGAAACTGTTCAATCTTATTTTTTCCAGTATCATAGTATTACCTTACTTTCCTTATATCTAGGTTATTTGTTGCTAAATTCTTTCAACCGCAGCTATCCCGCAGCAGTTCATCCACTGAAACAGAGGCAGGAGGGCACCCATTACACTAAAGACCCCACTGGATGACCCAAAAGGCTACACACAACCAGGGCTTCACTAACACGCTAACAGCCAGACGAGCGGTATCACAATACCTAAGCCCACTTACACATATAAGCTAGGGGCACCGAGCTTCCCCCCCCACTCACACGCACACTCACACTCACTCACCACAACGTACCATCATAATTCGACAGCATAAGAAGGCAACTCACACTAGAAACATACCCAAGCGACTACACTGCATCCACCACATAACAGAAAGGGGACCACCTGTTAAGCAGGGGAAACCTCAGAAAACACTAGACGACCTAAACAAAATGATAATGCTAAAGTTGACACGTTTTGTATACTATAAGTGAGCCCGATGAATCTCTGGAAAGAGCTGTAACTTATACATTAGCATAATCAGCATAACTAACCTTGCAGTGTTAAACGCGGACTTTCTCAACGCATTCTAAAGACAATGATGTCTAGTCACGATTGTGACCACTATAATTATAAAAACTGTGCAAACCCTCAACCACTGTTAAGCTTGATTATACTCTTAGACACGCTTATGTGGCGTATGCAATTGCTCTAATAATATGCACAACAAAAAAAAAGAATAAAAAAAAAATGTAAAGGAAAGCCTTACGGCAAGCCTGATTAATGTGCCTTTGAGGGCACCAGAAGACCCTTACAACTAGTCTGCCTATAAAGGCATATTTCCTAAATAGTGCTAACGCAAGATAGCGATTACTGCACCTATCCTGTGAATGACGCAAATGAATAGCTCAGGTATTGTAGATAGTTATATATATATATATATATATATATATATATACACACACACACACACATATATATACAATAACAGTGTACAACAGTGTACCAGATAATAATTGTTCAAAACAATGAAGAAAAGTAAAATAAACAAGTGGGGAAAAAATAAAATAATTTAGTAAACAACCAGCATTAATCTAGGCTCTTCAAAACAATATATTTTGTCAGCATGAAAATGAAATTGAAGATGACATTTTAAATGTTCAATTTGATGATTCAGATTCTGCCGGTTGAAATTATAAAAAGCTATCTAACAATGATCAATGAAATTGACTCATTGAATGATGTGTGAAATTTGCAAAGAGCCGTCACAGTTTAGTATGGTTACATTGAGATGGGAATCAACATAATTTCCCATTTTTCTGTTGGAGAAATTCATCCACTTTGTAAAGAGATTTAATAACAGCACACTGTTTTTTTGTTATAACTTTTATACTATATTTTTTTCTTTGGGATCAATTTTCCCACTGTAAATCAACTTATTAAACTGCACCATTTGCTTTTTTAACCTTAATGTAATAAAAGCTATGTTTTACAAGTTTTTTTAATTCTTTAGAGAAAGTCTTTATCATTAGCTAAGGGTGCTTTGGTTGAATCAAATGTGTTTGTCCTGTGTCGTCTTACATTGGTTTCTGCAAGAGTACTAGTAGAATTTACTTTGTGCAAAAGAAACATAAAAGGACATTGTACAAGAGAATATTATTTTATATAAGAATAATCTGAAAACTCACCAACTTTCCAGATTTGCTTCAACATCATGACCCGACTCAACCACAAAGGCCTTGGCTTTGGGTAAGAGATCCAGCAGGCCTCTGCCCCACTCATGTGGAGGTTTTCGATTTATAGCATACGACGTAAACAGGGCAGCAGCAAGTGATCCCAGATACCCAGTTGGATGGTGGTGGGTCATTTTGCCGCTGTCTATGCTGACTCTGATTAGGTCCGGCAGCTGCTTTGGGCCTGGGAACCTAAGCCCTATGCACATGGCTCGCATTGCTGCCCCACAGCCTCCGGCATTTGATTGAAATGGAAGTTTCCAACCATTTGGCGACCCAGGCTTGAGACTCAACGCACTGGTCATGCAACACTGACCTGTATAGGTATAGAAAATGGTAAAAGAGTGATAACGTACAATTACAGCCCAAAGACATGTATTTTGTTTTTTTTAATTATTGCTAAAAATAGCATGGCGTGGTTCAGAACTAATCACATTTTAGGAGAGAGTCTACATCCATTGAAAAGGATATAACAAGTTTTTAAACTGATTTTGTAGAGACATCTAATATTTTGGGGGGGGGGGGTTCTTAACTGGGCTAGTTTAATAGCTGAGTAATAAGTAATTACAGCAACAAGAATAAAGCAGGGGTCTGTGGTGCCGTGCGGTGATGCTGAGAGCAGGGTTATGACACATATCACTGTGTCTCCAGCATGAGGGAGCAAAACAAGATAGCACGAAGATTACACAAGTGCCACACTGGGTGCCAGGGAAAAGATCCATTCCAGCTCTCCAAGAGGGAGGCTCTGAGGACTTAAATACAAATAGTAAAAAATAATAATGTGTGAGTGTGTTTGAAAGAATGTGTATGCATCTGTCAGTGTGTGTCAAATCAGTGAGAGCTTGTGTCACTGAGTGAGTGTGTCTAACAGTAAATGTTTTTTGTGTGTCAGTGTGTCTTTCAGTGAATGTATCGATCAGTGAATGTGTGTCCATGTCCTGTGTGTGTCAGTAATTGTGTCTGTCAGTGTGTGTCAAATGAGAGAGAGTGTGTCTGTGTCAGTGTCCTCTGTGTGTAAATGAGAGTGTGTGTCAGTGTCCTGTGTGTGTAATTGTGTGTACCTTTCAGTACATATGTGTGACTGTATGTGTCTGTCAGTCTGTGTCAAATCAGTTAGAGTGTGTCTGTCAATGAGTGTGTCACTTTTTATCTCTGTAAGTAAGTGTGTGTCAGTGTACTCTGTGTAAATGTGTGTGTGTCAGCATCCTTTGTGTGTAAAAATGTGTGTGTGTGTCTCCTCTGTGTGTATTACATTTTCATTTTGTGTCTTTTATACTTCAGATTAATAGCTCATTCATTCCTACTTGTACACACTGTTTAACCAACACTTTCACTGAAACATACACATTTACAGATATACACACTCACATTCACTGACAGACACACATTCACCGACAGATACATACACACTTACTGACAAGACACACATGCACACTCACTGACAGACGCACACTCACTCAGTGTCGGACACACACACTGGGACACACATATACTCACTGACAAACATATACAACATTCACTGACAGACATTTATACACTCTGTGTCAGACACACACACTGACTGACAGATACACATACACACACTAACAGACATTTACTGACAGACACATACTCTCAGTGACAGACATGCATACACACACTGACAGACACACTCTGTGACAGATACACACACTGACAAACACACATACATTCTCACTAACAGACAAACACTAACACACTCACTAACAGACACACACTGACAGAAACAAATACTAACACTCAGTAACAGATACACACTAACACTCACTAACAGACACAAACACTCAGTAACAGACACACAAACTAACAGACACACACTAACACACTCACTAACAGACACATTAACACTCACACTAACAGACACACACTAACACTCTCACACTCACTAATAGACACAAACACTAACACTCATTAACAGACACACACTAATACACTTTTTTTTATTATGTTCAATCCACCCAGCCTCCCTACATTTGGGAGTGCTGGAGTGGATTTTTCCCTCGGGTCCAGTGGAGCTGCTGCTGCTGGCTGGGCTGGCAGTCACAAGGGAGGTTGGGAACGGGCAGATGGGCTCATAGTGGAGGCGGCGAGGGAGCTCTGATCTTCCTGCTCAGCTCCCTCACGTGCCTCTTAGTGATGCCTGGGCCGGAGTGATGTCATATTCTGGCTCCAGCATCACTGCGGTGCATGCGAGGGAGCTGAGCAGAAAGAGCTCAGGGGAGAGTGTTCCCTCGTTACCCGTCTACATTAGCGCATGCCAGCCTCAGGGTCAAGAGGCTGGCAAGGCATTGTCAGCCTCGCGGTAAATACACCTCTGCAATAAGCCCTACACAAAGGGAGCTCTCAATATTTAAATGTAGCTTTTATTAAACATCTGCATGAAGATTGTCCCACAATAATAATACAATGAAGAAAATAACATTACCTGGTGCTCTACCATCCATGTCTTTCATGCATTCTTTGTATTTCTTTGCCAACAGAGGATATAGCTTAGTAGGTTCTATGTGACTACCAGCTTCCACCAGTGCTTCCGCAGTGGCAATGTGCATCACTGTATCATCACTCACTCTTCTACTTTCCACATCAAGGTTCTCAATGCCACCCAGCTTGGCCAGCTCATTGTGGATCTTCTGTCCATCTCTGCAGAATTCCCACTTGTCGTTATTATATCCAAGGGCATCACCGGCTGCACTAAGGACCATCGCAGCCACATAATTTTCCACCAAACCTGAACACATCCCGGTCCAAAAGAAGTACTTATAGCAGAGACCTGTGAATAGCAACTGAACAAGAGGAAGCACAACAAATCAATGGGAATTCCACTTAAGAACATCTATCATAAATACATTAAATAGTGCATTACTGGGCATGCTAAGCACATTGTCACTTTCCAGATATTAAAATTAACCAAAAATGGTAAATGACTAGCTGGTCTCTACATCCACGTGCAAGTGAACTACTATAGCAAAAATAATTTTGTAAATGCAGTAAACATAAAAATTTTAAACACATTCCATTCCTACCAGGCACCATGGGAGCAGAAGAAGAATTAAGTGCACATCTGTGCCTCATCCAGAATCCATCAATCTGTACCAGTCATTGACTTATAAGGAAAGAATCTGAGTTAAGTGGTGGTATTTAAAAAAAAAAACACAAAAAACTGCCGAGAAACTTTTGCAGTCTGGCCGTGATCAGATGTTTTACTGTATCTCCATATCTACATCGAGACAGCAAGCTAGCAAGCTATCGAGACAGCACAATGGATATATAGAACTGTTTTTTACAGCACTTTTTTTTACAGCAGGAACGCTGTTCCCGTTGCTCCTGCAGGAGCCCCCGTGTTCTGGGGTCCAGTTGGGCTAAAGCCCGGCGGGCGGCTGTGGTGCCTGATACACGTGGTGAGGGAGCTGCTGGTCTGTCTCCTCTGCTACCTCGCGCGCTGTCTACGGAAGCCGGAATATGACGTCATATTCCGGCTCCCGGCATTAATAGACAGCCCGCGAGGGAGCAGAGGAGACAGACCAGCAACTCCCTCGCCTGTATCAGGCACCACAGCCGCCCGCCAGGCTTTAGCCCCACTGGACCCAAGGGACAAGTCCATGCCAGCTCTCCAGGTAGGGAGGCTGGGTGGACATTTGTTAAGCATTTTGTAAAAATGTATGTTTGTGAGTGTGAGTCTGGGAGTGTATGTGTGTGTGTGTGTGTCTGGGAGTGTTTGTGTGTGTGTGTCTGGGAGTGTGAGTTTATGTGTGTGTGTCTGTTAGTGTGTTTGTTTGTCTGTGAGTGTGTGTGTGTCTGGAAGTGTGTGTGTTTGTGTGTGTATGTGTCTTTGTCTGTGAGTGTATGTATCTTTGTTTGTGAGTGTGTGTCTGGGAGTGTGTGTGTGTGTCTGGGAGTGTGTGTGTCTGAGTGTGAGCGTATGTGTGTGTGGCTGTTAGTGTGTTTGTCTGTGAGTGTGTGTGTCTGGAAGTGTGTGTGTGTCTATCTGTGAGTGTCTGGAAGTGTGAGTGTGCGTATGTGTCTTTGTCTGTGAGTGTATGTATCTTTCTCTGGGAGTGTGTGTGTCTGAGTGTGAGCTTATGTGTGTTTGTCTGTGAGTGTGTGTGTTTGGAAGTGTGTGTGTTTGTCTGTGAGTGTCTGGAAGTGTGTGTGTGTGTCTGTGAGTGTGTGTATGTCTCTTTGTCTGTGAGTGTATGTATCTTTGTCTGTGAGTGTGTGTTTGTCTGTGAGTGTTTGTTTTTCTATGAATGTGTGTGTCTGTGAGTGTGTGTGTATTTGTCTGTGAGTGTGTGTATTTGTCTGTGAGTGTATTTGTGTGTGAGCCTGTCAGAGTGTGTGCGCATGAATCTCATCAATATGTGTGTGTGCGTGCGCGCGTGCATCTATACATACAAGTGTATCTTTGGGGGGGGAGGGGGGAGATCTCGGGTGAGTTCCCACACTTTTCCCCCCAGGACTTGACCCCTGACAAACACACATTTTTGTCTAAGCATGCACCCTCAATCTACTACACATATCTCCATTCCAGAACACACACCAAGCTGCATACACATACGTTACTACACACAATATTACCATGGATATTTTAGTTAGCCACCGTCTTTTTTTACAGCTGAAAAGTAGCTTCCCAGGGGTCTATGGAGGAACAGCAGGTACAAGGCCTCTTCTTACCTCCTGCACTGCTAGAGGAAATTATCTGACATCACTTCCTCCCAGTGCTGCCACACAGGAGAGAAGGCAGGCAATTGGTGTGTTCCATTAATAGGCCTGGTCTGCTAGAGCAGTGGTCTGCAACCTTTTAGTACCCGAGGCCCGGCGAAAAGAGGAGAAATATTTTGCGGACCTGCATCAGCCAGAAATAAAAACTAATGGTGTGTGTGTGTGTGTGTGTGTGTGTGTATGTGTATGGGGGGCAGAGTGTGTGTGGATGGCAGGGGATGGGGGGGGAGGAGGGGGTGACAGTGTGTGTGTGTGGGAGGGGGCAGTGAGTGTGTGAGAGAATGATTGTGGGGTTGGAGGGTAGATTAATAAATGTATATATTTTTTTAATAAAACAAAAACAAAACAATACTTTTGATATTTCCCCTCCATGCTTACCTTTGCCTGGCAGGGGGGGGACATTTCCTGCAATCCCTGGAGGTCCGGTGGGGAAGCCCTCGTGGTCCCAGTGGTGAGAGTGAACTCTAGAAGCCTCAGGAGCTGCTAGAGTTCACTCTCGCGAGATTCCAGGTGGAGCTACAGGTTAGAGCTCCCCCGGGTCCTCTCTCCCTCCCTCCCTCCCCTGTCAGCTGTCAGCATTGCACTACTAGCGGGCTGGAGAGGGAGATCTATGATCTCCCCTCCAGTCCTGCAGAGCTGGCAGGGGATAGGGAGGCACGGTTCCGGTGCTATGATCATAAGATCATAGCACCAGGGAAATATTTTGTGGCAATTTATTGCCGGTCCGCAAAAGCTTTCACCCAACGGTATAGTCGGGTGAAAGCTTTCGCGGACCGGCGATAAATTCTTGCAGACCAGCTCGGACCAGTGGTTGAAGACCGCAGTGCTAGAGTACCGCTATGCAGTTCGCTCCATGTGAGCCCATCGCTCGACCCCCTGGCCCCTTACTGGCTGCCCCCCCCCTGGCGGCAGATCTAGGGGCACTTAAAGAGAAACCCTTAAATTACGGTGGAACAAACAAAATTTAGGTTTTGGTTGGTTTATAACTTGGACAATTGCCTCTGCCCTCAAACTGTTAAACTACAGAATGTATTTTTACAAATTAATCAGTGTAAATAAGATGCATGAGAGGCAGTGGCGTACATACAGTGGTTGCAGGGGTCGCAGTTGCGACCAGGCCGGTCACTCCAGGGGGGCCGTCCGCCCTGCGGACCTCTGCAACCGGGTACCCGCCACCATCTTTTGCAGCCGTGGCCCGCACAGCAAACCGCCGGGGCCGCATGTTAAGGGGTCCATCGGGTGGCCCATGCTGTCAGGGCCACCCAATGGAGACGGATTGTCAGGGGGCCCGGTCAGCGCTCTGCGCTTTAACAGCGTGCCCAGAGCTGACTGGGACGCCTGTGATGATGTCAGACAGAGCTGGGAGGAAGTGACTGCACGTCACTCCTCCCAGCTATCTGACAGAGTCGCGCGGGGGTAAGGAGGAGGGAGTCAAGAGTGGGAACTCTGACTCCCATCAGGCTGAGCCCCCACTGGACCCCAGGGAAGTCACTCTCTTGCAAAAGGTAGGAAACAGGAGGGTGACTTAAACATTTTGTATGTCTGTATGTATGTGTATGTGTGTCTGTCTGCATGTATGTGTGTCTGTCTGTATGTATCTGTGTGTGTGTCTCTGTATCATACAGACACATACATAGACACAGACACTTACATACAGTCACAGACAGACATGCATAGAGACGCACACACAGACACACACATACAGACTGTATGTGTGTGTGTCTCTGTATGTATCTGTGTGTGTGTCTGTATGTATGTGTGTGTGTATGTGTCTGTCTGTCTGTATGTATGTGTCTGTCTGTGTGTACGTGTGTGTGTGTATGTATGTGTCTGTCGGGGGGGTGTATGTATGTGTGTGTGTATGTGCCTCTATGTATGTGTGTGTGCCTCTATGTATGTCTGTATGTATGTGTGCCTCTATGAATGTCTGTATGTATGTGTGCCTCTATGTATGTCTGTATGTATGTGTAGGGGGGGAGGGGAGGGCACGGATCAGTTTCGCACCGGGGCCCCATTTATTGTGTGTACGCCACTGATGAGAGGTATGCACTGTAAGTCCTCAGCAGTGTCAACTTCTTGTTTGATAAGTAAATATAAACCTTTTGAAATCAGACATCACCGTGCATAACCTGAAGACACTTTGTTGAAACAGATTTCTGCTGTGTTCATAAACATGGCTTGAGAAAAACATGTACATTTCTCATACCGTTTTGTGAATGGAAACTATTGATTGGCTTAGACAGTTAGTTGACACTCTCAGCCAATCAGCGGTGCTCATGTCCGAGGCAGTCCAAGGCTTCCTGTTTTAAGAATGTGACAGCAGCGAAAGGGCAGGCAGAGCTTAACAGCAATAGAGAGAAGACTTTGGGGTTAAACCGTTAGTTCTGATTGAGTTGTTAGGGTGCCCGGAAGTTACCATTAACTCTAGGACAATTTAATAAAGTTTCTAAAAAAATATTCACGTTTATCCATACTTACCAACAGTCCCAAATCAGGGCCCCTGTCCTTGATTATTTTTATTCCTACCATGTTCCAATTCTGGAGACACCAGAGAAATGTCCCCATAAAGGGCAGTACATATATGTTATTGAATATGCTCATCCACCTCTAGGATTTTCCAGTGCTTTTCTGCCAATGCAAGAACATTTAAAGGGGAACTGTCATTTCTCTTTAAATTACACCATTAATTAAAACATTATCACAAATAATTTTTTGGGGGAAAAAAAGCTTATTTTCATGCGATGCTGTACTTTCTTTTAAATTTATTCTAAAGATTTTACATATGGCACCATAGTCCAAGGCAAGACCAAGACAAACTGCAAATTAAGAAGAGAAATAGAAACTGTTTAATTTCTCCTTTTCTTTTCTTGCTTACTCTATGCTGAATGCCAAGTGCAAACGACAGAGCTTGTGGCAATGATTGACAGGAAGCCAAGATGGAGGCACTCAGTTGCAGAATGATGATGCATGGATTTACATTTAATTGTATTTTTCGCACCTCACAGATACATAATATATGTCCCATTGACCTCCTGGTGTGAGCTATCATTGGCAGAGCATTAGAACACCTAACACCCAACAGTATTTGCAGACAACAGCCTCTCCAATTATATATGCTTTACAAGCTTGCTAAAAATAATGCTTAACCTTCTGAAAGACGTCCTTCGCCATTATGCTTCTCTTACCATTTCCAATCCCACCAATGTCTTGGCCATTCGCATAGATATTGGTCTGCTGGGTTTATACTCATAATCCACGCCTACGTCTGTAACATTTGTTCCTTCATTGAAAGACTATTTCTACAACTTTTTACTTCCTCCAAGATAATTGCATGCTGTGATATGTCTGACTCACGGCGATGACGACCTGCAGTTGTCCTTGCCTTGCACTCACTCATTGGCTCTGGGATTGGAAAGAAGAATGCGGGGGGGCTGCCAAGTGTCAGGAGGGTATATTTAAAAATACATTCATGTGGGTAGCATGGCTCCATAATAGTAATAGTACAACCAACCATTAACAATTTCTGAATGCCAGAATGCTTGTTCACAACACGGCAACTATTAAAAGTCACAAAAATGTCCTTACACTTGCGTATTAATACTACCAATTTTATCATTATTGCTTATAAAAATACTTTATTGATACTGCATAATTCAGGGCTATATTTAGATGCTTGTAGACACATGCAGACTGCAGAGTAATGTTTTCATAGTTAATCACAAAGCTCCAAATTCCTGAATATTTTTTTGAATTGGCCCAAAAGTTCTCTGAATGCAACCTGCTAGCAAAATTTCCAGTAAATAAATAGATTAATGGGGGAACTATAGCATTTCTGGAATTACACCATTGAATAAAACAATGAAATTCACCTATAACTTCCTCATGCTATGCTGATTAAATTGACCTCAGAGAGGACATCATCAGACATGCTCACCCTGCATAAGTGCAGCCGCCATTGATGAGCAAATTCTATGTACACCCATCAGCCTCGCATTGTCGTATCTCCCAGTTTTGGGAGGTGTGAGCTGCATACATGATTATCAATATGGGAAGAAGTTACCAAAAATGTCCTGGACTAGCCACGTCCTCAGCCACATTAAATATATAGATTTCCAGTTTTATAATAAGACACAATTTTCCATTCTGTACCTTAAGTTCAGCCATCTCCTGAATGTCTGTTTCACCTTCCTGATAAACAATGAGTATGATAAACAATGAGTCACGGTATAACTCTCTAACAGCCAATCAAGTATAACTCTCTAACAGCCAATCAAATATCACAAAAGGTGTCAAGATTTAGCAGATGCCAACTAGTATTTTATTTTACTTGATACGGGATATTGCCATCACAAGCATGTTGCAGGCATTTAAATCCCAAATGCGTGGTAAGTTGTCTTCATTTTTTGAGTATTCCCCCAATGTAATTTCCTGCAACGCAAACACACAGCATGCAATAGATTAAAAGCAAAGGGAAATAGCTAGTGATCGCCTGATTATCGGTCTGGCAGATATTATCGTCCGATATTCTGTATTTTCGGCAATATCGGTATCGGCCTAAAGAGATATCGATATTGCCGATAATACATACCAGGACCGCCGGGCCCATGACAAACCCGGCGGTCCTGGGGTGGCCCGCAGCAACTGCTTATTTACCTTCCCAGCAGCTCCCTTCAGCTCCCTATGTAAATCTTGTGAGTCCCACGGCTGTGAGAGTGTTGCCACGGGTTACCATGGCACCGCTCCGCGTGGCACGTTGGCCTCAAGATTTACACAGGGGAACTGAAGGGAGCTACTGGGAAGGTAAGTAAGTGCTTGCTGCGGGCTCCCTCTATTCTTTCCATGCCACTGGACCACCAGGGAATGCTGTATCCCCCTCCCTGGTCAGGTAAGAAGCACGGAGGCGGGAATTAAAAAAAAGAAATATTAATAATTAAAAATTAAGTCAAAGTTAGCGTTCATATTAGTTCTTGTGTGAAAAAAGCAAAAAACTAATAAGACTAGGTGGCTACTAAAAAACACTGGACATAACCCACTTGCAATACCTTGGGTTCCCTACTTTTGCAAATGGTATGCCATCATGGGGATAATTCTCATTCCTGGACTACCATACGGTCTCAAAGGCAACATTACCAAACTGGCATATTTCAATGTGAAAAAAATTAAATGCAAGCCTTATATTAGACTCTCTAACTTTCCAAAACACCATAAAACCTGTACATGAGGGGTACTGTTATACTTGGGAGACTTCACTGAACACAAACATTAGTGTTTCAAAACAGTAAAACGAGTTACAACAATAATCAGTCATCAGTCAATAATCAGTCATCAGTCGTCAGGAAAAGTGCCGTTCATGTGTGAAGAATGCAAAAAACGTCACTTCTACTAAAAATATTATCGTTGTAATAAAATTTACCATCCCCTTTAACGTTGCATTACTGAAATAAATTAACTTTAGCACAATATTCTAATTTTTTGAGTATCACCTGCAATGCAGTGTGTTTTTGTAGTGTGTTTATATAATGCAGTGTGTGTGTTTGTGTAGTGTGTGTAAAGTGAATGCTGCTGCTCTTTGCTGTAGCACAGAATTCTCTCTCTCTAAACACACACACACACCCCCGCCCTTGCAACTACGGAAGTGATCCTTTCTAGCTTGAGCTAACAAATGGAAGAAAGTTTCGTTTTCCTCGTTCTTCGGTTTTTAAAAGATTGTTATGCAAATCAGTAGCAAATAAGAGATAAAGGTGTTTACTGGAACACAAACAATGTGTCAGTAAAACAATCAATTGATACATTTCAATTCTGAACAGTTAGTGTACCAGACAGGATTATTAGCTACAATGTGAACTGTCAGGGATCGGCCACAACAGCCGAACTGCAGACACAGCTAACTTCGATAACGTTCGGCTATCGTGACCTAAGATTTGAACTTTATGTTAAATTCCTGACAATTCACCCTGTAATAAATAACCCTGTGATTATTACATAAAAACATGCAAAACTGAGCAGTGGAACCACAAAGAGCTATGGTTTTTACATCTACCCTTAAAGGGAAGGGATTCATGCTGAAATACGATTATTTAGAAAACACGGCTGCCTATTAATTGACACTTAATTAGCACATTCTACCATGCCAGGATTTTCTCACCAAAAGCAGTAATATCAGTCTAATCCAGCTCTTACAGCGAGCTTCCTGTCGCATGTAGAAAGTGAAAGCAGACTGCAGAATCATTGAGTGGATTCATAGCTATGTCTATTGTTGCTTTTTTTCACAGCACCATCTAGTGGGAACTCAGAGAATTGTTTTCAAACATGGTCTGGCATGGTTCTTAACCCCTTAAGGACACAGCTTCAAAAGCTTGTCTTACCCTTAACCCCTTCAGGACGGAGTCAATAGTACACGTTCTGATCAAAACAAAACGTAAACAAAAACTGGAATTTGCGCTATATGTCTGTTCACCCGTAGTTCCCCTCTTTCATATTAAATGCACCCACACTTATTATATATCATTTTGTTCAGGAGAAACAGGGCTTTCATTTCATATAAAATATTTGTATTTGAAACAATTTATTATGAATAAAATTAAAAAAAACTGTGAGAAATTTGATTTTTTTTTTAAAATTTGTAGTTCCGCCTCACATTTTAGCTGTAAATGTCATAATACTGTTAGGTTTTACGGCAACAAAATGCACATATTTGTAATCAGCGATGTCTCACGAGTACAACAGTACCCCCCATTAACAGGTTTTATGGTGTTTTGGAAAGTTACAGGGTCAAATATAGAACGTTCCATTTTCAAATTGAAATTTGCCAGATTAGTAATGTTACCTTTGAGACGGTGTGGTAGCCCAGGAATGAGAATTACCCCCATAATGGCATACCATTTGAAAAAGTAGACAACCCAAGGTATTGAACGTGGGGTATGTTTAGTTTTTTTTAGTAGCCACTTAGTCACAAACACTGGCCAAAGTTAGCGTTCATATTTGTTTTTGTGTGAAAAAAGCAAAAAACTAATATTTGGCCAGTGTTTGTGACTAAGTGGCTACTAAAAATGACTGGACATACCCCATTTGCAATACCTTGGGTTGTCTACTTTTGCAAATGGTATGCCATCATGGGGGTAATTCTTATTCCTGGGCTACCATACGGTCTCAAAGGCAACATAACTAATCTGGCAAATTTCAATGTCAAAAAAATGAAATGCAAGCCTTATATGTGACTCTCTAACTTTCCAAAACACCATAAAACCTGTACATGTGGGGTACTGTTATTCTCGGGAGATTTCACTAAACACAAATATTAGTGTTTTAAAACAGTAAAACATATTACAACAATAATATAGTCCATAAAAGTGCCGTTTGTTTGTAAAAAATGCAAAAAACTTCACTTTTACTTAAAATATCATCGTTGTAATACAATTTATCAGTTTTAAACACTAATATTTGAGTTCAGCGAAGTCTCCCGAGTAAAACAGTACCCCCTATGTACAGGTTTTATGGTGTCTTGGAGAGTTACAGGGTCTAATATAGTGCATGCGAATTAAATTCTCTGCACTTTCTCCCTGTGTTGTCAGGCATGTCAATCAAATTTTAATTAATCAAATGACATAATTATGTTAAAAAATTACTTAAATATACACGTAGAATTTTAATATATATGCATTTATAGGTATATAAATTCTACGTGTATACTAATGTAATCTTTTATGTAATTATATGTATTTATCTCTCTATATATATTTGCGGTTATTTGTATTTTATATATAGATAGATATATATAGAATGTCATTCTAAGTGTATTCTGTTTCCAATATATATATATTAATAACAAAATACAGTTAGAATGAAATTACATATGAATATATAATTTATTTTATATTTTGTTTCAATATTTTATTTATTTATTTAATTATTTTATTTATTTATTATTGTAATTATGCGTATATATATATAATATATATATGTAGATCTATTATATATATAATATATATACATATTATATATATGTAACGTCATTCTAAGTGTATTTTAATATTAATATATATACTAATATTAATATTAAAATACATTACGTATGACGTTACATATATATAATATGTATATATATTATATATATAATATATATACATATTATATATATATAAAAAGCCATTTAATTTATTTTATAACATTTTTATATTTATTTTTTTACACTACCTACCAGCAGGGGGACTGTCTAATATTTTAAACAGTCCCCCTGCTGGCAGATCCATAGCCAGCTATAGGGGGCCATGTGATCGCTCTTTGAGAGCGATCACATGGCCCCCGGGGGCCTCATTTGCCGGAGGGGGGCTGCCTGGGCTCTCAGACAGCCCCCCAGAAGAGGATCGCGGCGGAGGTGAGTACACCTCTGCTCCTGGGGCTGCAAGCCGTTACGGCGTTCTATGCCGCCGCAACGGCTTTAAAGCCCATTAAAGCCGCGACGGCATAGAACGCCGTAACGGCGTTAAGGGGTTAAGGACACAAGCCATTTTTTTTATTTTTTTTTTGCTGTTTGTGTTCAAACGCAATTTGCATCTCTGTCATTTATTGCACCAACACATATTATATACCATTTTTAGAGGGCAAAAAAGTGCTTTAATTTGATGTCACATCTACATAGATAAATTCTCATTAATGATAAAAAAAAATGCCCCAAAAATGGGGAAAAAAAACAAACAAAAAAGTTGTATTCACAGTTTTGGCAATAATAGCGTGTGCATAATATGTCCAGCTTAGAAAAAGCTATTCAAAATAAATTTATTTATGTGTCTTGATTTATAGAGTACATGATATGTATAAGATTTCAGCTTATTTAGAAAGTTACAGGTCCCAAAATAAAAGGACTAAAATAACATTTCAATTTGCAACAATTTTAGAATTTGGTATGTTTGTCTTGTAGGTTTAGTAGCCATCACAGAAAACAAATTTGCCATACAAAAGTGTATATTTATATAAAGTAGACATCACAGACTATTTACCTAAGGTTATTTTGACACGTTTTACATAGTAATTTCATCGCCAATCTCTGCTAAATATTGGAGTGAAATTGTGTTTTTTTTTCTCTATTTTGACATGTACACATATAACAAGGTTTCTGTAATGTGAATTTCGTAAAGCTGGTGTGTGCTATTCCTGCACAGAACCACATATTGTGTTCAGCTACATCTTCTGTGTGTAACAATACCCCCATTGTATGCCTTTGGCACTATTCTGTGACGCTACAATGCCATATAAGAGACAAGGCTATTTCAGTTTCTATAGTTAGAATTTTCATAGATTAATTTGCCGGGCCTACATCTTATTTTGGGGTATTATAGCAGTTTTACTGTTCAAATAACCCCACAAAGGGCTTCCATTTGATAAAGCAGACACCCCAGGGTATCTTATATTGCGTATAATGTGCCTTAACTTGTCACCATTTTCTCACCAATTTAAGTAAATGTTTGTGGTGAGGGGAAAAAATTGCATTTTTACATACATGTTTCGTATTTCTTACACTTGATATGTACCATTGTCATAAAATCCCCCAAATTATGTTCAGTTACATCTTCTGAGTAAAACAATATGCCCAATGTATGACCTAGACCAGGGGTTCCCAATTAATTTTTCCCGTGGAACCCTTTGACAAAGTATACCAACATCGTGGATGTTTATAAAGATCTTTATAAAGATCTTAGAAAGAAATGAACATAAGCATGATTTTTGCTCAATCTTGGAGTAAAGAGAACACTTTACTACAGATTTCACCAAAGGATGCTGTTTTGTTAACAGCTCTTAGAATGAAAATTATTTAGTATATCACAGATTTCTACTGATAGTACGCAGAAAAAAATAAATAAAAAAAATACATATATATATGTATATATATATATGTATATATATAGTAAATAGAAAAAGGAGATTCACTCTTCGGTCTTTATGAAAAAATAAAGCGGTATTTAATGTATCAAAAGTTTAACATACATACGATCGACGTTTCGACACGTTCGGGTCTTCCTCAGGATCAATCTCTAAACCTACACACACACATATATATATACCGTATTTTTCGCTCCATGAGACGCACCACACCATAAGACGCACCTAGTTTTTAGAGGAGGAAACCCAGAAAAAAAATATTCAGAAAAAACGGTCCCGTAGTGTTTCTTACTATGGGAAAGTTTGTTCAGAATATTTTTTTTTCTCCCCTGTCCCATAGTGTTCCTTACCACCCACTCCCCTCTCCTGTTCCATAATGATCTTTAAGCCCCCTCCCCTGTCCCATAGTGATCTTTAAACCCCCCTCCCCTGTCCCATAGTGATTTTTAACCCCCCCATTCCTCTGTCCCATAGTGATTTCAACCCCTCCTTCCCTGTCCCATAGTGACTTTTAACCCCCCCTTCCTCTGTCCCATAGTGATTTCAACCCCTCCTCCCCTGTCCCATAGTGTTCTTTAACCCCCTCCTCCCCTTGTTCAATAGTGTTCTCATCCCAATTTTGGTTCGCGGAACACCAATAGGGAAACGCTGACCTACACACTATTTTGTGAAGTTACAGTGCTGTAAAAGAGACGTGACAAGTTCAGGTTTTTAAGTGTGAATTTTCATGGAGGGTTTTGATGCGTCTGTGTCCCACTTTGGAGCACTTGAGCAGGCTACATATTCCAACTACACCATGAAGGCATACCATTTCTTAAAGAAGACATCCCAGGGTAAAATGGTAACTGTCACTTCTCAGGATTTTTAAAATGATGTTTATTTATTCTCTGCATATAACAACAGTGCACTTGTCAGGTCTTAAAAAATTAAATTAAATGTAGAAATCCACACTGCTTTATGCTAGAACTCCCTCCATTCTACCCTGTAATGCCTCAATTTTCGCTCCTTGTCAGTCAGTTTTATAAGTTCCACTCTTTGCACCTGGCGGTCAGTGTAGAGAAAGGAGGATAGAGGATAGAAGAGAAAGAGACAATGTTTTCTGTTTTTCCTTTTTTTAGTGCAGTGTATCCCCCAGCTATACCAGAGTCATTTTGGATTGTAATGTCAATAGCGATGTCTTCAGAAAAACACTAAAACACCATAAGCACTGCAGTGTACTATAGTGGTTATGGTGCCCCAAGTGCCCTGGTCCAACTCCAATTCAAGTAGTCATACTAACTGTTAACAGCTTGACAACTTATCTCTGGTCACCTCCTGTTTGAGAGCTGGAAGCCTTCTGTGTTGAACGCTTAGCTCAATGCATGAACGCCATGAGCTGGCCCTGCATGAAAGAGTTTAGCTCAGTAGAGACAACAGAAACTCCATGCAGGCATGTCCAGCTCTCACTGGTGGAAATGGCTGGCACACAGAGGTAAAAGGTCAAATCGTTAGCACACTGTAGTAGTTATGGTGCTTGGAGTATCCCTTTGATATATATTTAAAAGAAAACAGAACATCACACTGGAAAAAAGCTAACACAACATATGGATAATTTTCATTGTTTTATTTAATCATGTAATTTCCAGAGATTTTCTAACAGGGATCCAAATTATGTACATGGTGTTAGCTTTGTTAAAGCCATTCTGCAGTTTTAAAATACACTCAGTAACACATTTTCCATTTGTAATATCATATGTAATAACCGTAAAGGAACACTGCGGGGCATCAGAACAACTTCATCTCATTGAAGCCTTTCACTTTCAGCAAGAGTCTCTCATAGTTACATATTATCCAAAGGTGTCTACTCAATCTGGATGAAAGTCCCTGCGAGGACCTAAGTGTTAAAGTATCTGCACTTCTCTGCTTAACATGTATTCTTTCAAGCACAAATCTGGTTTGAGTGCACTCCTATAGGATAATGTATACTTGACTTTGAGACTACACCCTGGTATCCTACTATATTTACTCATCGAGTGTAGATAGATAGATAGGATCCATGGACATTAACATTATCAGAGTGATATATCCACTGATACTCTTAAAAAAGAAACACTTACCAACACACTAGAAGACGCTATTGTAGAGACAAACTCACAGTCATTTTCACGGAGGACCAGACACAGTCTGATCTTGGTCACCTTCATTTGTGAAAAAATCTATTTTTTTTTTCAAAAATTGATGCTAGGGGAAGGACACAGGGTTTTACATTTTAAATGTACATTAATTCAAGAGAGAGGCGCATGCAGACACTGTGACTGCTTGTACTTGAAATTGACTGGAAATGTTGGTTTCCTCTTTAAGGAGAAAAAAATAATCTCTCAATCCAGGAGAAAATAAGGAAAACGAAGGGACCTTTATTGAAGCAACATCACAATTTAGGCACACAGGGGAAAGGACTGAATATGTCTGAAGCATTTCGTGCCTACTCCGGCACTGATGTAAACATGCTGTGGTTATAATCGATAACTAATACTCGTTACTTAAAACAACAAATCTATAGGTCATTGTTATATATTTTTCTTTTGTCACATTGAAAAAAATAATAGTCAGGGGCATTCGTGTATGACTATTTTCCCCTTGTTACCCTGTTTACACTCCCCCCACAATCTATTTATTTATTTTTGTTTGTTTTCTGTTATTCCCTTCTGTTTATTAAACAGTTTATGTTCAAAATTGCAAAATATTTTTAAAAAAAGATTTAGAAAATGTGTAAAAAGTCTCTTCTGAAGTGCCGGAGTAAGCACAAAGCCCTCAGATTGCATCAATCCTTCCCCTTGTATGCCTAAGCCTTGATGTTGCTTCAATAAAGGTCCCTTTATTTTCTTTATTTTCTCACGGATTTAGACATTAATTTTTCTCCTTAAGGAGGAATCCAGCATTCCCACTCAATTTCACCTTCATTTGTAATTTTATTTGTATCAATGCGCAGTCCAAGGCTAATCAGACAGGACGTTTGTCCTCCCTGTAAAATTGTAGATTACGCTAGCTTTAGTGTACCTATAATCTTAATTTTATTAATGACAGGAGGCGAGTATTTGCTTAAGTCTCTCTTTACTAGAACTCCACAGCAGCACAGAAAACAACCAATCAGAAAAAAGTTAGGTACTATAAAACTCCCCTCCCCATGCATCATTTCCTCTTTCAAGCTGCGACAAAACAGAATAAAAGGCAGAGAAACATCATGGGGAAGAAACGAAGTCCTAGATACGATGAAAATAACGATGTCCATCATCCGAGAGTAACCGTCCTACTAGATAGTGTTGATGGACTGTAAACTGAAACGAGAGAAAAACAGAATCGAACAGGTTGATTAGCCAATGAAATGTACTCTGAATAAACATGCAGGTACCCTATGTAGCAACCAAAATCAACCATAATATGTAGATATCCCAACCCTACTATGAAAACAGACATAAGAAACAAGCGACAGGTAGCAGAGACAACAAACAGAGTTGCATACGTACCTGATAATCTAAACTAAAACAAGGGAGGGACAAGAATGGGTGGGAAATACTCGCCTCCTGTCATTAATAAAATTAAGATTATAGGTACACTAAAGCTAGCATAATCTACAATTTTATAACATGACAGGAGGCTTCGTATTTGCTGTTTCAACGCTCAGTTCACCAATCCAACGCTGTTTGTGTCGCTGGTATCTATTCCAGGAAATTTCAGGGTAATCCTAATCGGACATTCCAAGAACGATAAACGACAGCAGACGGATCAAAGAAGATGCCAGTCGACGAAGCATCCCCAATACAGAAAAAAGCACCATCCGCTGGTAAATCCATTGTACGCGGTGTTGCGACCTGTTTCCTAGCAGTTGGTCCATGAGCTGGCAAGCTGACTTATTAGCCATATTCCTGTAGTTGCATAATATTGAAGGTCAAGCTCAGACACACGATCCGTAAGGCGGCTCCTCCGATCGTGCCAGGGTCCTTCGGCGATGCGGCCTTGCAGGTAGATCTCCAATCTCGAGGAATGCGCCTAAGTCCCCCACCAAAATCGCAACAGAAAAACCGAGGAAGATCTTCCGTTCCTTCCTGTCCTACCCGGTGTGGGATGTCTCATCCGAGGATACAATCATAATGCAGACAAGAGTGTGGCCAAACCTGCCCTACTCTAAGTGATACCAATATACCAAATGGACTGTGAAAACCTCAGACGTAGTAGAGAAAAGACTCCAAAGGACGTCCATTCAGGGTTCCGAATTGAACTTGTGTGGAGAAAACGGTGGTCGACTACTCCGGGGATAGTGAATCCCAGAAATCTTCAAAGGAATGGGAAAAGCAAACTGGAACGCAGATTTCCATCCAGAAATGCCCTCGTCCAAGAGTGAAAGATGTCTGTGTAGGAGTCGGGGCACACCAGGAACCTCCATGAAGTCTCGTAGGTCTCCTTGACGGTAGTTGAAAAGTAGGATAGCGCGAATCCAACAAAATGGCTCTCGTGAGGGATAAATAGAGCATAGACGGAGGGTCCTCCTCCGAGGAGACGGGGCAGTCCAGCCGTCTTATCCCAAGATCATAAAGACCGGGGAACTCAAGACAACCCTGCGATCCATATGTACTGTTTTACCTTCAGGCCGGGAAATAGGCCTTCCATAATCTTGTTACCCGAGCAAGGCAGTGCCCGTTTGCTCCATGAAGGTCTCCACATCTCCTGACATCTTGACATGGGAGAAACTGTCTGCGCAGTTTGTTCGTAATGGTCTGGATATCCAAAACAGAAGGCAATCTCTGTATTACATGGTGCAGAATATGCCAAGAAACCTGAACACTCCTAGTACTGGAGGGCCATCCGTTAGCCGTACCATCTCCAGGAGTGTGTGCAAATAAGTGGGAGACTCCCCCCATTATACCTCTGAGTATTTCTTGCGCGTTTTACAGCGGTCCGGATCCAGGGATCTAGTCTAAACATGTAATTCTTGCATGACCAGGCAGACCTCTAGAACGAAGTCAGTAGCGTGGATGTCAGCTCTAATTGAATGCAGGAGGGACGCCCCTCTATGTAGTCATCGATGTTTTGCACAAACCTGTGTAATGAACAAATGGCCGGTACAGTAGAGCGTCGAGTGTATGAGAGAGCCGCGCTCTCTACTACCGTGATCGCATACCGTGAGAGCGTCCGGCTGCTAGCCTGAGCGGGCCGCACCCGTTAGTAACCAACAGCAGAGTCTACATCCGTGACCGGTTCTCTCTATGCAAGTGGGTCCTCCCAACCTGTCCTCTGAATCCAGCCCAGTATCCGGTAGAGAACGAGAGAGGGGTTGCGCCCTCTAATAACAAATCAGTATCCGGTTCTGTATGAGAGGGATCGCCGTCTGTTCCTGAAAGTAAATATACTCGGATCGAGGTGATGGAGGGCAGCACCCTCCCGTGGTGCAAAGTAGAGTCCCTAGAGATTCAGGGTGACCAAATTTTAGGGCGCACCAATTATTAACGTCAGCATAAGGCTGAGGGTAATCTTCGGAAACAACGATGGAAAAACTATCAACCGACTATCCGGATCCCGTGCGTGCGCGCGGGGTCCAGGTAGACCGTTGGTAGTCTGAGGAAAGCTGGAGACGTTCTCCTGCGATCCACGAGTGCCTGGGAGGTCGGAGGAGGTCAAGTCGACCTCATGACGACCCGAGCGAAAAGGAAAGGAAGTCAAGAAAAAAACAAAAAAGCAACAATTAACATAGATTAGAAAAAATACGCCAATTCTATCTCGGGTAGAAGGTAAACAGCAGGCCGGAAGGTAGGAAAAGTAAGTCTCGCTGGACAGGGCCGGGAGCTAACCTAAGGCAGGAAAAAACTACTGAACCTATATGGATTCCGGGAGGCAGATACGGAGTAGCTGTAAAGACAAGGAAAAACACCACTTTCTCCTGTAGGAGTCTGAGTACCGGTCCTTGCCTGTGCGAAGTTCTCCTTGGAGATGTGCCGACGCCGGTTTGGAGTAACCGTGGATGAGTCCGGGGTCTTCATAAGAAAACTTTGCCCTTTAGGCAGGAGGTTTAGGGCCGTCACCCTTCCCTACCGTATTCAGATGGCCGTATACTGTTGTCTTCTTGAACACTATGGCAATGGTGTTTGTCTGGACACCTGCCTATCTCCCTGTCAGTGGTGGGCACTGGGTTTTCCTCCGTGATATTACCCCAGGCCTGCGGCCAAAAGAGGCTCGGTACCAATAATGTAGGCCCGCCAGTAGGGCACAGGCCCAGCAGGCCAAACGAATGGACACAGAAAGGATAGCCAAGCAAATAGTCACAGACACAGCAGGCCGTTCAAGCAGGCACTGACATAGCAGGCTATTCAATGGGCACAGACATAGCAGGCCAATCAATGGGGCACAGAAATAGCAGGCCATTTTAACGGGCACAGACATAGCAGGCCATTCTTATGGGCACAGACATAGCAGGCCATTCTTACGGCACAGACATAGCAGGCCATTCTTATGGCACAGACATAGCAGGCCATTCTTATGGGCACAGACATAGCAGGCCAATCTTATGGGCACAGACATAGCAGGCCAATCTTATGGGCACAGACATAGCAGGCCAATCTTATGAGCACAGACATAGCAGGCCAATCTTATGGGCACAGACATAGCAGGCCAATCTTATGGGCACCTACATAGCAGGCCAATCTTATGGGCACAGACATAGCAGGCCAATCTTATGGGCACAGACATAGCAGGCCAATCTTATGGGCACAGACATAGCAGGCCAATCTTATGGGCACAGACATAGCAGGCCAATTTTATGGGCACAGACACAGCCGGCCAATCTTATGGGCACAGACATAGCAGGCCAATCAATGGGGCACAGACATAGCAGGCCAATCAATGGGTTGTGTATTGCCATAATGTTATTAATAACATGTATTTATATATAGTGCCTTCCAATTCCGTAGCGCTTTACAGTGGGTATCGAATGAGAAACGAGGACCTCTGAGTTCGGGTAGAGGTCCCTAAAATGTAGATCCACAGGGCATCTTGTGACATAGGACCCTTAGCCAATCAACCCTTTTTGACAGCGTAATGCTGCGTGAGTAACTTGAAACCGGGACCGGCAGTCCCTAAATGCCCAGCAGGTAAATACTGGTATTCCATATGTATTGGGTATAAGGGGAAGTTGCTCCAGAGACTATCACGTCCATGCATGTAAGATACACTAGCGATACTGTCCTTGAACTGCGAACAGGTATGCATATGTTCACACAGATCTGTTTGAAATGTCTCAGTATTCTATAGATACCATCATCATACCGCTTGAAGGGTATTGTAACCATGGACTCTTCCCGGAGTAGAGCTAGACCATAGCCCTCAATGAATACCCCCAATGACCCGATAAGATCGCACAGTATCAGCGCAGACTGGTCTCTCATAACAGTTTGAGTCGGAGCCAGGTCTGTTAGCTTATATATACGCCATGGACAGATAATGCATCTCAGGGTAGTCCCATCTGAGGCCTCAAAGCAGGACCAGAAAAAATATATACTGAGAGGGATATGAAGCCTGGAGTTAACTGACACAGCATACACCCTGTACAGAGCCTGTATAACTGAGTTCATATAAACCTGTAACACCTAGAAACTGTGATGTACCCTGACAGAGAACGCACAGTAGTCAGCAATATGCACTGCCCGCAAAACTCTCAGCAAAACTCACGTCAGTAAATCTCACAGTAGTCTGTGATGTACACTGTCAGGAAAACTAAAACTAAATCTATGATATACACTGTCAGTAAAGCACACAGAAAAGTGTAAACTAAGCTGTGATATACACTGTCAGAAAAAAACAACAGCAGTCTGTGAAATACACTGTCGGCATAGAACCCACAGTAATCTGTGATACCCCTTGTCAGCAAGATTCACAGCAATAGGAATATAAAGTCAATAAAACTCACAGCAGTCTATATGAAGTCTGCTATCTAAAAGGAAAAAGATAAGCTATATATGTAAGATCACACAATGCATATAAAATGTGGACTATAGGAACAAGATAGAAACACAAGTCCTAATGTGGAATGGCAGTACAGTAAACGTTTCCCATAATAACTAAAAATGCCCCGTGTGGTTTGCAGACTCTGCCAGATAGGGGAAGACTATGTAAGCTGATCTGCGCTCAAATCAGCATTGACACGTGGCAGAAGTTGCATGGGAATAGAATTTGCAACTTGTATGCTACTGTGCCTTTAACTATAGTCCGCCTTTACTGTGCCTTTAACTATAGTGGCGCGCGGGGTGGCCACGTGGGAGAGCGGAGCGGTCGCCGGTAGATACAAAGGGTTTCGGGGAAACCAGGAGACAGCCAGAGGCTAGTCTCCTGAAACCCCGACACAGTACATACAGCCCGCGGATAGGAAAGGCGGGAGAAAGAGAGTGGGGTAGCGAGTGGAGGGGAGGAACCCTGCAAACCCCCTACAGAAAAGGAAAAAGGTCTCCCCAAAGAGACAGGGGGAGCAACAATCTGAAGGAAAAGGATTTCAAATAAAATCTAAATATCTACCTACTATACAACCTACAAGCAGGAAGAAGTAAACATATATCAGAAATAAATATAACTAAACACAAAAAAATATATAGCATAAATATACAGAAGAAGAAGATAAATGATGTCAAATATTAATTAGGAACAGTATAACAAAAACGTAAATACACTAAGATATCAAATATTAATCCCAATAAATCAAAATAAAACCCAAAGCCACCCACTATAAGCAGGAGGCAGTGGTACTCTGACCTGTACTGATGCGGAGCAGCAAAGAAAGAGGAAATGATGCATGGGGAGGGGAGTTTTATAGTACCTAACTTTTTTCTGATTGGTTGTTTTCTGTGCTGCTGTGGAGTTCTAGTAAAGAGAGACTTAAGCAAATACGAAGCCTCCTGTCATGTTATAAAATTATAGTGCCTTACTGGGGAAGCCATGAAGTTCATATTCCTGGTTTTGGCAATTTTATTTTAGAAATCTAGATGCATGATGGAGGCAGAAGAGAAATACCCTGACAGCATGTCCATGCCAATAACAACTCTGAACAACTCTGCTTTACTTTTAGACATTATACATTACACACAACTATGCAGGACATCACTCAAATGGACAACAGAATGTAATACTTTACAAGAATGAGGTGGTTATACACCGCAATACCTCATCAACACCTTACATTTCTCCAGGAAGTCCACCATCTCAGATAGAAACTCATGAAATTAGTAGGTTACTCACAGAGAATTCATCTGTCTATCAGGGACAATTATGATGCCAAACACTGTATGACCTAAATTTTACTCCTTTAATACAATTTGTTTCGCGAATTTGGGTGGTTTTGTAGGACAAATATACTAAAATGAATGTTCCACCAAACTTTCTTTATCTTTTTTAAGTACTGCCTATACCCCTTCTTAAATAATTGTTTAATACAGCAGGCAAATTTCTCAGAGCATTTATTTGGCCCTACAGACACCCCAGATTGGTATATACTCTACTAATCTGCTAAAGGAAGAAGGAGGGCTTGGACATACAAATGTAGAACTCCACCATAAAGCAATGCTGATGTCCAGAATTTACAAATGGACCCTTTCCATTAATGCGAAACAATTGGTAAAACAATAAAAACCAAAGTAAAAACAAAAGTTACCTGCGTTGTCTCCCAAATCCCTATGTATATTTAAACAAATTACGGTTCCACGTTGTCACGTCAAGGCAAACCTCTCAGGTGGGTCCTACACTATCCATTCACCTTGCTCATTTGAGCTTCTGGCAAAGACATCTCTAATGAGACAGAGAGGGGTATTTTTTATATACACCCCTACATGCTTATTAACCTTTAATAGGGAACACATGGGATGGGCAGCAGCATTGCAATATAGCTGTGTGATACAAAAGTGAATACAAATACAAAAATGCAAACAAAAAAAACCCAAGTTCTGCACTCAAACTCCCACTACTGTTGAGCGGCAGCAACGACCATAGTATACATTTTCTTTTTTGTAATTGGTAAAACATGAATGCTTTTCATTCCAAGCACCTCTACTACCCCCTGGCATAAAAAAGGAAACTCATTCTTGAAAAACTAATTTCATTCCACTATCACACCCACACTCGATTCTGGTTGCAGATCAGACATCATATAGACATTTCGCCTTTCCCCTCTCTTCTGTAACCACTGTCTGATAACCCACTGTTTGAACCTGGTCCGGGTGGGCATACTTATAAAGATTACAATTGATCCACATACCTTACATTTGGAATTATGCTAACCCAAGCATGTCAAACTCAAAGGCTAACTCGGGCAAAATAAACAAGGCTTAAGTTTATGTGGGCCGCAAAAAAAAAAAAAAGAGTTTGACTTAGACCAACACAAGCTAAAGTATTTTTGTGTTATTCTCATGCAAACAATATGTAATCCTGGGTACATATGTGTACAGTGCGTGCGGTTCCTTTATGGAGCCGCACGCTGCCTAGGGGAACAGGGAGTGCAGGCCGAGACTTGTCAATTTGACAAGTGATTTTTGTGCCCATCTTTGACCGGCCCCTGATTGACCGGCCCACAATTAGGAAATGAATTGTGGGCCACATGCGGCCCATAGGCCACAAGTTTTACATGCTTGTGCGAACCCCATCTGGCATCAAACTGCTGGTGTCCATAACTCCCAATGTACCATAACATACCATAACATATTGCTGAAGTTAAACTATAACCAGATCTCACACTTCTTAAGCTCTACAGCTAACCTCCTCAAGGGTAATCGTAGCCTTACAATATTTAAACTCTATTGTTCTACACAAAACACCTCTCCATATTTTATGACTTACTCCAGCATGTCCAACAGTTGACCACCAAATGGTCACAGGAATTGTAAATCACTGCTACCCCCAGCGAATGGAGGAGAATCTTCTTAATGGGCTCTCATCTAATATAGCAACTCAAGAAAGTAACTTTAATCGAATCTCTAAGTGCCACTATTCCCCTGCAAAACTGCACAATCTTTTCCCCACCTCCTTAGACATTTGCTGGATATGTCACCAATCTTAAAGAACAGCCTTGCACATATGGTGGCAAAGTACAGTCATCAACAAACTTTGTAAACGCGTAGCATCCTTCATACACACTATTACAAACATGAAGCTGCTGCTCACGCCTACGACTAGGATTCTCTTATTATTCTCTTACTCGATCCAGAAATTTAAAGCCTCTCTACTAAAACATCTACTGAGCACCGCAAATCAGCGCATCTCCATATACTGGAAAAGAGCTTATCCTCCATCAGTAAGAGATTGGATCCATAAGTTTGAAAAAGTTAAAGTAATTGAAGACATGTACATATCTTTTTACACATATATATTTGCAGCACATTTAAACCTGGAAGCCATGGTTCTCCTTCCTTCAAAGGTACTCACCTGCAGGGCACAATACTCACATCCATAGGACACCTTAATCTAGCCATATGTAGGATTAAAATATCACTATAGGGTCAGGAACACAAACATGTATTCCTGATCCTATAGTGCATAGGGGAAGCCAATGGCGTACACACGACCCATGGGGCCCCAGTGCGAAAATGGATCCGTGTGTCGCCCCCCCCGCGCTTACTCTGCGCGGGCCAGGGCCGCAACACATGGCGGCAGGCACCTGGTCACAGATGCAGATGCACACACACTTAAAGGACCACTACAGACACCCAGATCACATCAGCTCAATGAAGTGATCTGGGTGCCAGGTCCCTCTAGTTTTAACCCTGCAGCTGAAAACATAGCAGTTTCAGAGAAACTGCTATGTTTCACTGAGGGTTAATTCAGCCGCTAGAGGAGCTTCCGTGATTCTAAGACACTGAACGTCCATAGGAAAGCATTGAGTAACACTAACACACACACACTAACACACACACACTAACACACACACTTTTTTTTTTTTTAAAGGGAAACTCCAGTGCCAGGAAAACGATCCGTCCCCCAATCCCCGGTTACTGAAGGGGTGAAAACCCCTTCAGTGACTTACCAGAGGCAGCGACAGGTCCCACGTCGCTGCTTCCCCTGCCGCTCCTCCTTCTGCTTACGTCGGCCGGTGGGCCCGCCGGCCGAGGAGACCTAATGCGCATGCGCGGCAATGCCGCGCATGCGCATTAGCGCACCCCATAGGAAAGCACTGAAAATGAATTTCAATGCTTCCCTATGGGGAATAGAGCGACGCTGGAGGTCCTCACACAGCGTGAGGACGTCCAGCGACGCTCTAGCACAGAAAACCTGTGCTAGAAACCAGGAAGTTCCCTCTAGTGGCTGTCTAATAGACAGCCACTAGGGGAGGACTTAACCCTGCAAGGTAATTATTGCAGTTTTAAAAAAACTGTCCCCTGAGTGCTCCCTCTTCAGCTCCCTCGCGCGCCACGTACTGATGCCGGAGCCGGAAGATGACATCATCTTCCGGCTCTGGTAACAGTGCGGTGCACGAGGGAGCTGAAGAGGGAGCACTCAGGGGAGAGTGCTCCCTCACGCGCCCGCCAGCCAACCCGCCCGGTGATACAAGGGCCAGCCTCGGGGGGCCCTGAGGTGGTCAACTCCTGGGCCCCCCAGGAGAAGAGGCTGGCCACAGTGAGCACATACCGGGTCGCAGGGTCGGCCGGGCCTCCTGGTGGGCCGGGCCCGGTCGAAGCCGTGACCCCTGTGACCCCGGTATGTACGCCACTAGGGGAAGCATTGGATTGGCTAAAATCAGTACAGGGTGGGGCCAAATGTCGTTTTAGCCAAACAGGACCTCTCACTAGAGATTCATGGAATCAATGCATCTCTATGACGAAAATTCAGTGTCCCCATGCAGAGCGTGGGGTCGCTGAACGGCAGGGCTGCTTACTGTGCAGCCCTGAGCCAGGAAGCCCCTCTAGTGGCCATCTAAGAAGTGGCCACTTGGAGGTGTCCCTAGGGGCAATGCATGAAAAAAGCCTGAAAGGAGCGATTATACTCACCAGAACAACTACATTATGCTGTAGTTGTTCTGGTGACTATAGTGTCCCTTAAACATTTTTGATTAATGCTACTTATACCTCCCTAGAGAGATCTTGTTATTGTTGTTAATGATTTTTGTATATGATCTCTGTTATAGTTTCTATATTATGATTCATGATTTCTAATTAAATATCACGTACCAGAAAACCCTAAGCAAACTAAGTCACATAGTTCTTTGGTATGTGCCGACAACTGGAGAGATCTGTTCTTGTTACTGTTTTTGTGCTATAAATAAGCTACTTTGCTAATGTAATAATCTCAATAAACTTGTGTGACTTCCTCGACCTTCTATGTACCTATATCTTCTTAGAGATTTGACTGTTAACCTTTTATTATTTTATTTATGATGTAACTAACGTATGCCCATTATTTTCTGTATGTGACTTACCTTCTGTTCAAATAAATATTTGGAAAAAAAAACTTTAACATAAATTTTCTGGTATTTGTTTATACATATTATTTTTTACATTTGATATAATGAATAATGATTGTATTTTATATCAATATTTTTAGTTTTAGTATTTAGTTATAAGTAAGATAGATGCTAAAATGCTGTTTCTGGGCTTCCAAGCCAATCACAGCACATCCACATGCAGCTCCTCATTGAGTACTATTAAGTAATACTATTACAGCATCAAGCAATGCATGGAGATTGCAGTGCTAGTGCAATTCTCTGTAATCTACAAACGTCTTTTTTTAATTAAAATATTCAATGAGCCTACAGCGTGAGAGGGCAGATCATTTACAAACCTGACTATGAGCAATGACTAGTTGTTAAAGTCAAATTATTTAACTTGCTGCTTTAATATTTCTTACCACTTGATGGTGCCAAATACCAATGAATCGCCTTCTATTATTAAACCTCACAAATTTGGAGCATACAAAAATATCCAGTTTTATTTTACAAATACTGTCACCTATGGATTATGTAAGGTAAAATGTCAGTGAGTGCTTAGAGTTTAATGGTATAAATAGTTAATTGATATTTGGATCCAGTCATGGCTCGTGAAGAAGACCTTTGCATTCCTGTCCTCACCAAGTACTGTCTTTGATCTTTCAGGAATCTGTTGCTGTTCTGAACGTTGGGAGAGAAAAGATGAGCAAGGTCACATTTACTTTGTCAAATGGTTTAAATCAAGATTCTCCAAACTCTGGCCCTCTAGATGTTGCTGAACTACAACTCCCATGATTCTATGGCTTTCTATTTTATTCAAATAATCATGGGAGTTGTAGTTCAGCAACATCTGGAGGGCCAGAGTTTGGAGAACGCTGTAGACAGGTCACGGGGAGCTCAGAAGGACCTAATAGGTAGTTTAATGTTTATTACAACGTTGAAGAACCTAACCAGCAGGAGATCTATGGTCACGGAATGCCAGGGACTTCTGAGAAGGTGGAAAGACCTAAAACTTGTTCAAGCAAAGACTGCAAAAAAACAACAAGTACCTAAAAGTATAAGGGAATGTCAGTTCATTAGTCTAATACTATCCAGATGATGTAATACGTGCTGGAGGTAGATTGTCTCTGAGCCTTAAAAAGGTAGAAATAATAGATTTAGTAGGACTGTGAATACTAAAAGTACTCCTTTCAAAAGATTGGTGGGAGCTGAATTCCTTAACGGAAAACGCAGGCTTAAAAAGCTGCTGGTGGTAATGTGAATCTCACTACTCTCAAGAAGCACATAGACATGCATGTAATGTATGTATTTAAAAGGTTACTTCAAGGACTTTAGCGTTTTGAAGTGGTCATGGTGCTTGGAGTCTGTATACTGCATACTGAAATATTTAACGTTACTCCCCCTCAGTCATTAGTTCGTCAATGGCCAACCTGGAACTAGAGTTCTGGGCTGCCTAATGTCAATTCTGTGCACATTCCATGCAGGGGGGTCATTTATTGGCTGAAAGTGTTCTGCTGAATCTCATAGCCAATGGATGACTGGTGGGATCGGCATCCAGCTTCTGCTTCTCTTCACAAGCTGTATGCACATCACCCAATGTTAGTAGACCCTGGGTGCTGGATAAAACCCAGGTAAGTGGGAGAACTGTTGACCCATTTCGGATTGCTTGCACCAGGGCACTCATAGCATCATAACTGCCATAGTGAGAAAATGGTTATGATGCTTGGAGTAACCCTTTAATGTGAGATCATGGAATAGCAAGAAGGCATGACAGATAAAGTGATTTTTCCAAAGAACTGTAGCTATAATGAATTATCTCCTGCCCCATAGTCAATGTAATCATGTATATTACTATTGTGCTTGGAGTGTCTCTTTAATCACACACAAGAGGCTAATGCGGACTCTAGCAGGCTATAAGACATTTATAACACTGCAATAAGGGAAGCTAAACAAATTTAACTCTTTTTCATGAAGTGGGTGGGAAGGCTATGTCAGTCTCAGCCAGTGGAGGTGTGGCTAAGGTTGAATGAACAAAGTCATTAAACTCCTAAGTAGCAGAAAACTGAACAATGAGACTACATTCTTTTGGTGCTTAGAGTGTCCCTAATTATTCATTAAAGGAACACTATAGGGTCAGGAACACCAACATGTATTCCTGACCCTGAGGAGTTTTCTCTGAAAAGGCAGTGTTTATTGCAAAAAGCCTGCAGAGACCGTCTATAGACACCAAAACAAATACAATAAGCTGTAGTTGTTCTGGTGACTATAGTGTCCCTTTAAGCTCTACACTACACATTAAACCTTACACCAACATTAACACTAAACATTAGTCAATACAGTACCCTTACACTAACCTTTAACCCCTACACTACATCGACACTTAAACTGACAATCAAAATAAATTTTAATTCAACCCATAGTTGACACCTAGTATGGCAGAACAAATGCGTCCCAATGCTAAAAACAAAGGGAAACAATAAATAAATAAATACATAAATAAAAAAGAAAGAATCAAACAAAAATCATATGAAAATTATTCTGATAATGTTCATTCAGTCCTTAAAAGTACACAATAGGCACTAAAACAACTTTAGCTTAATGAAGCAGGTTAAGTGCATAAATAATGCCTCTACAGTTTTACGGTTCAATTCTCCAGCATTCAGGAGTTAAATGACTTTTGTTTTTGTCCATGCAGCCCTAGTCACACCTCCCCTGGTGTTACTCACACAGCCTGCATGACAAATGGTTTAATTTTCAATCAGATGTTAAGTTGCTTAAGAAATGTTTACCTCCTGCTTTGTAAATTGAACTTTGATCACACACAGGAGGCATTTGCAGAGTCAAGCAGGCTATTAACAGAGCAGGAGATAAGAAATGATAAATTAAACAGACTGAGCAATAAAGGAAGTTTAATCATTAGATCTCTCTTTACAGGAAGTGTTTAAGAAGGCTGTGCAAGTCACATGTCGGAAAGTGTGACTTGGGCAGCATAACAAATAATATTGGTCTACGGGATACTGCTCTCTCCTGGTGCTCCTCCTACCTCTCCCAGCGCTCTTTCAGTGTTTCTTTCTCTGACTCTGCCTCTTCCCCCCAACCACTCACTGTCGGCGTCCCCCAAGGTTCTGTCCTTGGTCCCATACTGTTCTCTATCTACACTGCCTCCCTTGGTAAACCCATCAGCTGCTTTGGCTTCCATTATTTCTATGCAGATGACACGCAAATCTACCTGTCCTCTCCTGATCTCTCTCCGCCCATCTTGACTCGTGTCTCTGACTGCCTCTCTTCGGTTTCCAAATGGATGGCTGCTCACTTCCTTAAACTCAACCTGTCCAAAACAGAACTTCTGGTCTTTACTCCCTCGAGTGTTATTACTCCCATATCTGTCTCTCTCCAAGTCAACGGCACTACCATCACCTCTACCTCACAGGCTCACTGCTTGGGTGTTCTTTTTGACTCCAACCTCTCCTTCACCCCTCATGTCCAATCAATCGTCAAATCCTGTCGCTTCCATCTCAAAAACATCCCCCGATGCGTCTAAGGTGCTGGTCCATGCTCTTGTTCTCTCTCGCCTGGACTACTGCAATACTCTTCTCAGTGGTCTTACGTGTTCCCAGATTGCACCGCGGCAATCCGTAATGAATGCGTCGGCGAGGCTCATTTTCCTGTCCGCCCGCACCTCTCACGCCTCCCTGCTCTGTCAGTCCCTGCATTGGCTTCCAGTTAGATATAAAGCTCAATTTAAAATTCTGGTGCTTGCTTACAAGTCCCTACATAATGCTGCTTCAAGCTACCTATCCTCCCTAATACACAAGTATGTCCCATCGAGGCCTCCACGCTCTACCAAAGACCTACGTATATCCTCTGTCCATACTCCCACCTCTAACGCTCGCCTCCACCGCAAACGCACTGGCAAATGCCTTGCCAGCCTCTTGTCCTGTGGGGCCCAGAGGCTGGCCAGCTGGCCACCTCAGGGCCCCCCGAGGCTGGCATGTGCTGATGTAGGTGGGCGGTGAGGGAGCGCTCTCACCGGTTCAGCTCCCCTGCGTGCACCGCCGTGATGCCGCACCCAGAATATGACGTCACTGCGGCTCCGGCATCACTAAGAGGCACGCAAGGGAGCTGGAGTGTGTGTCTGTTAGTGTATTCTGCCGCTGGGGGACGGAGAGGAGGAAGCGGGCGGCATCCGAGACTGAGAGGATGCCGCCCAGCGAGCGTATGCCGAGAAAGGACCCGCGGACGGCTGGAGGGTGAGTGCCGCGAGCGGACTGCAGCCTCCCCTCGCAGCCGCCCGTGGGATCCTGACATTACCCCCCCCTCGAAGACCGCCCAGAGGGCGGGAAGCAGAAGGCTTCAGAGGAAACCGGGCATGAAAGGAGCGGACCAGAGAGGGAGCGTGCAAATCAGAGACCGAAAACCAAGACCGCTCCTCGGGACCATACCCCTTCCAATCCACCAGATATTGCAACCCACCCCTGGAAACACGAGAGTCGAGGAGGGCAGCCACCTCGTACACGTCACTAGAGACAGCACGAGGGGAAACGGGCCGTCCGAGGGGACGAGAGAACCGGTTACACAGTAAGGGCTTCAAAAGGGAGGTGTGAAATGTGTTCGGAATACGCATGGAAGGAGGCAAGTCCAGGGAGTAGGAAACGGGGTTAACCCTACGAAACACCTTGTAGGGACCAAGAAACCGGGGAGCAAACTTCATCGAGGGAACCCTGAGTCGGAGGTTCCTGGAGGACAACCACACCCTATCACCCGGAGCATAAGAAGGGGCCGCACCTCTATGGCGATCAGCAAACCTCTTCTGAGCAGCCGCTGAACGAGACAGTGCTATATGGACCTGGTCCCACATCTTCCGCAAAGAAGCGAGGTGCTGGTCCAAGGCGGGCATTCCCTTGTCGGAGAACGCACCGGGAAGGACAGTAGGTCGAAACCCATAAGCAACCTCAAAAGGACTTAAGCCAGTAGACAAATGAGACACCGTATTCCTGGCAAACTCAGCCCACGGAAGGAGGCGAGACCAGTCATCCTGGTGCGCATTAGTGAAGCAGCGCAAATACAATTCCACAGACTGATTAGCACGTTCGGCCGCACCATTAGATTGCGGGTGATAGGAGGAAGTGAACGACAAGGAGACCCCCATCTCAGCACAAAAGCCCCTCCAAAACCGAGAGACAAATTGAGGACCCCTGTCAGACACAATATCCTGAGGTACCCCATGCAAGCGGAACACTTCTTTGGCAAACACCTGAGCCAATTGAACCGCAGAAGGTAGCTTCTTAAGCGGGATAAAGTGCGCCATTTTGGAGAACCTATCCGTCACAGTCAATATTACTGTCTGACCATCAGAAAGAGGAAGGTCTACAATGAAATCCATGGATAAGTGGGTCCATGGTTTCTTGGGTATAGATAGAGGCATCAGTAGACCCTGGGGTCTCACATTAGGGGACTTACACTGCGTACAGACCCGACAAGCCTGTACATTATCCACTACGTCTTGCTTAAGTGAAGGCCACCAGAACTGTTGAAGGAGGCCCTTATAGGTTTTGGTAGCCCCCGGATGACCAGCAGTTTTGGCGGTGTGAAATAAAGTTAACAATTTTTTTCTGTCCTTAGTTTTAACGTAAAGTTTACCAGCCGGCATCTCAGGGGGTGCTTGGGTTTGGTAAGTCTTAATACTATTAAGGAAAGGAGATGAAACAACCAAACGGGTAGCAGCTATTATCTGAGACGCAGGAACAATAGGTACAGGAGTCGGGTTAACAAATTCTAACGGTTCATGCTGTCGAGAGATAGCGTCAGCTTTGGCATTACGGCAACCAGGTCTATAGGTAATAACGTATTGGAAACGTGAAAGAAATAGAGACCATCTAGCCTGCCGGGCAGATAACCTTCTAGCGTCAGCTATATAGGAGAGGTTCTTATGATCTGTTATGACCATGGTTTTGTGTTTAGAACCCTCTAATAAGTACCTCCATTCCTTAAAAGCTAACACAATAGCTAGTAGTTCCCTGTTCCCAACATCATAGTTATTTTCTGGATCAGACAACCGTTTTGAAAAGAAACAACAGGGATGGAGGGGTTTGTCATACGACAACCTCTGTGACAGTACTGCTCCCACACCCGATTCAGAAGCGTCTACTTCCATAACAAAGGGAAGAGAAGGATTAGGGTGGTGCAGCACTGGAGCAGAGGCAAATGCCTTCTTGAGAGTTTCGAATGCCTTAAGGGCTTCGGGAGTCCAAACCCTAGGGTGTAGACCCTTTTTAGTCAGCTTCGTTATAGGAGAGATAATTGGCGAGAAGTTTTTTATAAATTTCCTATAATAGTTGGCAAATCCTATAAAACGCTGGATTGCCTTAAGTCCTTGGGGAAGTGGCCAGGACAGTATGGCTTCCAATTTAGCAGGATCCATACTGAAACCCTGTTCGGTAATTATGTATCCAAGAAACTGCACAGAGGTCTGATCGATCAAACATTTTTCTAACTTACAGTAGAGTCCGTTCTGTAATAACTTCTTGAGCACCATCCTCACGTGGTTATGGTGTGTCTTCAAATCAGGAGAATACACAAGTATGTCGTCAAGGTACACCACGGCACAGACATGCAATAGATCCCTAAGGACACCGTTTATGATGTACTGAAACACAGCAGGAGCATGACATAATCCAAAAGGCATGACCAGATATTCGTAATGCCCACTGCGCTTATTAAACGCTGTCTTCCACTCTTTTTTCTCCTTTATACAGACAAGGTTATAGGCCCCCCTGAGGTCTAATTTAGTGAAGAACTTAGAACCTTTCACACGATCAAACAACTCAGTGATGAAGGGGATAGGGTAGGCGTTTTTAATCGTAATGTTGTTCAGACCCCTGTAGTCTATACATGGCCTCAAGTCGCCTTCCTTCTTAGCCACAAAAAAGAAACCAGCCCCAGCAGGAGAGGAGGACCTTCTAATAAAACCTTTACTTAAGGACTCCCGTATGTACTCCTCCATGATCTGGTTTTCTTTCTCAGAAAGAGGGTAGACCTTACCTCTAGGAGGCATAGTACCCGGTAACAGGTTTATGGCACAGTCATACTCCCGATGTGGAGGTAGCTTATCTGCCTCCCGTTTCTCAAAAACCAATGCAAGGTCTGCATATACAGAAGGGACAGAAACAGAAAGTGGTTTAGCCGTGGGCACATTGAGTGAACAAACAGGGCGTACATGAGCCATACAGTCTCGTTGACAAGATTCCCCCCAGGAGAGTATATCTAAACAACCCCAGTCAAGTACCGGGTTGTGCGTAACTAACCAGGGAAAACCCAGAACGATGGAGGCAGTAGGGGAGTCAATTATTTGGAAGGTTAACCTTTCCTTGTGCAAAGCACCCACAGACATAATGATTTCTTGGGTTTCATGGGTTACCAGAGGTTTCTCAAGCGGTCTACCATCTATGGCCTCAACGGCCAAGGGTGTGGCCTTTTGGATCAAAGTCAAGGTTGCGGTTTTGGCAAAGTTCTCATCCATAAGGTTGTCTGCCGCACCTGAATCAATCAAGGCTTTAGTTGTTATGGTGGTTTTATTGACTAAAAGAAAAACCGTAATAAACGGTCTGGAGATGGACACATGAGGGGACAAAGTCATAACACCCGAGGCCGACCCCTCTCTAGGCCTTAGGTGCTGTAGTTTCCCTGTACCTTAGGGCAGGCGTTACAGTGGTGCCCCCTCTTTCCACAATAAAGGCATAACCCCTCCCTTCTACGGTACGCTCTTTCAGCCTCAGTTAACCCCGTAGCGCCCAATTGCATGGGTTCAGGGGATGGTGGCCTAGGAGCGGGTAGTGCTAGTACTGGGTAGAGAAGGTAACACCCGTGTATCCAGCCGTCTTTGACTACGCCTCTCTCTAATACGGTTATCAATAAGGATCACATAGTCTATAACATCATCCAAAAGAACAGGCAATTCCCTGGATGCTATTTCATCCAGTATGTAAGTGGCCAAACCCTCCTGAAAGGCTGTTACGAGGGCGTCATTGTTCCAAACCACTTCAGCTGCTAGAGTGCGGAATTCGATAGTGTAATCCGCTACAGATCTATTACCCTGTCGTACCCTAAGCAGAGCTTTGCCAGCAGAAGCAACCCTACCGGGTTGATCAAATATGCGTTTGAAAGCAGTCAAAAAGTCTGCAAAGGACATTGGGGAAGCATTCTCCCACATGGGATTAGCCCATGCTAAAGCTCTCCCTGACAAGTGGTTTACCACGTTCCTATCCCACTGACAGATCTAAAATAGCCTTTTTAGGCTATTTTAGATCTGTCAGTGGGATAGGAACGTGGATTCATCACCAAATGGATGTCGATTTGGTTGAGGAAACCACAACACAATGCTGGGTCACCGCTGTAGCGCTGTGGCGGCGTCATATGCACTACATGAGCAGGAACGGGTACCGGAGTGGGAATGGGCTCGGGCACAGCAGCAGCAGCAGCCTCCTGAACGGCAGGCTGCAAGTGTGCAGTACGAGCCAGTATGGTTTGCAAAGCTTGAGCAAACTGATCCATATGGTGGTCCAAGCCATCCATTTTAGCCTCCTGATTAACTAGGAGCTGTGGTATGTCAGCAGGTTCCATTATGGCCCTGTTGTAATGTCACGATTCGGGGAACCCAACACGCTAACACACACACAGACACACACACACAGAAAGTGTGCAGTACCGGTCCTTAGAGTGGCCGGGCTAAGCACACACAGAATAGTCAGGAGACAAGCCGAGTAAGGGGAACCAGAAAACAGAATAACGAGAAACAAGCCGAGGTCAAAGGGTAGGAGAAAGTCACAAAGTCAGTATAACAAGCCAGAGAGTACGTAACCAGAAAGCACACGTTCAGAATCAATACTATAAAGCAAAGACCACAACAGGGCAGGGAGGAACAGGAAAGGTAAGTATTTAAACCCTGTGGTTAATTCTGATTGGATAACTTCCAATCAGAATTAACAATCACACGTGGGAGATATCTATGTCTCCCACTGTGATTGTCATACTGTGTCTTTAACGGCGGGTCAGGTGGCTGACCACGGCGTGTATAATAGTGGGCGGTCCCGCAGCGTTCAGCGTCATGCATGCTGCCGCTGGGGGACAGAGAGGAGGATGCGGGCGGCATCCGAGACTGAGAGGATGCCGCCCAGCGAGCGGATGCCAGGAAAGGACCCGCGGACGGCTGGAGGGTGAGTGCCGTGAGCGGACTGCAGCCTCCCCTCGCAGCCGCCCGCGGGATCCTGACAGTATGTTGTTATTATTAATGGTGCTAAAATCTCTCTGCACTATTATTAATGCAGTGACATAATATGTGTTAATATAATGATGCACAACATTTTTATGTTGCGACTTTTGAAGAGAATCGTGGACAGTCATGTTGTTGCATTTATTTTCAGTGTCCTCTGGTTCAGTGCTGTGATGTTCTTCTGTCTTACCTGCCCTAGCATAGTCATTCGACGACATGGTATGCTCAGAAGCCATGCCCTGTCAAAGTGTTCCTTTCTGCTTGTGCCTAGTATTATTTGCTGTCTGCATCTGGCTGCTTTCCATTCCTGGTCATTTACTTTATTTCAATATGCCTGATCTCATTCTTGGTGTTGGGTTGATGGGTTGATATGTGGAGACCAAGTTGACCCGCTTTGCAGTCTCAGGTGAGTTGTCATTGTCAGCTACTGAAAATAATGAACATGCAAAAACAATCCTGACATTACTTGTACCCATCTAACTTTTAGACATTAACACATTTCTCAATTTATTTAACCCCATGCAAAAATTCTTTAATAAAATTAGCAATTTTAATGTTCTTTTTTTAAAATGTTCCATTTACATTGAATACATTTACGAGAGAAAAAGGGAATAAATTGCTTTTCTGACCTTGCAAATTAAATTGCAGTAATGTGTTCATAGTTATCTCATAGTTTAAAAGCCTTTTCTAGGAAACAGTCCCCTTCATTTCTCCTCCCGACCCATTGTGTGCTCGATCATGGTGAAATGCACAACTAAAAAATGATGCCCAGTGCTGACAGTTACCCCCGGGGTACAGGTAGAGAACCCTTGCTAAATTATTTCTTTCTTTTGGTGCATTGGGACGTCTGTTTGAGAGAGTGACGCAGCAGGCATTAATTGTGCAGAGTCATTATAGTTAAGTATGGATTGTTTTTTGTTTTTTTTTAATTAGCCAGTGGCTCCCAGTCTTAATTTATTCTAGGACTAAGCAGGCTCACTGGGATATATCTCAGTGGGCTGCAAAATCCAGGGTCAAATGAGCTACCAGACGAGTACGGGATTTGTGATTTCCCTGAAGGTGTTTACCATTGTAAGTGACCAGAGAGTAAAATGAGTCAGTGCTCACGACATTCACAGCACACAATGGTTGTCACTGGTTGCAAAGATATCTACGGCTCTTAGGCTTGTGCAGATCTCTCTGAATATTCCATCATGTAGGACATACTGATGAAGGTATTTGATGTCAAAGCTTGCAACTCACAGACTCCACCTATCACAACAACATGTTATATGTTCCATGTTGGTAGGACCACCCACTTTGTGGTCTGTTAGTTTTGTACACAAAAAGGTCCTTCATTTACCAGGTGCCATGTAGTATATTTTGATAACCTGCCGCTCAACCTGCAGAGTACTGAGTACTGTACTATGATTTCACTAATTAGTTAATTGATTGCAGCTCTTGATATTGTCTATGTGGTAAGGGGAGCAGAGCCATTGTAACCAGCGTGTTTTAGATCAGGAACAAAGTCATACATTAAAGGGACACTATAGGCACCAAAACATCTTTAGCTTCATGAAGCTGTCATGATGTACAGATTGTTCTTTGCAGTCTCCCTGCTCAATTCTTTGCCATTTAGGAGATAAAGCACTTCTTTTTATTATTATTATTATTATTATTTTTATTATTATTATTTATTTTTATAATTATTTATTTTGTCATTCACCATGAGGATATTTCACAAGTATTCAATATAACTTTAAGCATTCTGGTCGTGCTATCAAACAGAATTGTCGTCAATAGGATAATAGCATGGTGAATGAATTTTTGTAATGATAAAATAAAAATAAATTATAACAACAGTATAGAGATATGAAATGCGAATTAGTTTGTCCCCATGAGGTTATGAGCAGAATACTGGAGCTAGCTATCGGTAAGGGCCAAAATGGGGGGTCCCCCAAAGTTGTGAGGTAACTGACAGCTGCCTGTTGATGGTGGCAGGAGGGGCAGGGGGTGTATGGCGGTGTTGCTGTTGCCTGGGTTAGAGCTGTCTTAGATCGACCTGTAGGCCTGCATAGTACTAGGGTCTGTAAGCCACATGAGCTGTAATTTGGACAAAGTGGACTGAGCTAAATAACTATTTACACATAAAATTAAGATTAACAAGAACTCAACTAAAAGGGAATAGCCATATCTGTCTAAGGTGGTAAACCTTAGGTGAGCATGAAATGCAGGACTTTAGTTCATGTCCATTCAAGTTGCCCCTCAGCTTTTTGGCGCTGAGTTGTGCGGGGAGTGAATTCCGCTATAGTGGAAGGGTCTAGCCGTGATAAGCTTGCTCCTTCCTTTCTTGATGGTGCAGTCAGACCCAGCTGTTGTAGTGTGGAATCCAGCTCCTGCAGAGTTATTGCCTGGTACAATGTGCCCTGATGTGTAAAGATGAGTATTCTCAGAAGCCCCTATTTTCTGTCACAATATGTTTTGTAGGAGTGGCTGCAGGGCCCTGCACCATGCGATGGTGCTTCGGGTTTGGTCTGGGAAGAATGAGAGTGAGGAGCCTTCAAACAGGAGGGGAGTGTGCCCCCTTATTGTTGCGTGGAGGATGGCTCTGTCTTGGAGAGACTGGAAGCGAATGATCAGGTTGGTTTGTGCAGCTGGTGGTGCTGTAACCGGTTTTGGCAACCGGAACATGCCATCTAGTTTTATTGCTTTGGCCTGCTTTGGTGGTAAAAGCTTGTTGAGCAGGCAACAGATAAAATGTGGCAAGTCAGGTAGGCTAATAGTATCTGGTACACCACGGAATTTCAGATTGTAGCGCTGCATTATTATTATTATTATTTATAAAGCGTCAACAAGTTCCTTGGCGCTGTACCATTGGTGGACTAACAGACACGTATTTAGGCAAACAAGTTTAACACACAGGAACAGAGGGACTGAGGGCCCTGCTAAATGAGCTTACATGCTAGAGGGAGTGGGGTATAGTGACACAAAAGGTAAGGGTAGGGTAAAAAAGTAGGTTGCTTTGATAGTTTTCACTGAGGGCTTTTATACAACCCGAGTTTCTCCTCCCTACATGTGACTTGCACAGCCTCCCCAAATACTTAATGAAAAGGAACCTAGATAGTCTAGGTTCCTTTATTGCACAGTCAGTTTAAGTTAGGATTTTTTTTTATCTTCTGCTCTGTTAATAGCCTTCGAGATTCTGTAGGAGCCTCCTGTGTGTGAAAAAGAGATAAATCTACAATACAATAATAACGGAAAGAGACATAGCGTAATACTGTTGTAATAAAAAAGGAGTGGAAATACAAATAGTTATTCACACTCACAAACCAAAATTGATTGTAGGCATCCTGTGTGTGAGTAAAGTTCAATTTGCAGAGCATAAGATTAAAACTTCTAATGCAAGTTAACATCTGATTAAAACGGAAACCATTTTTAATGCAGTCACAAGCAGGGGAGGTGTGGCTAGGTACTGCATAAAGAGAAACAAAAGTGATATAACCCTTAAATAGCAGCGAAATTAGCAGTGAGACTGCAGGAGCATGATCTACACACCCAAACTGCTTTGTTAAGCTAAAGTTGTTTTGATGCCTGTAGTGTCCCTGTAAACTGATGTGTGCTGACTCAGGAATATTATGTCACTGCACCCCATTATTTGATAGCTTGGAGAAATTTTACCATTTAACTGACGCTATTCTGGGTTAAGGGACCATTGCTATGTAATCAATTTTATTTTGGAATACACTTTTTTAATCACTGGATTTTGGTTTATGAAGCACTGGCAATTCTTCCCATTAAATATATATTTTAATATGTTTTTTTAAATGACCTACTGAACTCCCATTAACCTGGGTAGAGCAAGCTAAAACAGGTGCATAGTGTTAACTAGCTACAGCTAATACCCCTTCTCATCATGGCTGCTTGGTCCACTAGCAGGTTGGTAGGGGCGGAAGAGTAAGCTGCAGCAATGCCTTAACGCTTTGTTAGATTTTTAAAAAATAATGATTGGGTATATGAGAAATGTGTTTCTGGTCGGTGGACATTTTTAGTCTCTGATCTCCATTACATTTTCCTCATGGCACAGGTGTTACTTGTAAACTTGTCTTCCTGACACCATCTTTGGCCACATCCTTCCAAAGTTCTGCTCTGACATTGTCAAAGTCACACATCATTGTGTTGGTGTGAAGTTCCAGCAGACCTTCAAGTAATGGACAAATTCAGGTGGCAGATAGGTAGGTAGAATAGGTAAATGATGAAGATTTATCAAAGTGTCACCTACACTTTTCCATCTAATTTTCAGCAAATGTTTGTTACCATATATTCAATCTGTTGGGTTATTTCAGATGTTGCTTTTATTTTGCACCCTAACCATCATTTTTTTCATATGCCACATTTTTTTACACATTTAACAGGTTTATGACTTTTTTTCTGGCAGAAAAGTGAGAGAATTTTCTCACCACTGTAAATTTGAGGTTGTCTGAAATGGAATTTTTTTTTAGACCACTTTAATAAGTAAGATCAAGGTAAAAGGGGAATTCAAACATCACGTTTTATAACCCTTGGATAATGGTGATGAGGTAAAGTGCATTAGAGAGCGAAGCAGGGATACAGATGATACACTATGTATTGAGTAAGTGGACTAGGATACTGATATGGGTGTGGGCAGAGGTACAGGAAAATAATTAAATAAGCAGACTTAAATAAGTAAGGAGGGGCAGTACAGCCACAAAAAATATAACATATTATATTATTGTGTCAATATGTAATATAGAATATTAAAACATGGGATAAAATATGAAATAGTACATCATATAATATCTTGGACAAAATATATCACAAAGCAAAGAGGACCATGGGGGGAATATGAATAGGCTATGGTATATGAGATCACAGGGTGATATATAAAATTCTATGGCATTTGAGATTATGAGGTGAATGTGACCCTAAGAATAACCCTGAGTTTTGCTTTTCCCGAAAAATATTCTAAAGGACCACTGTGTCACAGATGTTTATGAGCCTCCAACCTAAGCTATGTTCTGATGGACAGAATGCAAAAAATATAGATTGTTGAGAAACTATTCACATAAAAGTTCCGGCCAAGAAAGTCTGCATTTCGACAGCTATTTTTTTTTTGTAACTTATTTATATGTGCATTCCGTCTCCGTAAATAACTCTAATCTTATTATGTTAATGTTAATCAAGCTAAATTCTGTGTAATCCGTCAGAGAGAAGGGTCTGGAGTGAGACACGTGATAGGCAAATGTACTGCAGGAAAAATCAATGTGTAAGGATGTGGAATGTTAGCTAAACTTTAGCAAGGTCTGTCGGATTTGTCAACCATGCCAACAATAGAATGGAACTTAATAAGCACAATAAGTACATGCTTTTTTCTCAATTCTGAGAACAACTTAAAATAACTTTTACCTCAATACCATACTCTGGATTATTTTTTAACCATCTGGCTCTTTTTTTTTTTTTTTTTTCTCAATACTTTTTATTGGAAAAATGTTTCAGTATTACACATATAGACATTTATTCTCGCATATCAATTTGTTGTCTTTTTAATAGTTGTTTTATAGCCATTGTATATACTTATTTTAGAAAAACATACAAATATCATTCATATCACATAAAACAACAATAAACATAGAAGAAAAAAAGAAAAAAAGGGATTATATCCATAGCAAATTGTCCTGCCTCTATCCACCTCTTGGCCATTACATAAGGGTTTTTCTCTGGGGGTAGAGTAACATAGTTACATTGTAAATGGAAAAATATTAGTCTTCTTATATTCAGTTGTCATTAATATTAATTTTAAATTATTTTGGGGTAATTTTATTTATCCATTCTTTCCAAATTAAGAATTTATTTGGTGGTTGTAAGAGATTTTTGCATATATCTTTCTTCATTTGATTTGAGATATTAACTGATTTTTGCTTTATACCAATTTGGTATATTAGTGGATTTCCAGTTCTGTACAATAATAAATTTGACTGCTAAAATAGTGTGAGTTATTAGCATTTTATGAGCTTGAGGAATTTTTGACCAATACATATGGAGAAGAATTTCTTTTGGGGACAAATATATTTTGGTTTTGCTTAAATTAAGTAGCCATTTATATGATTCAGACCATATCTCCCTAATTTACTCACACTCCCACCAAATGTGCAAATATGTCCCCCTTATTTTGTTGCATCTCTAGCATATATCTGTAGAAGTTGGGGAAATCTTCGCAAAAAAATGTATTAAATTAATCCATCCCCACGAGGATAATGCTATAGTTCTATACTATTTTAATAGATGATTTGTTGATCTTAAAAGCTCCATAAAATGCATTTCGGTTACGCTTTTTAAGTTTTTAGTTATTTTCACTCCTATGTAAGGGAAGTTTTGTTTCACCCAATAAAATCAATTTAAAAAAAAAAAAAAAAAGAAGAAAATGGAACTGAGAAACCAACATCTAGGTTTCTAAAAAACAAAAGGAATCCAGAGCTCGGTCCTCAAGCAGCCTATTCCAGAGTTCCAAGGAAGGGAGTAACCCTAAGTAGAATAGAAAAACAAAAACACAAAATAACGGGAGCCCCTTAAAGCAGGATGTCCGTTGATGGAACTCCCCTATGCTCTTCCTAGCCCCTCACTACTTACAGATCCTTTCCGTTTTCCCTAGAGTTTCTCTAGATAGAGATATATCTCTGTGTTCCCAGAGTTCCATCAACGGACATCCTGCCTAAGTAAAATAGAAAAACAAAAACACAAAATAACGGGAGCACCTTAAAGCAGGATGTCCGTTGATGGAACTCTGGGAACACAGAGATATATCCCTAGCTAGAGAAACTCTAGGGAAAATGGAAAGGATCTGTTAAGTAGCGAGGGGCTAGGAAGAGCATAGGGGAGTTCCGTCTAGGGACCTCCTGTTTTAAGGGGCTCCCGTTATTTTGTGTTTTTCTATTATTATTTTTTTACATTTTTTTTAGGACTTCTTGTTTTATATTTATACATAAGATATTAGATTTTTCTTCATTTATTCTATAATTAGATATTATACTATATGTTTGGATTTCTTGAATTAGTTCTCTAAGTGAGTCCTTTGGATTTAAAAGCGTCAATAGGACATCGTCCGCATATAGATTTATTTTTAGTTGTGTAAGTCCTATTGGACATCCTTCTATTTTTTGGTTATTTAAAATTTTCATTGCAAGAGAATCTATTTATTGATATATATATATAGCAATGGAGAAAGTGTACATCCTTGCCTTGTTACGTTTTTTAACGGGAACCAATCAGTAGTTATATTGTAACCCACTGTTCTTACTGAAGGGGAACAGTACAGCAACATAACTGCCTTATGATGCCATCCTTGTATACCAAAAAATGGATAGATTTACTCAGTTGACTCTGTCGAATGCTTTTTCAGCGTCAATCGAGAGAGTCAACATGGGGGTCCCAGATTCTTCAGCTGAATCCATAATATCCAATAGTCTTAAATTGTGTTCATATTTTCTCCTAAATTGGTGATTTCATGTTATAAAATATCCCCTAGTGAAAGCCTTCAAGACGCACCAGTTATTATTTTGATTTGGATCGTTTGGATCGTTTTCTGCAATATATAATGAAATCATCTTAGAGATATATTCCTTATTCTTTTTAGAATTAAGTAAAATGTAATTCAATCTCCAAGGTGGCTTACTATTAAATTCAATTTTATCTTTAAAGGATCACTATAGTTCAGGGACACAAACATGTATTCCTGACCCTATAGAGTTAAAACCACCATCTAGCCCCCAATGACCCCTCATGCCTCTATAAATATAGCAAAATTTTACTGTATTCAAGACAGAAGCTGTGGATCTGCATGCTGTTTGCCTCAGAAAAAAAAGCAATATGCTGACACCATCAGAAGTGGTAGCCTGATCCAATCGCAAAGCTTCCCCATAGGATTGGCTGAGACTGACAAGGAGGCAGATCAGGGGCAGAACCAGCATGATTCAAACACAGCCCTAGCCAATCAGCATCTCCTCATAGAGATTAATTGAATCAATGATTCAGTGTCTGCATGCAGAGGGAGGAGATACTGAATGTTTGGATGCATTTTAGGCAGCCATGACCCAGGAAGGATCTCTAACAGCCATCTAAGTGGCCAGTGAAGTTATCACTAGGCTGTAATGTAAACACTGCATTTTCTCTGAAAAGACAGTGTTTACAGCAAAAAGCCTGAAGGTAATGATTCTACACACCAGAACAAATTCAATAAGCTGTAGTTGTTCTGGTGACTATGGTGTCCTTTTAATTTCCATAACAAGAATATTATGGTCTGACCATGTATTATTAATTATCTAAATTTTTTAGGTTCTTTTGATTAATGACGTATTGCCACAGATCCTGTCTATGCGAGAATAAGATAAGTAGACTTTAGAGAGATGGGTATAGTCTCTCTCTGTTGGATGGAAATTCTTCATACATCATATAGATCATATTTATTAAGGATATTTGTTAACATCGTTGCTTGTTTTTTTAATTATTTTCTTGTCTGTTGAGGTATTATGTAAAAAGATTTTGTCCATATCTACATTTAAAACGCAGTTGGAATCATCAACAATTATAACCTGTCCTTTTTTTTTATTTTTGCTACCTTATCTATTAACTTTTTTAAGATATACACTGGAGACCGATTTGGTAAGTATATAATAACCAATCTAAATATCTCTTCATCTATCTTACATACTACTATCCAGGGCCGCCATCAGGGCATGACAACCGTGCCGCCCGGGCCCCACGTGTATCAGCGGAACTGCCGCCGGTGCATCTGCACCAGGGCCCACACGCTGATGGGCCCATCAGGTCGCCCAAGCACTTAGGGCCACCCAATGGGCCCTATTATCTTCAGGGGCCCGGTCAGCGCTGTAATAGCGCGACCGGGCCCCTTTAAAAAAAAAATGCAGCCGGAAAGCAAGTGCTGCTGGGAGGAAGTGTGTATGTATGCCAGTGTATGTATGTATGCCAGTGTATGTATGTATGTGTGTATGCCAGTGTGTGTATGTATGTGTGTATGCCAGTGTATGTGTGTATGCCAGCGTATGTGTGTATGCCAGCGTATGTGTGTATGCCAGTGTATGTGTGTATGCATGCCGGTGTATGTGTGCATGCCAGTGTATATATGTATGTGTGCCAGTGTATGCCAGTGTATGTATGTATGCCAGCCAGTGTATGTATGCCAGTGTATGTATGTATGCATGTCAGTGTGTGTATGTATGTATGCATGTATGTATGCCAGCCAGTGTATGTATGCATGCCAGTGTATGTATGCCAGCCAGTGTATGTATGTATGCCAGTGTATATATGTCAGTGTATGTATGCATGTATGTATGTATGCCAGTGTATGTATGTATGCCAGTGTGTGTCTGTATGTATGTATGTATGTATGCCAGTGTGTGTCTATATGTATGTATGCATGCCAGTGTGTGTGTGTCTGTATGTATGCCAGTGTGTGTAGGCCTGTCAGTATGTATGTATCTATATATCAGTATGCAGTATGTGTATGTATATGTATGTTTGTCAGTATGTATGTCTGCATGTATACGTGTGTGTGTGTGTGTGTCAGTATCTCCCTATGCATGTGTGTATGTCTGTTTCAGTATTTGTATCTGTTAGTGTGTGTGTATTCCTGTGGGCGGGATTTGGAGGCGGGCCCTGTGGGCGGGCTTGAAGGCGGGCCCGGACCTTGACCTGTGTTAGGGGCCCCAAAATTTCTGATGGCGGCCCTGCTACTATCATATATTAACCCATTTTGTCCAAAATTTTAAGAATATCTTGAAATTTTTTATTTTTAGATATAACTATGGCAACTCCTCTTTGCTTTTTGCCTCGGTTTGAGGAATGTATAAGCACTGGGAAATCTTTGCCTTTAAATTTGATTTTGTCCTCTGGTCTCCAGTGAGTCTCTTGCAAAAAAGCAATATCTACTGTTTGTTTTTTCAAGTATCCATATACCGTTGATCTTTTACATAAAGAATTTAAACCTTGTTCATTAATAATAATAACCATTTGATATTGTACTTATTCCACCCTTCCCTCCTCCCATCTTGAACAACCCGTTATGAAATATACGGTATGATATTAAGGGAAAAAAAATACAGAAAATTTCAACTTGCTTACATACAATTTTAAAAAAACCTTCTAATCGTGGAAGGTTGGAAAATAATTGTTGCTAAGATCAGAAGAAGAATAATTTTTTTTTTCCATTCTCCTGGTCCAGGTCGATTTCTACACCTCATATACAGGTGTATGGTAGAGTAAGATATGGAGCCGTCGACTACAGGACCCCAAAAACAAAAGCCAGACAGACAAAAAAAGAAGAGAAGAAGAGTAAAAGCAAAAAAAAAAAATCACTTTTATATGAGTCATGGACGTCTAGTTAAATATAGCATTTATCTTATATTAAGCTAGTATTTAATCTATAATTATCATGGAAAAAAATCTGTTAAAAATTGGTTATCCTGAATCCCATCTTTTTGTGAAATATATTGTGAAAAATATTAAGTAGTAATATAATTTAGTGAGTTACTTGGTCTTCTGAATAGTATATCTTATGCATATTATCAGATGTGTAATTGTTTAATTGCAGTGCCTTTATTAACCCCTTATTAACCCTTTAATTTATATAGTCTTGAGGTTAAATATGTGCCTTGATAGTTTTATATTTTATATTCAATCTCTATATATATGATAAAAAAAAGGAAAGACCGTCGTGATCATCTAATTAGATATAGTAATTATCTTGAATTAATCAAGTAATACTTTATATATTTTGTGTATATGTGATCATAAAATTGTTTAATACAGGTCACTTGTCATAAATTCCCTCTTTTTCTCCTAATAACTTGTGTAAACAAAATATTAATAAGTGCTAAAACCAATTATTAACCCCTTAAGGACAGAGCTTCAGAAGCTTGTCTTTCACTTAATGACAACGGCATTTTTTGCATTTTTTGCTATTTGCGTTCAACTGCAATTTGCTTTTTACTTATTCATTGCACCGACACATATTATATACCGTTTTTTAAAGGACAGAAAGGGCTTTAATTTGATGTAACACATATATATATAAATGCTTATTTATTATTAAAAAATACAGAAATATGCAAAAAAATGAATTTTTGTGTGTTTTTTTTACAGTTTTTGCCATAATAATGTGTACATAATTAGTGCAGGTTAAGGAAAGTAATTAAAAATAAATTCATTTAGTTGTTCTGAATTACAGAATATATAATGTGTCTGGGATTTTCAGTTTTTTTTGGTAGTTACAGGTCACAAAGCACAAGGAGTAAAATACACTTTTTATGTGGAGCGATTTTAGAATTTGGTATGTTTGTCTTGTAAGCCTAATAGCCATAAAAGAAAACAAAATTGCCACACAAAAGTATATATTTATATAAAGTAGACACCACAGGCTATTTACCTAAGGTTGTTTTGACACTTTCTACGTAGCCATTTTACCGCCAACCTCTGCTAAATATTGGAGTAAAATTGTGTTTTTTGGGGGTTTTCGCACACAAACTTATAACAAAGAACTTCTCATGTGTATTTTGTAAAGTTGGTGTGTGCTATTCCTGTACAAAGTTTTATTATGTGTTCAGTTACTTCTGCTGAGTACAACGGTACCCCCATTGTATGTCTTTGGCACTATTTCGTGAAGCTACAGTGCCATATAGGAGACCTGTCCTTTTCAGTATTCACAGTAGAATTTTGAGAGACGGATTTAATGAGCCTATGCTTCCATTTGGGGTATTATAACAGTCTGTCTGTTCGAAAAAAAACCCCCAAAGGCCTACCATTTGTAAAAGTAGACACTCCAGGGTATCTCATAAGGTGCATATTGTGCCTTAACATGCCCCCATTTTTTTACCAATACATGCCAAAGTATGTGGTAAAAAATAATTTTGTGCATTTTTTACATATGGATTGCATTTGTGCTGGGCATTTTGTATATTTCACATGTGCCACTAAGTTCAAACCCCCCAAATTATGTTCAGCTAAGTCTTCTGAGTAAAATGACACCCCCATTGTATGTCTTTGGCACTAGTTCGTGAAGCTACAGTGCCATATAGGAGACCTGTCCTTTTCAGTACTCACAGTAGAATTTTGAGAGACGGATTTAATGAGCCTATGCTTCCATTTGGGGTATTATAACAGTTTGACTGTTCAAAAAAAAACCACAAAGGCCTACCATTTGTAAAAGTAGACACTCCAGGGTATCTCATAAGGTGCATATTGTGCCTTAACATGCCCCCATTTTTTCACCAATAGTTGCCAAAGTATGTTGTATAAAATAATTTTGTGCACTTTTTACATATGGATTGCATTTGTGCTGGGCATTTTGTATATTTCACATGTGCCACTAAGTTCAAACCCCCCAAATTATGTTCAGCTAAGTCTTCTGAGTAAAATGACACCCCCATTGTATGTCTTTGGCACTAGTTCGTGAAGCTACAGTGCCATAAAGGAGACCTGTCCTTTTCTGTACTCACAGTAGAATTTTGAGAGACGGATTTAATGAGCCTATGCTTCCATTTGGGGTATTATAACAGTTTGACTGTTCAAAAAAAACCCACAAAGGCCTACCATTTGTAAAAGTAGACACTCCAGGGTATCTCATAAGGTGCATATTGTGCCTTAACATGCCCCCATTTTTTCACCAATAGATGCCAAAGTATGTGGTAAAAAATAATTTTGTGCGTTTTTTACATATGGATTGCATTTGTGCTGGGCATTTTGTATATTTCACATGTGCCACTAAGTTCAAACCCCCCAAATTATGTTCAGCTAAGTCTTCTGAGTAAAATGACACCCCCATTGTATGTCTCTGGCACTAGTTCGTGAAGCTACAGTGCCATATAGGAGACCTGTCCTTTTCAGTACTCACAGTAGAATTTTGAGAGACGGATTTAATGAGCCTATGCTTCCATTTGGGGTATTATAACAGTTTGACTGTTCAAAAAAAACCCACAAAGGCCTACCATTTGTAAAAGTAGACACTCCAGGGTATCTCATAAGGTGCATATTGTGCCTTAACATGCCCCCATTTTTTCACCAATAGATGCCAAAGTATGTGGTAAAAAATAATTTTGTGCGTTTTTTTACATATGGATTGCATTTGTGCTGGGCATTTTGTATATTTCACATGTGCCACTAAGTTCAAACCCCCCAAATTATGTTCAGCTAAGTCTTCTGAGTAAAATGACACCCCCATTGTATGTCTTTGGCACTAGTTCGTGAAGCTACAGTGCCATATAGGAGACCTGTCCTTTTCAGTACTCACAGTAGAATTTTGAGAGACGGATTTAATGAGCCTATGCTTCCATTTGGGGTATTATAACAGTTTGACTGTTCAAAAAAAACCCACAAAGGCCTACCATTTGTAAAAGTAGACACTCCAGGGTATCTCATAAGGTGCATATTGTGCCTTAACATGCCCCCATTTTTTCACCAATAGATGCCAAAGTATGTGGTATAAAATTATTTTGTGCGTTTTTTACATATGGATTGCATTTGTGCTGGGCATTTTGTATATTTCACATGTGCCACTAAGTTCATACCCCCCAAATTATGTTCAGCTAAGTCTTCTGAGTAAAATGACACCCCTATTGTATGTCTTTGGGACTATTTTGTGAAGCTACAGTGCCATATAGGAGACCAAGCCATATCAGTTTTTACCGAACTTTGAATTTTGACGCTGGGCCTATGTGCAATTTCCAAGCATCTTAGCAGGTATTAAATTCAAACTACCCCACAAAGGCCTACCATTTCTTAAAGTAGACACCCCAGGGTATTTCAAAAGGTATATTCTAAACCTTAGTGTAGGATAATTTTTTTGTTAGTTTGTACCAAGTCTAGTTGCAATTAGCATTTTTTCTGCCTTTTTGACACACACTTGGAGATGTTACTGTATATTTTGCTATCCTTATGTGTGCTACGGCAGTATAACACCTAATATGTTGCTCAGCTATGTCATCTTAGTGCAATGATACCCCCATATACAGAATAGTTGGGGTAAACTTATCCGGGGGTAGTACACAGTTATCTGCGTCCCGGGCAAAGCTGTCATGGATTCCGAAACCAAAACACAGACAGACCACAAAGAGAGAGAACACAGAGAGAGAAACTTGTAATACCGGTCCTTAGAATGGCCGGGCTATACAAGCAGAGAATTGTCAAGGTACAAGCCGAGGTCAAAGGAGTAAAGAGAAACGGAACAACGATAGGACAAGCCGAGGTCAAGGATCAGAGAAGACAGGATAAACGGTAGACAAAGCCAAGATTCGGTAACCAAAAATCACACCCCAAAACTGGTCTACTTATTCGGCCAGGGTGTGAAAAATTTTAAAACAATGGCCAATACATAGGCCGGGCTGAGAGGGGCAATCAGGGCAGTAATAGCTGGTCTCAACTCTTACGCCCCTCTTGTAACACACCCTGCACCTTTTCTGGGGGTTTTGTTTTTTAGGGGTTGGTGGAATCTTAAAGCAGAAGTGACCTGCCTCCATTCTTCTGCTAGGCTCCACTGATGGTCTCCTTGTGTGGCATTCTAGCAGCTTAGAAATTAGCTCAAACTGGAAAGAAAGAAAAGTGCTTTTCAGCCCAGCATTTGCCTTTTTAAAAATAACAAAGGCATTGTGGATTGCCATCTGCAAAAGGTATATGCCCACTTTTTTATACCATGCCCTGGTCTTTCTCATGATCAAATATGGCTGCATCAGTTGATCGGACAGGTCAACGCCCCCCATATGCCGATTATATTGCCGTATGCAGACTGGCACCCGTTTATATTCGTCTCTGCCACGAACTGCGACCCTCCGAGTGTTTTCACCATGGATGGTGGTTAAGATGAAAACATCCTTTTTATCCCTGTACTTGAGTGCCAGCAGTTCATTCTGGCAGAGAGCTGCTGTTTCCCCCCTTTTCATTTTTTTGTTCGCTAGAGCCTTTGGGAAATCTGTGCGACTCTTCCGAATAGTGCCACAGGCCACGGTCTCGAAGCAATACAACATTTGTAACAGTGGGATGCTATTATAAAAGTTATCGATGTATAGATGATAACCTTTATTAAGTATTGGCATTATTAAGTCCCAGACAATTTTTCCACTTGTCCCTACTGTATCTGGGCAACCTGGGGGATCAAGGTGGCTATCCCTTCCTTCGTATACACGGAAGGTGTATACGTAGCCACTGCCACTTTCACATAGTTTATAAAATTTGATCCCATATCGGGATCTTTTGGATGGGATATATTGTCTAAACCCCAGTCTTCCCTTAAACTTCATTAGGGACTCGTCAATGGAAATGTTTTTATTGGGGGTATATATAGCGGCAAATTTACTGTTAAAGTGGGCAATTAAAGGGCGTAGTTTGTAAAGAAGATCATACTGCGGATCACCTTTTGGGGGGCACTTGTTGTTATCACTAAAGTGCATAAATCTTAGTATGTCTTCATATCTTTCCCTTGTCATTGTCTCGGCAAAAATAGGAGTATTGCAAATAGGATGTTTAGCCCAATACATCCTAATTGTGGGCTTTTTAATTAGCCCCATTAACATGGTCAGTGCCCAGAATTGTTTAAATTCTGGCACACTGGTTGGGTACCATCTCTCTTTCCTAGAGATAAGAGAGTCTGGATTGCGTGCCAGATATTGCTCCGCATAGAGATTAGTCTGGGTGACTATCTCCCCAAAAATCTCATCCCCCAAGAACAGCTGCATAACATCCAGCGCACTATAGGCAGACAGGTCCGCCTGTATGCCAGGATTGCCTGTAAACACTGGGATGTCTGGGGAAAAATTATTAGGGGGTACCCAGTCATCTGCGCCATGGTCAGCATTAGGGGAATCGTCGATTTCTCCTGATGGTCCTGCAGTATCTGGCACATAGTCCATGTCCCCTGCATCCCCTGCGTCACTCCCTGCTTCACTCTCTGAGGCAGTGTCAGTCGCCTCTGAGTCTGCCGCTAACAGGGCATAAGCCTCCTCCGCGCTATACTTTCTAAACATTGTTAATACAGCTAACACAGCTAACAAAACTCTAACAAAAAAAAAAAATATATATATTTTTTTTTTTTATACCCTAATTCCCACTAAATTCCACCCACCAAAATAACTAAATCACAAATTAATAAAATCAAATAATAAAATTTAACCCCTTAGGGTTACAAAAAACCTAAAAATTAACCCTTGAAAGTAAAAAAAAAAAAATAGATCACAGTAGAGTACTGTGACCTGTATATTGATCACTGCTAGCAGTGATCAAGCAGCAGGGAAAGGGTTAATTTTTTTTTTAACTCCACAAAAGTGAATTTTATACTTAAGTATAACTCTGCAATAAATCAGGGACACAATGTAACACCGATCCATCTCTCTCCACTTCACAAACCCACACGAGGTGGAGGGAGGCGGATCAGATATCCCAGCAGCATTGTGACCGCTGTGACTGGCTATCACAGCGATCACATGGGCTGGGATATCCGGATTTGCTGCTGCCGGTCTGCCCCTGACTCGGAGGGACCCAGCAACAGCATTAACCCCGCGATCGCCGGCACTGCGCGATCGCGGCGTTAATTTTAACGCGTGACGGACGAGGTCCGTCACTCGTCATTAACGCATTCCCCCGTGTGACGGACCTCGTCCGTCACTCGTCGTTAAGGGGTTATATTATGTAATATTTCCTCATAGAATGGCTTATGTACGCTATCATATGAATATCCTTTTATGATGGTGCCATTTTTGAGGATTTTATGTTGCAATATATAACTTAAAGATTATATGATTATTATTCGGTCAGTCCATCTTCAATTGATAGAATGGATTCATTTTGGTTATTTTCACTTATTGGATTTGTTTCCTCCATTAAAAACATTTTTTGTAGCTCTTTATTTGTATTAGGTGAAAAAAAAATCTGATAGCCTCTTATCTGCCGTTTTTTCTGATTCTTTTGTTTTATCTTTTTTCGCTCTTGGCTTTTTTGTTGCCATGCTGGGAGAATAAAATTTATATTAGGCAAAAGAGCAGATCACAAAAAAATATATTTATTTTGAGCAGGAGCAGACAAATAGTTTATTTAAATGCTATTCTTTTATCTTTTTCCCTTTATATAAATCTTTGCCCTCTCCTCCTTCTTCTCTATTGTATCCCTCTTTCTGTTTCTTCTGGTGTTCTTTATCTCTTTTAATTTCTTTTCTAACTACTACATAAAGTCTTTCTTTGGTCCTTTATGGATCTCTTAACTTTTGAGCTCTTGGAGGAGTATTGTTTTCTTCCCTTTCGTTTTTTTTTTTCTTCTTTTTTTCCCTCTTCCTCCTTTTTTTGTTTTTTATTCAACGTAAATCCAAAAATTTAGCATTTCAGTTTGCTGGTTTAGTAGATTTCTTGATTTCCTGGAGTGGGGTATAATTATGTGTTACTAAGCTGGGTGTGTACCTTTATGTCAGGTTTTATGTTTTCTAAATGATCATTGTTCCAGTTTAATTCTTCATAATTTGCATCCTCTTGCATACCATAAAGATGGTCCAATATTGAGTTATATTTCAAATATAAAATACAGTTTGATCTGAGTTTGATCTGAGTTATTTGACTTGATTTAAACCGTAATAAGCCTTTTTCTTTTCTTTTTTTTTTCTTTCTTCTCTCCTCCCCTTTACATTCTTCTTCGTTTTAACCCCTTAAGGACACAACTTCTGGAATAAAAGGGAATCATGACAGAATATTTCCCTCCGTCCTTAAGGGGTTAAATATGTCTGGCTATCAAGCCATTTAGTAGTATATCAAGCGTCTATCGGTGAATATGCAGGGGAATTGTGTTCATATAATTGTCTGTATGGCGGGCTATGAAGGATTGGATTCCTCGTGGGGTGCTCAAACTTTAAGAACCCACTCCCTCCTCCTCCTTCTGATATAATATTAGCCCCACTTGCCCGGTATCTTGTCCGTCTATATCAGATATCCCCAAGAACGCTCAGGAGAATCAGGAGAATCACTGTGTATCAACCGAGAAACTTCTTGTGCTTTTTCCGCAGTCTTAGTGAAAATTGTAGCATAAGGTTTTTGGTACGCCTCCTTTCAGCTTATGGCTTTTCAACCCACGGCTTTCAGACCACGACTCTCAGACCATGCTGTGTTGATTTATTCGTTCTGCTCCACATTGACAGCTCCATACGCTCCACCCCCTGACGTCGCATGGTCACGTGGTCACGTCATACGCCCATCGACAACCTCTATGGTTAGAGCGGGCAGGTTATGACTCATGGGATGCGGTTTTTGGTTGATGTACTGGGGTTGAGGAATGTGACTTGTGGGAAATCTCGGAAAGGGCATTATGATAATAAGGCAACAAACAAATTAATTGGTAGATCTCTACTGCAGATGTCAATGGCAAATAATATTAATTGGAGAGACAGAGGTTTAGGAAATTAACAGGGGACACAGTAAAAGGGGTATATTAAATGAGAGTGTTGCGGTCGCCAGCCCGCCGAGTCACACGGCCGTCCCCAACTGGCACAGCCTTGCCGACAACACGAGCTTACCTGCTTGTCGCCGAGCCGGCAAACGCTCCCCCAGGTCTTCCGGGCATCGCGCCCAAATCCTAAATGGCGCCGACAGCGTGGTTGCGTCTATCACTAGCCCCGCCCCCGCAAATTATACTAACGTGTGCGTGTTGTCACGACGTCAACGCACACGCACGTTTTGGGGTCAGAGGTCGCCCTCTGACCAATCAGAGCATAGAGAGGGATATTTAAATCCCTAACTCACCCCAGTACCTTGCCCTGTCGTGGTTTCCGTTTCCTGGTTTCCTGACAGTGCTCTATAATCGTGTATCTGATTTCCTGGTATCCTGATTTTGGAGTTTCCCTGGTTATTCTGAATTCTGGTTTCCCTGACTTGGCTTGTGTTTACGGTATTGTGTATTTTCTGGCTTCCTTGACCTCGGCTTTCCCTTTGACCATTCTCTGTCTCTAGCGTATTAGTCCGGCCATTCTAAGGTCCAGTTTACGCTCTGTCCTTTTATTTTTCCTTTCCTTGTATATGTATATGTTTACATAGTTTCTGCGTGCTGGACCACAATAGTAGTCGTGACAGAGAGAGGGGACAACTAAGGAAAGTTTGATATGTTTCCCGTAATAGGATTAGGAGATTATTTTGTGGATTTCATAATGTGAATCTTTGGATGGTTTGGGCAAGGACAGCACTGAGTCATTGGATCCAGGCAACACAAGGTCTTGGGCCAGCCCTGACAATATGAATGTAGTTCAGTTAATCTGTAACACATGCAAGTTTGCAATATGTAATAATGACAAGTATTTAAGGTGATATCATAAATAAACAGATAACCATTTCTGTAGCTGAGAAAGTACAAGTGTGCTGACAAATGCTGGACTGCTGGTGTGTCTTGAGGAAATGCATTTGTGAGCCTTGCGATGCGGAATAAAAATGCACATTTCACCAATTATTCTGCGTTCTCCATCAATCCCAAAGTAGCTGAAATGTAAATAAAACTCTTAAGTCGTCCATTTAATTTCCCTTTTGCCCTCACCCACGACGATTCTAGTTTATTTTATGGTTCCTATTATTGGTTAAAGCTTTCAAGCTCCAGTAAACTAGGACAGACATAGGAATGATAGAACGCTGTGTGTATATCTGTTGTAATAACATGTTTACTGTTTGCATAAATCAGAAATGTACATACACCACGTTTGATAAATGGCAGCATTTGTGCATTTCCACAAACCAATAATTTCACTCAGAACCAAGAAAGAAAGCAGAAATCACTCATGATGTTAACTTGAGCAACACAACATTACCCGCACACTGTATAATCCTGTAAAATCATAAAGCACAAGACGGCTCTGGGTAGAGATTCATTCTTCTAGACTGCGGGACTCAATGATAGAGATAGAGAGCCGTGAAGGAACATTAGTAAATCCTAGAGCTTTCATCTTCCTGACACATCCTGTCCTAGATACTGGAATATTATAATGTTTTTTTGCATTCAGTGTTCCTGAAATAAAACTGTATTGCACAGCCAAGAGAGAAATTGTACCCATTTAAAGATATACACATAGATCCCAGCACACTTTATAACACAGGCTTCAAAAGAGATAATTTAGAAACAAATCTTCAAAGAAGGATAAATTGGTGACATAATATTTGCATATTATTTTATGGCTACCACTTTCTCTAAATTCTTCCAGATCTTTAATATATTTTAAGCTATAATAAAACATTGTAACTCTATAAAAAGTGCATAGACAGGCTACAAAATTAATTAAAAGTAATTAAGTATTTTAGTAATGAAGAAAGGTTAGGGAATATGATAGCATTATACAAATATATTTGTATATTCATAAACAGGACTATACATAGGACACAAGGTCACATGTTCAGACTGAAAGAAAGGAGATTTAGTCTAAGGCAAAGGAAAAGTTTTTTTACAATAAGAAGAGTAGGGATGTGGAATTCTCTGCCTGAAGAGGTGGTTTTATCAGAGTATATACAGATGTTTAAACTCTTGTCAGCTATTTAACTATGTGACTATGTAACATTATAACCATACCATAATGCTTACTGAATTAAAAGCGAACTGTTAGGGGGGTGTGGGGGCATAGTAACTTGCTGAGCTGAGTGCATCTTTCGTAAGCTCCAAGTCACTAGTGTTCTTTATGAGATATAGTGAACATACTGTTAGAGTGAACCTCTTATTCAATTTTTTTAATACCAGAATGTCATATTACCTGTCAATTCTGAGTAATGCCATTTAATGACAGCACTGCTAGACATACTTTTATGACTTAAATTTTTCAGACATAATTCATGCACTATGGAGACTACAGAATGAAGCAGGATGATGAAAGCACAGATCTTGACCAAAAATACATATATTGTACTAGTGTATTCACCCTTTCATGGTTTCATGAACCTAGTAGCACATTCTTATGTTTCAGCAGTGATCCAAACCTGACCAAAGTCTTCCCAGGACCAATAATATGCTTTGAATCATATTTCACAACTTTTCTATTCAGCTGCTAAGGAACTGACCTATATTAATGGGTTGGGTTATAATGACTTCTGACCCAAAAGAAGTGATGGGTAGAAAAAAAAAAATGTTTTATACAAGAGAGATCCCAGAATATAAGAGATCTTGGCATTCAACCATGCTTGAAACTTAAGATGGCGACCACAACAGATGGTCTCGCCTTCAGGAAGGTGGTGGTGGGGGAGATTTGCAATCCTCTCTGTGAATTTACCCAATAATCCTACCAGAAGTGGCCACTTAAAAGTGAAAAGTATGCCTGACTTAAACAAGCACTGTCATCATCTAAGGACTTGGCCTTGGATTCGCCGCTGGAGGTCCTGGGGCCGGGGGGTCGCAGGGCCTGTAAAGGTGAGTTTACTTACCTGTACCTGTCCCTTGCAAGACTGCAAGATCCTCTATAGACACAGCCAATTCCTTGCAGCCGTCACTGGAAACTGATGTTGGTATTGACTCTGCAGCTCCGCCCTAAGTCTAAGAAAGTCAGGCGAGGAGAAATACATTTTTCACAGGAGTGATGGGGGAGGGGGTAACTTTAATTGATATTGCAATGGCATGAACGCACTGTGTTAGCTTGTCACAGCTGCTGGAACAGTCTCTAATATGGTATTACCAAATATCTCACATCCACCAACCATGCCTATTAGGAAAGGGAATTCTAGCGGTATTGCTAGGTGACAAAAAAAGACAACTTCATCCCAAGGCTACATTTTATGGTTAAATATTGACTTAAGCCTCTATTAAAGTGACCCCTATACCATGCTCTATGTCGAAATCTAACCCCTAAAATATTCTTTAAATCACATTGATACATCAAATCTATGAATTAATTCTGAGTAATACATGAACCTATCTTTAGAAACAACAGACCTACTGTATTAACGCCAATCCATGCCCCCACTGCAATACCTCCACACTCTGCTGTATAATTAGCTCCAAATATGTTTCAGTTCAGACACTGTCACAAATACTATCAGTCAAGGTGCATATCCTCTCTCAGTATTACAGTGGACTCAGGGCTAAAAATAAAATGGTGCCAAAATTAGACCCTGGACTTTTCAGGACTCCATTGCAACTCGACCCCCTGTTAATCCTTGCCAGCCCCCCTGCAACATAAACTCTATAGATGAAAGGGTTATGAAGTGTATATCTAGATATGTATAGATAATTTCACGATCCTATTTTAGAGATAACTTATTTATGCCGTATTAATAAACAAGGGTGTTTATTCACTAAACAACGACTTGAAATTAATTGGAAACTGAAAAACAAATTATATTTTTGTTGATTTGTACCAAATCTCTAATTCACCTATAGTCACCTATTTTAGCCCAAATATTGCCATTTAGTTTTTACTTTACAACAATGCACTGTTTAGAGAATAAATCCCAAGAAACTATAGGTAACAAGAATGGCCACACATTTGCGAATCTGATATGATTATGTGCTTTGAGAAGATGAATCTGCAGAATCTCTAATGCAGGGGTCAGCAACCTATGGCATGTGTGCCAAGCATGGCACTCGAGATGCCTTTGCATGGCACTCATGGCTGCTAAAGCGAAATAGGCTTTGACCTATCAGGAGTCTCAGTGGGACTTCAGTTATCTGCTAGTGCAGCTAGAGTGTTGATTGCAGTTGGTGAGGGACCATCCTCAGTCTACATATAGCAGCACTTATAGGAAGCAATCTCAGACCGTTTCCTCCCAGCACTTGGGAACAGGAATCCGCACTGGAGTCCACAGCAGCTATCGCAGCTCGTTTCCTTGACATGTACGTGGCCAGCCCGGTCCCCAGTGGAGCCACACTGCTAGATATACACAGAGCTGCAGAATAAGCCTCCACCTCATACAAATAATACAAATAGCCCACACAGAAACACAGTCCCCACAAACACAACACCACCAATAATCCATATGCACACAACCACACGAGCATCCTCTCACATGCAATACCACAAGCAGTTCCACACGTACACACACTACCAAACACACAATGTGATTTATCATCTACACAATTCCACAAGCAGCCCTCGTACACAGCCCATATTCATAGGTATCATAAACAATACCACAAACTACTCATGTACACATACAATATAACAGCCAATGATGGCAATAGCCCACATACTCACAAATACAATGCTACAAAGCAACTGCAGCACCCATAAATAACACAAAGAGAATACGACAACATTCACACCTCAGTTTTAAAAAATAGGACAGACACGCCAAGGGACTTCAACATCTTGTTTTAGCACAGTAACACTAAAATAATGCCTACCGCTGTTCTAATGTTGTATGTTGCATTAACCCCCTCAAGGCTACATTTCACTCTGGGGCTTCTGTGGACTACATTTTATAATTCCCATGACGCAACACCAGCCAGGATACTTACTGTGACAAAGTTTCAAGATTGCTAAAATAAACCGTCAGGGTTAACCGTGTAAGTATTAATTGTCGAGAATTCAGAGTGAATTCAAAAGTGAATTTCAAACTTTATGCCAAAGCAACAGAACTTAAAAAAGATCTCCAAATCAACAAAGTTTTCAATTCTGCTATTTGGGCATGAACTAATTAAAATAAATAAAATGACAGTTCATACTTTATGGATAACTCCGAATAACCCTATATGTAAGAAACTGCAAGCGATACCATTTACATTTACTGAACTATATTCATATTCATTTTGTTTCTCAAATTATTTACCTTAAGTATTTTCTATTGGCATTCAATGTTTTGAAAATGTCAGTTAAGTGACATGACACCCAGCATCCAAATTTTAGCAGTAATTTTAGAACACACAGCTTAATGCATTCTAGCGTATTTATATTATTTTTTTTATAGGTGCTTCAAGGATACATTTTGCAGCTAATTGCCCTGAAAGCTAATTTAACAAGAATTGGCGGAGGCTGCTGGCTCAATATTAAAGGCACTGAAAAGTCTTCTAGTGGCAACCCAATAATCACAACACATAATGTGCCATTCACAGGGGCTTCTAACTGTGAGTCTATAAATTATATATACTATTAGAATATCATTACTGTTCTACATGGGTTTATCAGTAAATGTAAAGCTTAACAATGTCAGGGAGAAACAACAGCTACAGGGCCAGACTTTACAGTTAAGTATTGACAAGAGGCAATTTTTTATAATGCAGGTTAAACTGTGTTCCTGACAGATAAATTGTGTATCATACTGTAATTGTATTTGACTGTATATTACATTACAACTTTGTTTGATTCAGTGGCAATAAAATGTCCAGATTTTTTGTTTTGATAAAGCTTTGTGTAACAAATTATCTTTGAGGAGTTTACAGGAAATGCACAACCCCTCCATAGCAGATAATGGGAGGACGGGATTGGTAGACTAGTTGAAGCCAGTGATGCCTAATCTATAGTTCATGATTTCTCAAAGGGTCAATAGTCAAATGGAACAATTTGGGGCATTTCCCCTTGCCACAGACCAGTTGAGTTAAAAAGTGTTCTCCTTATGATATTGCTATGAGTAGTTGTAAACAAATGAGCTGTTGATGCACACTCTGTCAACAGGTTTGATTTCATATATCCCCTTGAGACTACTATATGACATCTTGGGAATTAGAGAACAATATCGTGAGACTATGGGAATAGAGTGTTAGAGTCCTGGGATTTAAAATGACAATTTAAAGTGTAAAAGCATCATTTATGAAAAAGGTTGGCTACATGACTGCTGAAGGATCTGAGCATTATGGTTTGCTGCAAAAAGAAGAGGAACATTTTTCTGGTAGTTTAGTTAAAAGGGGAACATCCTTCCTCCTGGGGCTCTCTGTCGGAAAAGGTTGTAGTAAGACCCTGAAATAAGGAACGTGACGTGGGGGGGACCTATGGAATACAGTGCAGGCATCATTCAAACTAACTTTAAAGGGTTTTTCCAAGCACCATGACATCAGTGACTTGAAGTCTATATGTGAAACGCTGCAACTCAGAGTTAAATAAATATGGCTAATGTTAAGTCTGTGCATATTGGGTGTGTGGTCAACACGCATAGCATGCTAGTGACAGACAACCAATGATGGCAAAGCACCCCCTCCTTCCATCCTTCTGTCCATAGGGATGTCCCTCCCTCTAGCGAAGGGGAGTGATGTCATCAGAGGAGGATCAGGGTGCAGGGAGAGCTTAGCCTTGGCGTTAGATCACAGGTAAGTTCCTTCCTGTCACATATTCATCCGCACATAAAAATTTGATTAATGGCATTTACTGTTCTGACAGGAAAAGTTGTGCCGAGCAACATTACTGTCCTGACAGGAAAAGTTGGGCCAAGCAGCAATCAATCCACAGGAGGGTTTGTGCTGAGAAGCAATCATGCATATAGGAACCTGGGAACTGCCTTTGGGGTCAAAGGCCGGTTACAACCAATCAGATCCACAGGCAGGGTATTTAGGCCCAGTTCTCATCCTGCTCAGTGCCCTGTCGTGGTTTCCCTTGTGGTTGTCTGAGAGCGCGTTATTGATTCTGGTTCTTCTGGTTATTTTACTTTGGCAATGATTTTGACTTTAAATCGTTGTGTCTCTTTCTGTGTCCCTTGACCTCGACCATTCCTGATTATTCTTTGGTACGTTAGTCCGGCCATTCTAAGGTCCGGTATACATTACCTATCAGTCCTCTGTGTTACACAATTCTACGTGCTGGATCATACTGTAATCCTGAATTCTTAATTCCATCCTTAATTCCATATTTTAGGGGAGTAAACCTTTAGGGCCACTCACATAATATGATATATCAGCCTAATGAATGTTTTGGTGGGTGAATGTGTTTAATATGTCAGTTAACCCAAATATAATTTAGATACATAAACATTATATCACACCCTCATGTGGATTTTAATGTCAGAAGGTTTAGGTGAGCCATTCCTTCTCTAGAACTTGTAATTTAATTATTGTATGGCTTACATCAGGTATTTCTAATTTTTAGGTCTAGTAATTTAAGCAAAACATTTCTTGAACATTAAAAATAGGTCATGATGATCCTTCTGTGCCAAATGAAAATAATGTATAAGCCAAAATGGAAAAATTCTTGTCAGAGTAAACTAAAGTATTTACTCTTGAATACATTATTTCAGTTGCTGGATTCTAAAGGGATCATATGAAGGTACATGCCATTTTAAATTGGCTTTTTTCTCTGTATTTTTTCAGCAGTATTCAGCAGTTTATAGGTTTTTCATTAAGATAGAGAAGATTTGTTCAAAATGTCATGCCATGATTTTTTCTCATTTGTGACCGGGGTCGAATTTTTCATAAGGTCGCCGAGGACTGATAGATGGGGGTAGAAAAGATGATGCCAATTGTGTGAAGTAGGGGAACAGAAAAGTGAAATGTGATTTATGGAGGAGAGAAGAAGGGTATAATTGAGGGATGAGGATAAAGTAGAGGTGAACAAGTGAGGGAAGGGGGCAAGAAGATGGGAACAAGTGTTGGATGGGGAAAGAAGAGGGGAACAAGTGAGGAAGGGGGGACAATAATAGGGGAATGGGAATAATTGGAGAAATGGAGGGTTGTGGGGAGAGGGTCACAATTGGGGAAAGGAGGAGAGAAACACATGGGAGTGGGAGATAAATCAATAGACAGGAGTGCAGAAAGATAAAGAGGGGCAGATGGGAATTGGAAACAGGACAGAAACACACCTATACATGCACACTATATACCCACACATGCACATTAAAGCTTCACATAAACATGCTCCTGCATGCACACACTGGCACTCTATAAAAACACACCAATAATTTTACACACTACCACTCTGCACAAATATAACCATCATTCACATGAACTCACTAACAGTCCATACAAATATGCTCTTACATACCCACCCAACCAGCCACTGTCACATTCGCCGACGGTAGTCCCCTGTCCCAGGGCATCCACAAAGCCCTGGAGGTCAGTCTGCAGCAGTTATAGTGCCTGTGGCTGCTGCACCCCAGTCATCTTACTCAGGGCCAGATTAAGAGCCCAGTGGGCCTGGTGCTGACAATTATGATGGGCCTAATTACAGAATTTTATCGACTAACACTAAAACACTCCCAAGCGTCATGTATCTGATGGAGATGGTGCTGGAGGGAAAAAAAAACAGAAGCTGTAAGAAAACACATACCCTATGCTAAATCTCCCTCTAATTTATGTTTTCATCTTTCAAATAAATCCATAACCCCTAACAGCAGTGTCCAGTCAAGCAGGAAGTCAATGGGCACAATAAAAGGGTGTGCCACTGACACAAATCACGTAACCTGCCAAAAGGGGCGAACATGCCCAAAAAGAGGACATGTCTGCCCAAAGAATTAGAAGGCCAGCCTGGCATGAATGCATGTCAGGCTGCCTGCCAATCATGCAGGATGTCCAACTAAGGGCATACTATGCAGGCAGCACCCTGAGCTTGACATAAATGCGTCTAATGATGCGCTCACTCCATGTTTTCTAAGGACTGTCCCCTAGCACTCGCTGATCCACTTGTCTCCTTACCTTCTTGCCAGCAGGCAGAAGTTCCTGGTATATAGTCTGGGACAGAGAAAAGGTGTATGGAGTGAGTGTAGAAGAAAGGGAACATGCCACAGTGTTAGAGAGACCAACGTCTGCATTACCTAAACTAATTTTATTGTCAGCCAGTCCACACAAGTTTTGTTCCCATCCCTCTTAAGTTTCTATACTTAAGCAAGAGTATGTGAAATGTAGTTAGGGTTGCCACCTTTCTTGGAAAAACATACTGGCCTTACTAATTTGCATAATTAATTATGTATGGGTGACATCACATGATGTAAATTACAAGTAGTGAAATAAAAGAGAATGCTGTAAAATCACCAAAAAACGACTTGGTTTGATTCTGCTGTTTAGATGGATTGCTCCCAGTGTCCCAGAGGGCACCCCATGTTTCCCAGTGCCCTCATGACTCAGTGTCCCCATGTGTCGATTACCCAAGGTCTCAGTGATCCATGTCTCCTTGTGTCCCCCAATATTCCCATGTGTCTATGTCTCCATGTCACTAGAAACACGGGGAGACCTGGGGACACTGGGAGACAAGGGGACACTGGCTGGGACATATGGGGATACTGGGAAAATAGGGGACACTTGAAGACATGTGGACACAGACACAGACACTAGGGACACTGGCTGGGGGACATGGGGACACTGAGACACCAGGGACACAGACACTAGGGACACTGGCTGGGAGACATGGGGACATTGAGACACTTGGGGGCACTGGGAGACATAGGAGCACTAGGAGACATGGGGACACTGAGAGACTAGGGGGCACTGGGAGACATGGGGACACTGAGACACCAGGGACACTGGCTTGGAGACATGGGGACACTGGAAGACATGGAAACACTGTGTCCCCATGTGTCTCTGTGTCCCCAAGTGTCTGTGTCATAATGTCTTTCAATGTCCCGTAGTGTCTCAATGTATGTCTCCTTGCAGCCTTTCCCCCCAATCCCTCACTTCCCTGAGCTGTAGGCTGTCTCTGCAGGGTGGGAGTTGTTGTCTGGACTCTCTGTAGCTGCACCCCTGTGGATCAGTGAGTAGAGATAGGCAGGGAGGGATATGCTGGGACTTCAGTGTGTGTATCTGTGTGTCAGTGTGTATCTGTGTGTGTGTATGTATCTGACACACAGATGCACATAGTGGCACACAGATACACACACCTTGACACAGTGTGTATCTGTGTGTCAAGGTGTATGTATACCCACCTGACGGGCAAATCCCTGTGGAATCCCAATTTTGTTGGGAAATGCTGATCTATGCCATCACTGTGCATTAAGACAATGCACTGTGTGACAGCATAGACCGTCATGTGATCCCCATGTGTCTCTGTGTCCTCAAGTGTCTGTGTCATAATGTCTTCCAATGTCCCGTAGTGTCTCAGTGTATGTCTCCTTGCATCCTCCCCCCCCCCCCATCTCTCACTTCCCTGAGCTGTAGGCTGTCTCTGCAGGGTGGGAGTTGCTGTCTGGACTATCTGTAGCTGCACCCCTGTGGATCAGTGAGTAGAGATAGGCAGGGAGGGATATGCTGGGACTTCCTATCCCTGCCTCTCTCCACACGCAGCAACCCCTACTGGCCAGTGCTGGTATTGCAGAGTAATCTCTGTTTATACTGAGAAAAATACCAGCATTTTTATTGACAGTATGACTGCAATATCGGCAACGGCCAGGCAGCCTCAAATACTGGCTGTGCCAATAAAATACCAGCCAGGTAGAAAACCTAAGAGTAGTGTGTTGTTTAACCCCTTAAGGACCAAACTTCTGGAATAAAAGGGCATCCTGACATGTCACACATGTCATGTGTCCTTAAGGGGTTAAAAAAAAAATTTTTTTTTTTTTTTAAATCAATGGGCCTATTCCATGGGCCTGGGCCTGGAGCTGCAGCTCCATCAGCCCCTATGTTAATCCTGCCCTGATCTTACTCCAGGACTGAACACGACCCCAGTGGTTTGTTACAGCCACGTATTCCGAACAAATCATATTCTGATTTCCATTGAAATTGGGGCACATTGAGGAAACTGCCCTTGGGGCAGCAGAGAGGATAAATCCATCCATGAGCCCAACCATTGGTTCTCAAAGCTGGAGATAAGACTAACAAAGGGAATCAACCATTTTCATCCATTCTGTCTGGCTTACATTATATGTCCCTTGTGATCATGGTCTCACAAACTCAAAACAGGTTGTGACATCACTACATGTCTATATATATATATATATATATATATATATATATATATTGTTTTGCTGCTATATATTCCACAATGTGCTCTTCTAAGATGGAACAACTGCAACAGATCCCAGAGCTTAAAGGCACACTGTGGGCACTATAAACATTTCATCTTATTGAACTGAGTTGGGGTCCCCTGGCACTATTCCTCCATTCAGTGTTGTAGCGGAGGCCTGGTATTTCGCAGGTTAACTCCACTATAGATCCAAGTGAGGCTCAGGAACAAGTATTATAAATCCATAGAGTAGTACTTTCAGCAGGCAAAACAATCCAATAATATCCCAACAGCACTCCCAATAACTGGACAACACACAGCATCAGGAACAGAACTGACTTTTAATCCACACAGTCTCCTTATAAAGCATTCTCCCATGCAAGGGAGGGATTCACATTAATTAGGACAGTAACCAATAATATAACCGTTACCTCCCACCCATCTTCTCCCCTCAGAGTGACTCATAATCCCCTTAACTATACTGTACATTTACCCCAAACCTGGATGTACCCCTAAACTAGTACATAGCATAAATCTTAGGGTAGCGCCAGGTAGCCCTGATCTGGGTGAAGAATATATCCAAAATTCACCCAGATCGGACCAGGGGTTCGGGAGTTAGATGGAGGGTGAAGTTTGACCGACCGCACACGAGGTGGTATCCGAAAAGGGTTCCATGTGTTTGGGCCCTGCGGTCGGTCTCTGTTCGGCAGTAAAAACATACAGTAATCCTTGCCATCCATACTTAAATTCACCTGTGTTATAGTTCCCTTGTTCGGTACTTAGTTTCTACCGAATGGGGGTTCGTTAGGTCTCTCCGTTCGGTAGTTACGGAGCTCTGGAGGTCTCAGCAGTGTTCGGTTGTTTGAGTGTCCAATTTGAGTTCCAGACACTCGACGACCAAACACCGCTGAGATTTTTATGCGTAAGATGGCCGCCGCACGTGGTTCGTATACCGAACAGCGGCCACCCAGGCATTAACAATTACAGATTAAGTTGCGGTTTGCGAGAAGTTTGAATGCCTAACGAGGCGCACACTTCTCACTGGGGTGGTCTAATGGTTCGGTAGTTTCATTCCCATGAAACTACCGAACCCACATACAAAATCATACAGATATACACGAATACAATAAAACGAATACAGTCACATATGCATGTTACAGGACAGGCTTAATACATTCCGCTACAAGTGTTAAACCATTTTCAAGCAGTTTCACAATAAATAAGGGTCTCTGGCCACCCACATCCTGACCTCTACTGGAGGTATGACAAAGTCAGAGATTGCATACTTACTTACCAATTCATATAAGTTATAGATGCTGTAATAGTTCATGAGTGGTCAGTTGACTCTTTCAGTCAATCACAGCGACCCATATCTGCTCAGATGAATGCTTCCTTATTAGCCCGAGCAGCATAAAGGAGATGGGCTGCTGGGGACACTTGTTCAGCATTAAAACATTAAGAATTAGAGAGAAAAAATCTTCAAGTCAACTGTGTTGTTAGTTTGGTTTCTTTTGCCTAAAATGTGAAATTAATCTTGAATTTACTTTCAATTAAAGCCAATTTACACTTTAGTTAATAACCAGGTGAGTATACTCATGTTCATTGGAGGCTTAAAGGTTGTTGCACACCCACACGTTCCACATCCAGCATAGTCTACATAGCTGTCAGTCACGTGTTATGAAAGGCTTTATCGATCTGATAGCCTGGGCTTGACAAAGACTTGTTGGAAGTCTAAACTTTGCCAGGTCACCCATCGGTGGCTAGAATAAAGGCGCATTAATATGAATGAAGACTATGTAATTTATTTACTGCATGTCTGGTACGTAGTTTGCAACCATTCTATCTCAATGGAAAGACTTTTTATCTGTCCCTTACTCAAAAAAGACATCTCTACTAAATGTAATGTCACTGTCATTAACAGTGAGCTAATTGTCACCGAAGGTTTAGTCTGTTTTACCATTTCTACTAAGTGTTGCTTTTATCAAGCCAAAAACTCCATGCTTTCCTACTTCTTGCATGTATTCATACACACGCACATACAGCTGTTCATGATTATGGTATACTGACAAAGACATGACTTTATTGCTGGACTCTGAAAATGTGTGCTTCTTTAAAGCGACACTATAGTCACCCAGACCACTTCAGCTCAATGAAGTGGTTTGGGTGCCAGGTCCCTCAGGTTTTAACCCTTCAGATGCAAACATAGAAGTTTCAGAGAAACTGCTATGTTTACATTTGGGGTTAATCCAGCCTCTAGTGGCTGTTATCTGCATGCTGGATGCACTTTTTGCCTCCTTTGCGCAGAGCATTCTTAGGAAAGCATTGAGAAATGCTTTCCTATGGACACTTCGAATGCGCGCGCGGCACTTGCCGCGCATGCGCATTCGGCTCCGCTGATGTCGGACGGGGAAGCTGACATGGGCGGGGGAGGAGAGGTCACCAGCGCCCGGCGCTGGATTAAGGTAAGTGGCTAATGGGGTTTTATCCCCTTCAGCGCCACAGGAGGGGGACCCTGAGGGTGGGGGCACCCTGAGGGCACTATAGTGTCAGGAAAACCGCTTTATTTTCCTGACACTATAGTGATCCTTTAATCTTTTGCATACAATGCATTGTTGCAAAGCACCCACTCTTATTCGGAATAACCTTCTGTTTGCTGCACAGCGGGATATCACAGCAGAGCTAATTGTAGAGAACAATTTCAGTGTTTGCTCTTAGTAACCCCGATAGGGTTTCTTGCACATTACATGTATTTTAAAGTTGGGTTATATTAATTCATGTAGCCATTCAAGCCCCTGTCACATCGTCTGTGTTTTCCTTTGACTATCAAGCATCTCTTTGTTTGGAATAATTCTGTGTTGCTTCAGTAGTTATCAGGCAGCAGAATCTGTTCGCTTCTTTTGGGGAATGAGTCTCGCAGACAACTGTATGAGCCTTTGACAGGTGGCAGGAAATGCTATATTACAGAATAATCTCAACAGATTTATGTAAGTGAGGATTCTTATCTGGTCAAAATGCTGGACAAGGAGGAGGGAGATAGGAAACACAAGTAACATTTCAAAGCTTTATCTTGCTGGATATGTTAACATCCAGTGAACTGTACAACTGAATGAGCAATGTAAATCTAATAGGGAGAATTATCATGGACTCCAGCAGCTCATTATGCTGGTCACAACTCTCAGACTATGAAACATTATGAAAAATCAATAACAATATAAAAACCTCTACAAAGTAATCAGGTATGTAAAAACAGCATTAAAGGGCACACTATGCTTGCTGTAGTGGTTATGTTGCCGCCATCCACTGAGCTAACCTGTCCCCAGCAGTCTCAGACAGTAACTTTCATTAAAGCTGGAAAAAATGTAAACTGATAATGTGGACATATGGATATATAATGAGAACTCAAAACCCCGAATACACAGGAGGCCAGTGGGTGATGATGGTAGTGGAATTATAAATTATCACTACTACTAATTCAAGTACCGCATTTTCTATATATCTCAATGTTAGAGTTCCTATCTTCTCCAGTCACTTTCTGAGTTAGGTGAAGGCTGGGTTACTTGCTGGGAGAGAAGGACGGTCTGCTGGAGTGGGGTGCTGGTGCTGCCCCATACACACCTTAACATTGTCAACACTTCTCTTTCCAAGAAAACAAAAGGACGGGATTTATAGCGCTTGTTCGAAGTCTGAGTGGCAGCTTGGACTTCCCAAACCAAACCCTTGCTTCTAAATAGTAAAAAAAATTAATATAACACACGTGCTCCCCAGTGGGTAAACGTATATAAAATAAAGTTACCGGTACCCTTTTTTAGATTGTAAGAAGATCCCTAAAATCTTCTTAATGAAATATAAGCAATACAATCTACAAATATAAGGACAAACAGAAACCAAAAATGGTGTAGTATATTTAAGCACCAGAATTGCGATTATGACAAATTGTACTCACTGGATGGTAGTAAAATGCAGGCATAACGGAATCTTTAGGATTCAGAGGAGTTCAATTTTTCTTCATTTTCAACCCTAATTGAGGGGGAGAGACACACGAAACATAGTGCACCAATAAAATCAATAACGTAAATTTTATTTAGATTGCACTCACAAGATAAGGGTTAAAATCCAACGTATCAAACACTTAGGTTTTCTCTCCAGTGCTACTGTCCCTTCTATTCTGAGGGCAAGTTGTGAAGAAGCCGGATAAAATAAAACAAAATTGAACTGGTTGGCATGTTTAGTTAGTCCTTTTTCCATTTTGGAAAATAAATTTCTCTATGGCAATTGTTGGCCAAACTTTCCCTCTTATTGTGCTTAGTTTCTTTAAGTCGTGTTTCCCTATTTAATAATAGTGAGAGGGGCCATTATAACTAATATCTGTGGGGAAAAAAAAATCATACTTACCATCTAAAGTCTTCTTTCTTGTAAATCTTATTTTCACCCCCCAAAAAAGGCAAATAAACAACCATCACAGCACGGCAAGTACAACCAATGAGTGGCTCTAAGTTGCATCCACAAGGGTGTTATTTAAAGGGACACTATAGTCACCAGAACAACTATAGCTTAATGTAGTGGTTCTGGTGTCTACAGCTTGTCCCTGCAAACATTTTCATGTAAACACTGCCTTTTCATAGAGGGAGGCCTGACCAGTATACACTATGACTGCCTCCATGCATTGCAGACCCCTTACCTTGGCGCAGTGCTGATGCATGCATGTCCTGGCCTGTTAGTGACATTTACACTCCTGCCAGCAATCCTGTAGATGCTGCCATTAATTCAGCCCTGCTCCAGTTTCTGATATGCTGTAAGAGGATCAGGGAAGACAGAAAAAGTGCGATTGTTTGTCTAGAACTTCCAGTAGATCAATAAAAGGAGAGAGATTAAAGGGACACTGTAGGAACTTTAACAACTTCATCTTATTAAAGTTGTGATAGTGCCTACACTCCCCCCCCCCCCCATCCTACCCTGAGAAACCAACATTAAACCTATTAGAAGGCTTGGGAGTCACGTCTCCAAGCTCTCTGAGTATGAGAGCAGGAAATCATACATCCCTGTTCTCATACAGTAACATACTGTGAAATTACGTATGCGCACATGTGCAGTGCTATCACGGTCAGCCACAGAGTATGATTGAGTACAATGATTCTCTATGAAGGAATTCTAGGCACATGAGCTTGATAAAGACCCGGTAGGGTCGAAACGTTTCTGTTTGTGCACCAATAAAGCTGCTATTTTTTTGTTATCCCGGAGTGCCTGCATTGTTATTTATTCTGCATATCTTGGAAGGGAGGCCTGACCAGCCCTGTTTTAGAGCACCTGGGTTACTTGGTGAGTGCAGTATCCAGATATGTAGTGGTGTACTAAGTGGGGGCAGGGGGTCGCTCCTCCCAGTTGCCACTGATTAGGGGGCTGCCAGTTGCCAGCATACCTTTAAGCCGGTGCACAGCCGCGTCCAGCGGAATCACACGCTGACCGGCAGGAGCAGGGCCGGACTGGGAATGAAAAGCAGCCATAGAAGAAAATTCTATACCAGCCCCATAATGCACCACGCCAGCATAGTGTGCAGATATGGAAGCGGGAAGCGGGTGACTATAGTGTCCCTTTAATACAACGTCTTTCTTTCACCGGTTGAGTTACAGGGAGAGCAGGAGACACAAGTGAAGATGCATTTTGTTTGTGTCTTTCTCCCCCAAGCCGCTTTCATGTGTCTCTTAGCCTCAGCCCCATTGTCTTTTTCTCCCTTTCCCCAGCCCTTCTGTGAGTCTCTTTCCCAGTCCCCAGCACCTCTATGTGTATATTTACCCACAGCTCCTCTGTGTGTCTCATTCTCCCCTTTCCCAGATCCTCTGTGTGTCTCTTGTTCATCTTCCTCAGCTCCTCTGTGTGTGTCTCCTGTTCCCCTTTCCCAACCCCTCTGTCTCATTACTCAAAAGCCCTCAATGTGTCTCATTCCACCCTCTCCAGTCTTCCATTTGTCCCATTAGCCCTCCCTTCCAGCCCTCCATGTGTCCCACTAGCCCTCCCTCCCAGCCCTCCATGTGTTCCTATAGCACCCTCCCAGCCCTCCACGAGTCCCTATACCCCCTCCCAGCCCTGTGTTTCATTAGCCCTCCCATGTGTCTCAGTAGCACCCCCATGTGTCCCATGAGCCCCCCTGTGTGTCCCATTAGCCCCCAGCCCTCCATGTGTACTATTAGCCCTCCCTCCCGGCCCTCCATGTGTCCCTATAGCTCCCTCCCAGCCCTCAATGTGTCCCTATAGGCTCCTCCCCAGCCTCCATGTGTCCCAATAGCCCCCCCCCAGCCCCCATGAGTCCCATTAGCCCCCTACCAGCCCTCCATGTGTCCCTATACCCTAATCCCAACCCTCTATGTGTCTCATTAGTTCCCCCCAGTCCTCCATGTGTCCCTATACCCAGTCCCAGCCCTCCATGTGTCCCTATACCCCCTCCCAGCTCTCCATGTGTCCCATTAGTTACCCCCAGCTCTCCCTGTGTCCCATTGGTATCCCCTACCCAGGCTCTCCCTTTCTCCCATTAGTTCACCCCCAGCTCTCCCTGTGTCCGATTAGTTCCCCCCCCCCCCCAGCTCTCCCTGTGTCCCATTAGTTCCCCCCAGCTCTCCATGTGTCCCACTAGACCACTAGACCCCCCAACACATGGAGAGGCTGGAGGTAATGAGACACATGAATGGGTAAATGAGACAGATGTAGCTGCTGGGGGAAGGGGAATAAGACACATTGAGGGGCTGGGGGGATTAATGAGACACATGGAGTGGCTGGGGGGGTTGAATGAGACACATGGAGGGGCTTGAGGGAATGAGACACATGAAGGGGTGAATGAGACAGATGGAGCAGCTGGGGAGAGAAATGAGGGTCTGGGAGGAAATGAGACACATGGAGGTGTCTTAAGAACCACACTAAGGGGCACATAGCAACTCACAGAGCGGCTGGGGGCACAAAGAGACACACAGAAGGGCTTGGGGAGGGCTTGAGGAACAAACAGACACACACAGAGGGTCTGGGGCACAATGAAACATACAGATGAGCTGAGGGAGGACAAAGAGACACAATAAAGGGCTGGGGGGGACAATGAGGCACACAGAAGGGCTGGGAAACAAAAGAGACACACAGAAGGGTTGGGGAGACAAACAGACACACGTAATGGCTGGAGACACACCCACAGAGGGGATGGGGGAAAAGAGACAGACAAAGTGGTTGGGGGAGAAACAGACGTACAAAGGGGCTAGGGAAAATAAGAGGCCTGCCAGACAGCTATACCAGCTTGCCAGCCACAGCAGCCAGCCAGCAACTTAGAACAGAGAAGAGCCAACTTGGGCTGGGTATCAGAAACCTATATATACATATTTTATATTACTATATTTATTGTATTTTATTTATAAAATATTTTACCAGGAAAGATACATTGAGATTTCTCTCGTTTTCAAGTATGTCCTGGGTCCACAAAACATCGCATTGATACATTATGGTACAATAAAATACAAAAACAATATTAATACACAATATATACAAAATTTAACATAGAGAAGGTAAGAAATATATAATCAACCATGACAGGTGCATTTTGTTTTGATGGGGCCAGAGTGTTAGAGAAACCCCTCTCCAGGGTTCATTAGACTACATTGCAGTCTCTAATGGGTTTTGAGGGGATTATTTCTAACATACAGTTTACAGATTTGTGCAATAAATATTCTTGAAATTATTTTTCAAAAATCACTGGTGTTTTTATTACATTTTAATGTTGGGTGGTGGGGGAATTGAAATACAGGGTCCGCCTCACGTGCCAAACGCTCTAGGTATTCCCCTGAAGATGTGTATTTTTTTTTTTTTGTAAATTCTTTATTTTGTCGCGCAGGTGAGTACAAAAACATATACAAACGCCACAACAGCGTACAAGCGCACTTAAACATGCTGAATAGTGGTACAGATATGTAGCATTTGTGTTCTTTGGTTACCTGTTTTTCGTCAAGCGTCATTACAGCGTTCATTAAGATTCATACAGGTTTAACATTGGTGTGACTGTGAGCACTGTTTAAACATAGACAAACTTGATAATAACAGGCTGAACAGAGATGATGAATTGCTGCAGTACTATAGATTACCGCTGTATAGTTAAGCATACAGGTCTGACGGAAAACAAGGTAGGAGCATCAATGCTAAGAATTATATGACTTGTAATTTATAAAGGCAGGAGCGTCAATATTATGAGATATGTGACACATAGGTTATAAAGCTAAGGTTAAGGTTAAGGTCTTCTTCACCTATCTAACTCTAGTAGTTTGGAATCAATGTTGCGAGTCAGTTTCCAATTCCCTACATGTCACTTTTTAGAAAGCGATTCCCCAAATCTCAGCTTCAACCCGGATTCTCCTATAAACTCTCTGTTCAGATAAGGATGCTACCAACCCCCCAGGGCGCCCTATTGTCTCTGGAATAGACTCAGTTCTATCGGCATTATCTCAGTATATCGATTACCATCTGCAACCTTTGGTCAAAAAGACTCCAGCTTTTTTGCAAGACTCCATGAGTCTATTGAACATCTTAAAAGATTTTAGTTGGCAGGATGATTATCTACTTGCAACGTGCGATGTATCTAGTCTTTATACAATCATCCAACATGACATAGGATGTAAAGCCGTCAAATTTTATCTCGAAGCTACTAAGACATATGGAGAACCCCAAAAAATGTTTATTTTAGAGGGAATACGCATGATTCTGCATAACAACTATTTTTGGTTTGAGGAGGAGTTTTTTATGCAAATTAAGGGCACGGCAATGGGGACCAAGTTTGCGCCAAGTTATGCGAACTTATTTATGTCCTTCTGGGAACGTACCTTCGTCTTTGGGGGACATAATTTTGGCGCAAACTTGGTCCTTTATAAGAGGTATATCGACGATATTTTCATTATTTGGAAGGGACCTGAAAATACTCTTTTAGAGTTTTTCACTTATCTTAATGATAATGAGTGGGGAATATCCCTCACCCAGAATGTGAGTAATAATAATGTCGACTTTTTGGATTTGAATGTTTTTATTCAGGACCAAGTTTTAATGACGAAAACTTTTTTTAAAAAGGTAGACGTTAACAGCTTTATTGAATTGGATAGTTGCCACCATCGTCCTTGGTTGAGCAATATACCCAAAGGACAGTTCCTTCGGATACGTAGGAACTGTACCAAAAAAGAGGACTACACTAGTCAGGCTATGTCCCTTAAAAACCAATTAATACAAAAAGGGTACGAAAGCAACGATCTACAGGAAAAAATAGATCAAGTCGGAGATATGGATAGGTCTCCCCTTCTGCAATATAAAAAAAGAAAAAATGATGTAAATGAACAAAAACAGATCCCTTTTATCTTTAATTTTTCTAGCAATATAGGTGCCATTAAGAAAATTATCAACAAAAATTGGCACATTTTACAACAGGAGGAGGATATTAAACAATATATAGGTAATAAGCCCAAATTGATATTTAGGGGTGCAAGGAACCTAAAACAAATGGTGACTTCGAGCTTTATAAAAACTGAAGTACCGAGGAACTTTTTGAGTGACTGGACACAAGAACAAAAAGGTTTTTTCTACTGTGGGTCGTGCAGAGCCTGCTGCAATACCCTAAGATTGAATAATAAGAAAGTAGAAAAATTCCATTCTACAGTCACTAAAAAAGAATACCACATCAAAACTTTAATCACTTGCCATTCTACCTATGTAATCTATCTCTTACAATGCAGTTGCGGATATCAATATGTGGGGAAAACGTCCCGTCAACTTAAAATAAGACTTAGCGAACATCTGAGAAATATCCAGAAAGGGTTTCCGAACCATAGTGTATCTAGACACTTTTTACAACATCATGGCTCGGATCCCAAGTCTCTTAGTTTTTTTGCTATTGAAAAAGTAGTAGGACACTGGAGAGGTGGGGACATATCTAAAGCCCTTAGTTTAAAAGAATCTAAATGGATTTTTGAGTTGCGCTCCCTGGCCCCAAAGGGTCTCAATATTGATTTTGAGATCAATAAGCTGCTTTAATTGACGTTACCTAAGATAGTCTATACATGTGATAACTACTCTTTTTATATACATTTTTCTATTTTATATATTTATTTTGGTCCTTTTTTAATACTTCTTATTGATTTTATCTATTTATGCAAGTTTTATTACTATCAATTATTTTATTCTATACCTTTTCTGGTCTTGTCGGTTGGGATCGAGAAATTACTGGACAGCTGTTTCTTTAGTGTCTTTAGCATAGGAATCCTGTACTGGGTTTATTAAGTATTTTTAGGTTTATGCACCTTATATTAATGTAGCTTACTTACTATCTATACTAGCGAGCTACATACTGAGTTACATCTAAAGTTTTATTGATTTTTATATTGGATGATGTAATTAATATATATATCTTTTCGTTTTGTGTTTTTTATATTTGTATGCACTATGTGCCCTACGAATGAGTATATTCATAAGAGGACTGTTTGCCCACTTCTAAGATGGCTATCTTGCCCTCAATTCGGAAATGGACATGCTTATACTCCTGGAGGAGTGAAGAAAGTTTTTCCGCCAGCGGATCACGGAACCGGAAGTGATACGGACGGTTGCTATGGTTAGATACGTCACCGGAAGTGACGCGACGGACGGACTCCATTTTCGGATACGTCATCGGAAGTGACGCAACGGAACATTAAGAAGACTTCATATACCCCTCGCCTTGTAGTCACACATGATTTTACTATATCATGGATGCTGACTATGATGGGGGAGGCTATGTTTTGATTTATACTTCGTTTTTGTTGTTATGTGTGCAATGTTGGATTTATTAATGTGCCCTTCCGAACCGGATGTGCAGCCATATTGGAGGTGGCAGACTACATCCGGTCCGGACCATAAAGGGGTAATTAGCTATACATGTGTTGTAAATTCAACAATTAAGTATGTAACACTTCTCCCTATATAAGTGGTGATATATTCATTGTAATTTAGAAGAGCACCTGAGGAAGACCACAAACAGTTGGTTGAAACGCGTTGTGTGTGCAATACTGCTTTTTATTACTTATCTTTTAACTATTTTGTTAAAATAAATTACTTATCCTGAGACTCCTGGCTCCTGGCTCCTGACTCCTGACTCCAAACTTGATGTTCATTGAGACCTAAGGGGAACCGGCCTGAGGATTAAAGGAAATGTGCATGTCCCATTTAAGTGACATGGAAGCTGTATAAGTCCTGAGCCTACTTCCAAAACGGCTCATAAAAGTGTGAGTGATTCCATCTCATAATTTCCCTTTGTAATATATACATTATACAGGTTGCACTATGTCCCTCTTTGTGTTTATATTTTTTGTATAGGGATTTTCCATTAGTCAACCTAATCATTGTGTACTAAGGAGGAGATACCTATTTGCTATATTTCAGGTAATCACTCCTGTCTGGTGTGTGTATTCGCTTAAACTTTTTTTGGTTGTACAGATATGGGTTGTGTCTGCATCCAGTCGCCCTGATTTGCCATAGAGCGAATGCTCAGCTCCTATCCTCCCGTCAGTTTGTTGTGTCGTCTTGGAAATTGGTTCTCCATGTGTCTGTTCCCATCCTACCTCTGTCTTTCGCCCTTTGTTTAAGTCGATATATCGTGTCTATGTGCGTTGCTTCGTGTCATGTCTAGATATCATGCGTCAGCGTGCTGAAGATGTGTATTCCTAACGCTACAGTGTTCCTGGAAGAATAGCAGCTGAAGCTTAGGATCAGCCTCCCACCAATTTCTGTGTGCTGTGACATGTATGTCCCATTGCTGTCATTAAATTAAAGAAAAAAGTGAAGCATATAGGAAAATAATGCCATCTCGCTGCTTCAAATTACCCATCTTCTTCCAGATCCTAACATTGCTATTATGGGGTTAATCCACTTTTTGGGAACTCTGTCTTCTGAATCTCGCTGTAACCACTCTTTTTGATGAAGCTGGAAATATTATCTCTATTCATCCCTCTCATATGAAGTAGGCTATGTGATACTCACCGCTGGCATAGCCTAAACGAAACAGGGATCATGTTGACATCTGAGATGCTCAGATGATACATACTAAGCCAAAACAAATACAATACAGAAACAAGGTAGTTAGCTCAATGCAACAATGACTGGAGTCTGAGGTACAATACGGGGTACTGCGTGGATAGCCATACTGTATGTGTGTATAGCACTTAAAGGGGAACTGGTTCTTCTCTAGAAATTAAAGCATTGAATAACATATTGAAAATTATCTGTAAATTAACCTTTTTTCATAAGATGCTTAGTTGTTTTTTTGTATTTTATTTATTTATTTATTTATTTTTAATTTGAAAGATTTAACAAATCTTTTTTTTTCAGTCTTGTTCAATCGAGGCACGACCAAGGCTCAAAAATGCAATTCTTTCCTGTATGTTTTCCGTATGCTGACTGTCAGCTGCAAAGCGTATAACAAGCGTATAACAATGATTAAAATTAACTATGATGAAATTACAGGATAAAAAGGTGTGAATTTCTACAACTAACTTTATTTTACACATCTTACAAATAATATATAATAACATATTTATTAAATATAGGATATAAGTAAACATAATAAAAATCATAGGAACTGAGAGTTTCGCTGTAATCGTGTGTGTTCCTCTATACTTATAGGCAATGTGATAGTGTGTTTATTATTGTACAATCTACTAACATATTGTATGGCTAATATATGTTAAAATATATTTACAATTAGACAATAAGCACCATAACCACTACAACGCAATGTAGTGGTTATGGTGCCCCGAGTCCTGTGTTCTGCTTGAAGGTAAACCATCAGTACAGCATTGACGTTGGCTTCTGACGCTGCTGAAAAGGACCGCCTAGAAGAAGATTGTGGCAGCCGCGTAGGACAGGTTCTGATAAGCAGAACTCACCTTCACCTTCCGCACCCCCGGCCACTGGACCACCAGCTGCGTTGTCACCGTTGGGGGTCTTTGTGAATTATGTGCCACTTTAATCTAAATCCATTATTACCCTGACAGTCTGGGTATGCCATTGGTCCTAAATGGGTTACTGGTGTACTTGGATTAATGGGAATTGCATTAGAGTTCTCTTCAATTTTCTGGGGTTACACTTATTAACAGTGTAAGAAAATTCCATGGTTAAAACTCACCATGGCTAAGCATCATATTGCCATTTTAAATGCCCTATGAGAAGATCTGTACTGTGTATGAATTAGTGACAATGTGTGTGTGTGTGTGTGTGAGAGAGAGAGAGAGAGAGAGAGAGAGAGAGTTGTGTCTGTGTGTATTTCTACAATACCTGAAGGCTACAAGTAAACAAGCCCTATAGCACATACAGAGTATAGCATGACTGAGCAGCACCAACTTAGTGAAGTGCAGACCCTGCCCATCCATTCTGCTCTCAGACAGGCTGTTACCTGGGAGCTGCCTCTCCATACTGCCTCCTCCTCCCCCTCTCCTCCCTGACAGCCACGTGATCTTACATCTGCTGGAAAGCAAGAAAGGGATAGAATGAGAGCATAGAAGAATAGGGAAGCTCTTTCATTCCCAGCCACGTTCAGCACCAAGGCACAGGACAGCCACTTCAAGTGTGGCATCATCCCCCGAACCTGCCATCGGCGGCTGGATTCTGCTGCTCCTTAGCTGGACCAACTTGAACTCAACTTTTGCCTGCCCCCTCCCCTTACCCAGCCCTTTGTGATTAGCTGCAATTGATTGCATTGACAGGAGAGAGCCATGCCCTGCAAGTGGATGTCTGTTCGCCAGCAGGGATCAGGCTGTGGGGGCTGACCAAGAAGTCCATCTCTTCCCCCCACACCTCACCTCAGTCCCTTTAAATATCCATCCCTGCTACCACAGTCTGTTCAGCCAGGCGTGCATGGGTTAGCAGCTAGGAAGATGCCTGTCATGAAAGGGCTACTGGCCCCACAGAACACTTTCTTGGATACAATAGCCACAAGATTCGACGGAACCCGTAAGTTCTTTCAACATTCCATCTTGATATATCGCTCACTGACTGACAGCTTTCCCATTCTCCCAGAGCCAGTCACCCACTGATCTGCATTTAGGATCCTGGATGAATGGTCTGGGGGCTCTGTGTGTTCTGAACGTGTGTTCCTTTGTGCATGTGTAGGAGCATATCGTCTGTATTATGTAGCCTGGCCCTTTATTTGGATAAAGACATCACAAGTTCAATGAAGTGTGTTGGTGCAACTGGTCTTTTTTCCAATGAATTGTGTCATGGGTTAACCACTTCATTACCAATAGAACCTCCTAAAATACAAGCGAGTAGTTATATGACATGATTTTGTCCCTTTAATCTTTTTTTTTTTTTTTTTTTTTTAGAGGGCTTGTATAATGAATAGTGACAAAACAAGGCATTGCTTCCCCCACCCATTTTTTGGAGATACAGTATTAGTATAGTCTGCAATGCAGGACAGGGTTAAAACGTAATTTAAGGGAAATGCCAAATACATTTCTAAATGTGTGTGTGTGTGTATATATATATATATATATTTCACATAAGATCCAGCACACTCACTCATTCACTAAACTGCAACTTCAAGTCTCACAGAATGTAATAGTTGTTTTTTTAAACAAAAACCTAGCCTGGGCAAAAATATTAGGGGTTTAGTTACAGTATATGATAACACATTGCATAAGCCTGCCACAACGTCAATGTACCCCATTCTATACAAATATATACACATACACATTCTTATTCTGTATATTCTGTATATTCGACTAACCATCTGGAGAACAAATGGTATTTAAATTAAAATCAAATGAATACATAAAGAAAGAGAGTTTTGCAAGATATACCACCTAACTGGACGCTCTCTTCTGAATGATGTGTTCCATTCTTTCACTGAGATTTTAAGAGTTAATAGTCTTCCTCCTTACCCTCCCTGTATGTTTTAGAAAAATAACTGAATGGTGTCCTTTTCTAAACACGAGAACATAGCTAATTCCATGTATGTGTCCAGATCCTTTGCCATTTTCTCGTAAATACACATTTCTTTCTATTTGTGTGCCTTTATGGCTTATTTCCACCCAAAATGTTTGCTTGTGTTTTTCAAAACACGGTACAATCTATTTTATAGGAGCTTTTGAGGGTTATCAGTCATGAAAATTCTGCATCTCTTGTACATAATGTTATAATTTGCATCTATTGTTTGTCCTAGAATGTCTGGTTAAAGACATAAGTAAAGTTGTTTTATGAAATAGGTGGGGGAAGATATTATCTCCCAAGCACCGTGACTTTCTCCTGGCAAAACTCAAGAGATTTGTACTCTAAAATGTCGGTGTTAATTGCTAAAGTTGAAATTGTTGGGAAATTTCAAATATTAGACTGAAAAATGGGTTAAAAAAAAAAATATCCACCACAAGCGTTTTTACAGCTCTGCATATTTGACCCAAAATGTTCCCATCACTGCCTGCAAGATGCTGGTTTAATGAATAATTTTGCCAGTATGCAAAGTCTCTTCAAAGCTTTGTCTATTTAGGCCTATCTATTTCCAATCCCATCTTCCATACACAGCAATGCACTGTTTAGTGAAGAAACACTCAAGAGTACTGTGCATTGTCTCTTGGATCATGACACATTTGTGTCTGGATAATATCATGCAAATGTTTAAACCCTGTCAGTGTCATTTGGTGAGCACTGATTGCTCTATGGAACTTAGAGTGTTAATGATTTAGTGAGAAAGTGAAGATAAATGGGACCCATTATATATGTACGGATACTGTTTGTTGTACATATGATTGGATAGATAGACATACAGACAGGCACATATTATTTCAATAATGTACGTTTAACAATGTGACATTAGGTTACTGTACTACAATGACAATGGTCATATAAATGAATGAACCTTAGTGCTTTAAATTAAAGAACGTGTTTCTATAGGCCAGAAACAGTGTCATAGCTGTTGTCGTTTTGTTTCCTTGTGCCTCCAGTATGTTAAATGCTTTGATTTTTGTTCTTGATTTGTGTCTTGTTCACATCCACTGCTGTCACAAACAGGACCATGGACAGGGCTTATAGAACATTCCCACAAGCACAGTATCAGACTCACTACTGAAGAATAGTCTGTGAGCCAATATTCCATGCTCGTCAAGGCCACCTCTTTCCACACCAACAATACAATGTCTACAGGTCCTTAAAGCAACAAGTGCAAGGATCTGTTCAGTGTTCATCTACCTGTGCGTGTTTGTTTAAACAGGTATTAGTATGTAAAGCAACAAACATTCGACAGGAAACCAAGTGGTATGGAAATCATATGGAAAACCTGCATGCTATCCTGTCTGTCTGGGAGTAAAGTCTGCTGTAAATATAACTCTACGCATAGAATAAGTGTACATATTCAAATAGATCATAGCATGCTCTGTTCTGGGACACTTTCTTGGAAACACATTTAAAATAGGAGAATAAAATCCTGTTTCAAAGAGCTTGCAATCTAAATGAAAGGGAAAAAAATGTACGTATGGTTTAATTCTGTATTTTGAAAGTCCTGACATACATATCAGGTGTCAGTGTATACCGCACATCATCATTAGCTCAACTATAATGCTTAATGGCGAGTTTGTTAATGTCTAATGGCATAGTTCAATAGCATGCAACCTATTTAGAGGATGTATTGCTGTACAATGTCTTTGGTTTACATTTTCCTGTCCTAGGAGGGAAATTAAATTAAAGCGTAAGATGTTTTGTGTTACAGAGAAAAATTGTTTTTTTTTTGTTTTTATGATGCTTTTATAAGCAGCCTGATATCATGTCAGTGGGGTCAACGCTGTTTATGCATTATATAATTAAATACTTGCACAAAAAAAGGAATTCTATAATATTCTGGTGGGATTACTAGGTAGTAACACATAGGGAAAAAATTTATCCATCACTTACACAACAGAACTGTTTAATGCCCGGGCATTACAGGGTTAATTTTTTTTTTTTTTTTAGCATGCACATTATCAAGCGATATTGTAGCATGTCTTCAAATTTCATTTTATACTTTAACTTGCATTTCAGATCCTTTTGCAATCAAGCGCCACAAGTAGCAGACCATTCCTATCTAATCCCTTCAATATCAACTATGCAGCCATCATTTAACTGTAATTTCAAACACTTCCTGCCAAATACCATTAACCTCTTAAAGCAATGGTTCCATGGTTAAACGGCATAAATAAAACAATTAAGACACAGAATTGTACTCCTGTACTTTGAAGAAAGCCATGGCTTCTGTTTTCTGATTGTCTCAATATTAAATTGGAATATCTATTACAAAATGTCTTCCTACCCTCTGGGAGTAAAAGGGTTAGTGAGGTCATCATACTGCTTCTGTAATGCCACAGTGTTTTTTTGAACTGTGAGGGGGAAGGAAGGCATTGTTTGCATAATGCCCCGAGAGCATCTGGGAAATAATATTAACTCGTTATAAATAGGATTTATTTACTAAACACCAAATTGTGATGAATTGACATTGGGCAATTAACATATGAATTGCAAAAGTTAGACCAAATATATCAATGGTAGTTGAGCTGAAGAATTTTGGTATTTTAGCCTAAATGTTGCCATGTGGTTGTCAATTCACTAACATTCAGTATTTAATGAATAAACCCTTGTATGAACCATTCTCCTTTAAATGGTTTAGAAATACAAATATCAGGTATACTCCTATTGTCCTATTGTTGTGACTCCCATAACCTATTAAGTTAGTAATATTGTGACACTATATCACCATAGATTAGGGGTGGGGAACCTTCGGCCCTCCAGATGTTTTGGACTACATCTACCATAATGCTCTTACAGCCATAATGCTGGCAAAGCATCAAGGGAGATGTAGTCCAAAACCTCTGGAGCGCCGAAGGTTCCCCACCCCTGTTATAGATTCTAGTCATTGTTTCTTAGTAAATGCAATCACTAAACTGCGGGGGAAGATTTATCAATACAACAGGTGCTATTTTGGGACAAATAACTAACTTAGGTGCATTCACCATGGAAACCAATAGAATGCCTCTCAACATTTAGCATTTAGAACCCCCCCAAAAAAGCACCTGTCTTGTTTTGATAGCTGTGCATCTTTTTTTTTTTCCATGATGCTCAACCATCCTCTAGACTGGCTGAGGATCATGGGAAATGTACAAATCAAACCTCTGGAATGCCATGGCTAGCTTTTATTGGGTACATCGACTGTGGTGTACTAAGTATGGTCAGGAGTAGGCAACCGTCGGCACTCAAAATATTGTGGACTACATCTCCCATAATGCTCTCATAGCCAAAATGCTGGCAAAGCATCGGGGGAGATGTCGTCCACAACATCTAAAGTGCCGAAGTTTAACTAGTGTGAGCTTACCGCTGCATTCCACATTCAGCAAGGTATGGCGTTATATTGACAGCACCTCTCTCTTCATTCCTTGTTTTGTATGTATACAATGTTTAGATCAATTTACATTTCTAGTATTGTGCCTGGAGAATTGTGCATATGCTGGAGGCTGTTATCCTTTATACTCTCCTAGTGTGTAGTTTTAATGTAGAGGTACAAAATTCTCATCTTCAGAAACACATAGCATATACAAACAGTGTTGGGCACTGATGTGTCTTTTACTGAATGCTATCTTACTGCCAATTAGGCATTGAAATTCCAGTTTGGCAGCAGACCACGCAAGAGCTGCAAGGCACGAGTTATGTAACCCAATGCACGCTGCAGTCTTTAGGATTTCTTATAACAATATTTGTTTGTTTTTTCTTCTTTCTGGGATGAGTAATTGGCAGAATCTTATGTGACCAATGTTCTTTCAAAATAGAGATAATTTCAGATTTTGTACAATAGGTCCATCTTCAAACGCAGCCCTATTATTTTTATATCTGTTTCTTTCACACTACATTGAAAAACAAAACAGTTCTGTTTTCTATGCTTTTTCCCCTTCTATTGAGCAGTAAATCCTATGTATATGTTTTCTATAATAAAATGTAAATAAAAAATAAATAAAATAAACAATTTACTTTATATGACATGCAGCAAATCCATTAGAGTATAATGCGTATAGTGTACATTAGACCGAGTTAGTATTAATCTAGATCACCAGTAATTTAGGGCATCACCAACATCGACTGCCACCGTGTTCCTTCTTTAACTGTAATGATTGTGAAAAATGTAGTCTTTTCAACCATAATTAGTAGGGGAGGACAGATGGCAAAATTAGACATGTTAATTAAATCCACCTAGTTTGCTGAGGATTATTCAATTTCGTGAGTTTTATTACAGCCAGATTTCTTTTAGTCGCTGCCAGAGCCTTGGTTAAATATGGGCAGCTTCTGATCTAGGAACATTGTAAATGTTGTATCTGAGGCCCAAGTGTATTTAGCAGTATTTAAAACTAATTAAACCATTAATCTTGACCGTAAAGCCTTAACCATGTAGTTGGATGTGTTGTTAAGCACCCTAGACGTCAATATTTCTTAACATTCCAAGACTTTACGTGCAGGTTGTCCACAGCCAAGCTCATATGGGGTTGGCCACCAACCACACACAGTTCAGACACTATCCATAAAATATATTTTCGAAGAAATGTGTTAAAAATAGAGAACAGGAAAAAAGAGATATATAACTATAATATTGGCCTGCTACCACAAAAAGATATTAAGTATTTATGGAGTCGTTAAACATCCTTTATAGAAGTCCTTTTTACAGTCAACTTACATATGTAATTATAAGTGTAATATATTATCTCAGAGGCCAGCAGTACCATGTGTTTTAGTAGCTTGCTTAACCCTTAAGCCAGCTGAACCTTTATTCAAACAATCAGGTTTTTCTGAAGAATGAGTACTGACACGTTCCAATTCTTGTAATGTTATATTTATAATAATTATGTCTAGACTTGTGAACGGCTAAAAAGTTTGGTTCGGCTGGGGACGAAAAATTTTGTTTTAATCACAAAATTTCCGGAAGCCCACAAATTGAGAAAAAAAAGCTCCCTTTAAAAAACAAACAAACCTCTAACACTTTAAATTAGTGATTCAAAGTTGTAGCCTGTCCTCATAACTAATGTTTTCCATCTGCTTACTAAGTTTTTTTTCTCTCTCCCTCTGCACCTTTTCTATTTTTTAAATATCTTTCTGTAGAACTGGTTCCCAAAACTGTGCCACATATTCAAGGAGAGATCCTACCATTGATTTATAAAGAGGCAAAATAATATTTTGATCACGTGACTCAAGACCCCTTATTATGCATGAAATCACCTTACTAACTTTTGTAATGGTAGGCTTTGGCATTGCATACTATTGCCTAGTTTGTGATTTGTAATTGTTCCCAAATCCTTTTAATGTAAAGGTATCCATAACTCTATCCCCATTTAATGTGTAAGTGGCTTGGGAGTTCCATATTCCAAAATGCATGACTTTACATTTATCTGTGTTGAGTCTCATCTACCACCTGCCTGCTCAGTCCCCTTGTGTATCCAAATCCCTCTGCAGTGAGGTTATAGCTCAAATAAGAAGCTGGAATCATGGTTGTTTACCAAACCATTAATTGTCAAAATTTGAACATAACTTCAAAGTTTCAGTAAAAAATAAGCAATATGTAATAATTCTCCATCTTGACTATTTTTGCAGCTTGTATTTAAGGGCAAAAGGAAAAGTGGTCTGAAAGATGGGTTTATAAACTAGATACAGATATGCCTATGCCCCAAACTTGCCATTCTGAAGAATGGGCAGTTGGTAGAGCTAGCACTGTAGTGGGCCTGAGCGCCTGCCCTAATTCGGTCTTACAATATAGTACAGGCACTACGGACTGAGATGTTAAAGACTGGTTTTGGCAGGACATTGCGAGATTTATATTATAAAACAAATGCCAATGATGAGTAAAGATGTACGTGGATAAGTTACACTAGATCAATACGCATACTAAGACACTAACTTATATAATACAGGATGCAGCTTCATTTAATGTAGAGGACAAAATGCAACAGGTGTTGATGCCTCCAGCTATAGTCCGGCAAATCGCATTTTCTGGAGAACAATGCTGAGCTCTAGGCCTCCCGAGGAAACTATAGAAAAAGAATGACTGGACAGCCGCAGGTCATTAGATCAAACAGCCAGATCCTTTCCAAATAAGAAAATGAGCAGACACAACACACTCAGCTATCGTACAACGTTCCTGATCCTACAACACAGATTAAGCAATAACTCAAGGGAAGAATGCTCCAGGACATCTGCACTCCAACTTTATTAGTGTCCCAGAGCATACAAGGCACATTCTGTCCTACAGTTAAGTCTTTGTTTGCCAAGTGACGGTGCAAATGTTCCTTATTTGCCGTGGGCCCCTAATATGTGAGTGCAATTACATTACAGAGGGGTGCTGCACCCTTTTCAAAATATTGTTAAAGTGTGGGATAAAAGTTTCCCTAAACTACGAATGTGCAAAAAATAAATCCAAAACTAAAGTGAGAATTCAAAGTGACTTAAAAATTAATTTCAAATTTAAGGCTAAAATAGCTGAACTGGAATAGATTCAGCTATGCTTCCAATTTGGCTACTTTGTCCTTGAATTCACTTTGAATTCTGACTTTAGTAAATAACCCCGATATTTACAACTTGGGTATTTTTGCCTCCGTTTTCCATTTAGATTTATTTTACGACAAATTATTTTGGATGTAATTTGCAAACATTATACCCCTTTAAACTACAAAATCTCCAAATGTGCTGAGTTGTATTTTATTTATTCTTTTGACCAAAGTCAGCTGGTTTGTTCTAAATCTGCAGCTCACTTTTCAAGTCGTTAAACTTCACTAGAGAGTGAATAAACATCTTGTCACCTGAGTAACACTTTAAAAGATGGGGTATAAAATCGCCAATCTACTTGCCCTTTAGTGTTTTTTTTTTTTTTTTTTAAAGGGACACTATAGTCACCTGAACAACTTTTGCTTAATTAAGCAGTTTTGGTGTATAGAACAAGCCCCTGCAGCCTCACTGCTCAATCCTCTGCCATTTAGGAGTCAAATCCCTTTGTTTATGAAACCCTAGTCACACCTCCCTGCATGTGACTTGCACAGCCTTCCATAAACACTTCCTGTAAAGAGAGCCCTATTTAGGCTTTCTTTATTGCAAGTTCTGTTTAATTAAGATTTTCTTATCCCCTGCTATGTTAATAGCTTGCTATTAGCCAGGGGAGATGTGGCTAGGGCTGCATCAACATAAACAAAGTGATTTAACTCCTAAATGACAGTGAATTGAGCAGTGAAATTGCAGGGGAATGATCTATACACTAAAACTGCTTTATTTAGCTAAAGTAATCTAGGTGACTATAGTGTTCCTTTAAATTCTTTATTTTTACTGTGCAGGTGGTTACAGGTTATCACATACGCCACAACAGCGTGTTTCAGGGTTCACAAAAGTTAGGCAGTGGCATGAGAATTTGCACATTTTTTTTTATTTGTAACACGCTTGTTTCAACAATATACTATGTGTAATTCTATGTGCTGACATGAAGGATATCAGGTATAGAGGGATTATATACACGAGTTTAGATAATAAGATTAACGATTGTTGTCTAGCTTTCCATAACAGTTTTGATGAGGGTTTAAATAAAATAAAATAAAGAAGAGATTACAACCGATTGGAACTAACTAAACTGTGCGAGGAATAGTACTCCACGGTTCTAGAGAGTGACTGTGCTAGCACTTATATGTGTAAGGCAAAAATTCGAGTGGGGCATACAACAGGTCTATCTCTGACTGCTTAAACATTTGCCTGCTGAGTTCTGCGTTAACCTAAGAATTTGAGTTTAACCTGAGGATAATCAAAAGTATAGCTTGCTAGCAAAGCATGGTATAGGTTGGTTGCAGGTACAAGCACTGCGAGTGTGTTAGCTAGGCGACAATATTTTGCGTGGTATGTAGTTAGGAATAAGAGATTAACTACCACTGGACATTTAGGTGAGGCCTGGCCAATGCAAGTAATAACAATGTTAATGCAGTACAGTCCCATAGCTCAGAACCTGCCAGCAGTGGGCTAATGGGAGTATGAATATAAAAGACAAAAGGCCCAGTGTCTGCATACCCTGATGATGGGGTGGATCTTGTGTTTGTGCAGCTGACAGGTAGGGATACTCGGTTGCCGGTTGGCAAGTTTTGTTGCCGCTGGGTGGGACAGATTTAGTTTTTCACGAAGCCAGCCCTCAAGTGCCGTGGGTGTCTGTGCCTCGTGGATGTGAATGCCCGGCATCCGCCATGTTGGGTGTCTTGATTAGCGCGGAGTTGTCCAGTGGCGCGATGACTGCCGCCTGAAGACACAGTCTCTGAGGGGACCTTGATGACCCCCGCCGGTCTAGGGGGGGGATTGGAGTGCTGTCGTCATGGGTCCCCTCTCGTAGCTCGGGGGGATCCGCCGCCTCCCCCCAGCCTCGTTCAGGTAGGCCGCAGCAGGGATCTCAGGGTCTGATTAGGGTAGACATAGAAACATAGAAACATAGAATGTGACGGCAGAAAAGAACCATTCGGCCCATCTAGACTGCCCAATTTTCTAAATACTTTCATTAGTTCCTGGCCTTATCTTATAGTTAGGATAGCCTTATGCCTATCCCACGCATGCTTAAACTCCTTTACTGTGTTAACCTCTACCATTGGGCTGCCAATGTCAATTCTGTGCGTATTTTACGTGCACGCAGAGCCTGCGAGGGGAGTATTGTATCCTCTCTCCCCTTGCTCCCTACCCCACCCTCCACCTCCGATCTACTCCGTTTAGTTTTATTTTTACAAAGTCTCCCCTTCCCTTGTTGGAAAAGAGCACCTGCATGCACCCTTATCTGGTTAAATAGTTTAATCAAAGGATTTTCATAGAGAAGCCTTTGATTAAACTATTTAACCAGATAAGGGTGCATGCAGGTGCTCTTTTCCAACAAGGGAAGGGGAGACTTTGTAAAAATAAAACTAAACGGAGTAGATCGGAGGTGGAGGGTGGGGTAGGGAGCAAGGGGAGAGAGGATACAATACTCCCCTCGCAGGCTCTGCGTGCACGTAAAATAAGCTTCTCTATGAAAATCCTTTGATTGGACCGCTCATGGCTACCGCGATGTCAGATGGGGGCATTGAAAAACGTGTCAGGTGCTTCGCCCAGCACTGAATAAGGGTAAGTAAACTTCTATAAAACTTTATAAAACTGTTTTCAAGTGATCTGGAGGGGGACCTAGAGAAAAATTGCCCAATAGGGCATTATTCATTATTTAAAAAAATATATTAATAAGGTTAGGAGTAACCCTTAAATATACATCAGATGTATCGTGCTTTTCAAGAGATGCCTGCTCCAAGAACATGATTTTGAGGATTTAATGCTTGTCTTGCGGGATTACACATACAAGCACTAGAGAACATTAGCTGGAGATGCAATAGAGTTTATGAAATTAATTAACTCACAGTGTCTCCTGTGTGTCCCACTCCTCTTATGTTTATCACATTTACTTTAAAAATGTCCACATCGCCAATGTTCCTCTTTTTCTGTACTTACTCTACTTCTCTCTACTTCTCTCTCTTATTCATTTGCAATGGAGAGATGTGTGTCGTCCTCCATGTTTGATCTGATTTTGTATTCCCCATAATTGGTTATTATATTCTTTCTACAATATTGATACACTATTACATCTTTTTATTTGCTTAATACATTGTTAAATCTTTCTGGCCTTGATATATGAGCCTTAAATAAAAGATTTTTTTTTTTTTTAAATCTCCACATTAAAATATCAATTTTAACAAGGTGTCATTTTATAACTCCGTATTGACACTGTGAATATTATTAAGATATATATATATCCACGTTAAAATATCAACTTTAAAAAGGTGTAATTTTATAACTCCGCCGTGTCACTGTGTACTTGCCATTTAAAACGGCAAAATTGTAAATACTTACTTGTTTATCCAAATCTCCAAGCTAGCATGTCAGGAGTTCAAAGCACGTACAGAGAAAAAAATAAGTATATTAACTTTTGTGTGTAACACATTGGTAATTTGAATAATTCAACACCATTATATTTTTGAGATCATCAATGTAGCTTTGTTGGCTCTCACGATAAAAAATAAAAAAGTTTTAGGAATAAGGAAATGTTATGCATCATCATTTTTGTGGAGAAAACACAAAACACTATGAGGAAAGTTCAGTGTCTGCATGCAGAGGGTAGAGACACTGAATATCAGTGCTGCATAGTGTGCAGCACTGCCCCAGGAAGCACCTCAAGCAGCCATCTGAGGAGTGGCCAGTGGAAGTAAATGTAAACACTTCATTTTCTCTGAAAAGACAGTGTTTACTGCAAAAAGCCTGACAGGAATAACAATACTCACCAGAACAAATGCAATAAGCTGTAGTTGTTCTGGTGACTATAGTGTCCCTTTAATTGTACAAAAGTGAAAACAGAATTTGTCATATTTTTGTTGAAAAAAAATAAAAAGTTCACCTATATTTCCATTTTGACTGGTTTGGTCTAAATTTTACTATTTCCCTTTTCCGCTAACTGCAATCCGTATTTTACTGACTAAGACCATATTTTTGGGTATAATTTTTGCTTAAATTCTCATCCTGAACTGCCCTCCGATATTATCCCAAGGCTAAACATGGCGCTACAGAGGATGGTGAACTACATTTCCTAAATTCTCATTCAACATCTTTGCAAGGAATCATTGGAAGCACTGTGCATCTGTCTAGTCAAGGTTAGGCATTACTAAAATGTGAATAACACACAGTATTCATCATATTTTGAAAATGACAACATGTGGAAAAAAAAGATAGATTTTTATGACAAAGAAAATACTGAAAGGGACAATTTAAGCACTGAAACCTCTTCATCTTAATGAAGTGGTTTTGGAGCATAGATGTTGTCCTTTTTTGGAAGTAAAGAAGTACCATTTATGGGAAACGGCACTGTTTACATTTTTCTGAACCCATACCTCTAGTAGCTGCCAGATTGACAGCCATCCTACTCTCTTCCTCTGTGTAACCTTCAAAATTTAAAAGTCTTTACATTTGCTATCATCACATGAGAAACATTAGATTGGCTAAGCATAGTGGTTACCATGCCCTCTGCCCCCTTTACTTCTCTACCAAAATCCATTGGACTGATTTCACAGAAAGCAAAGTGGCTGCTGAAAGACAATTGTCCTTTTGCTGGATTACATGTAAATTAAATTTTTTTTTAATTTATTTTTTAACAAAAGGGATCCAGTAACCCATGAAGAGCAAGGGGCGTGCTAATATATATATATATATATATATATATATATATATATATATATATATATATATATATAACAAACATATTTATTTTTAACATTGACTATTTCTTTGATGTCACAAAATACATATTTTACCAAGAGGATTATTGTATGATTTTTATTTTAAGAGAAGAAAGGTTTTATCATTAAGTGAAATAGTGGATTACCTTTACACTGCTAAATGAGAATTCTATTAAAATAATAGTAATGACAAGCATTAAATTAGGGAATTTTGATGCATTCCGAGTGGCAATAAAATGCAGACATCTGGAATGAAGGGAAATTATAGAGATATTTGTATTTTTTTTTTAGATTTCCCTGGAGTATCTTTGAAGTGGAATTCTTAATGAAAAAACGACATGCTAATTAGTTATCTAAACAGACTCCTTGTTCGTGACACAGCAGCAAACTGTGAATTTGAGTCAGTTTATATCAACTGGGAATCAAATGTTTTAAGAAAACTACAACTTTGTAACAATAACTGCGATAAATACGTTTATTTTGCAGTATATTTTTTAAAAGGCTCTAAAAACTCAGGTTGCCGTATTTATGTTCTCCAATCATGGGTTATATAGATATACAATGTGTCTGATTAACTTTTAACATGGCTGAGGTAGACTCTACCATTGCAAGTTTACTTTGCCCAGTGACTTGTAATGGCTTTGCCCATTTAATCTCATTGACTCAACCCCTGACCCATTGAATTAATGTACTGTTGGACCCCTGAGACCTATAGATACATGTATTTGGGAAGAAAATAGCCACTTTAGAGAGGTCCCCTTATGGATGATGATTCCCAATGATAGACTTAGCAGACTAGACAATAAACAGACCTGTTTTTGGGGTGTTCGAAATCTGATGACCCAGTACAAAGCAAATGAGTAGCATGAGAAATCTGGTTAGAGCAGAGGGGGTCTATATTCAGAAAATGGGGCATTTCTTCCAAAACACCCCATAATTTTGACATGATTAGTGGCTCAACCTGCCTGCGGCTGCATTTCCAGACATCATTAGGGGGGAAAGAAAATGCTGAACTAATTATAACAGACACAATATATTCTAACAAACACTAATCATTAGTTATTACCATAAGACTAGATTTTTTTCTTATACAGCAACAAACAAAAATTAGGTGAGGAGGGTGACTGGTAGAAATGTATAGGGGTTTATTTGAGCCTCTAGCAGGAGCTCTATTTATTTGATGAGCAGGACTGGTTCTGCTTACCTTTTTTTGTGTCTCATAATCCCTTTTAACTCCGTGTATATCACTCCTAGTTCCCCTTACCCCTCGTCAGTGGTGTATCCTGGTTTTGTGCTGCCCTAGGCACACACTAACATACTAACAGACACACACACACACTCACTAACAGACATACACTCACTCACTAACAAAGACACACACACTCACTAACAAACAAACACACACTCACTAACAGACACACACTAACAGACACACACTCACTCACTCACTCACATTAACATACTCACTCTCCCTGGGGTCTAGTGGGGCTGCTGGTCGGTCGGTCGGGCGGGCGGCGCTGACGAGGGAGCACTTTCTCTCTGCTCAGCTCCCTCGCGCGCCGCAGAGTGATGCCGGAAGCCGGAACATGACGTCATATTCCGGTTCCCAGCATCACTCTGCGGCGCGCGAGGGAGCTGAGCAGAGCTCAGGGGAAAGTGCTCCCTCGCCAGCGCTGTCCGACTGACCGACCGGCTTGTCAGTGATTAGTGGCTCAACCTGCCTGCGGCTGCATTTCCAGCCAAGACATTTGCCCTGGACATTTGGGGGCGGCTTTTTTTGCCACCCCCTGGAAAATGCCACCCAAGGCAAATGCCTTGTTTGCCTCGCGGCTAAAACGTCCCTGCCCCTCGTATATCTCTCTGCCCCCTTTATCGCTGTGTTTCTATCCTGCTCCCCCTTGCCCACTTGTGTGCCTCTCATATATCATCTTTAACACCTGATGTATGTTCCCTATTTCACTCCCTACTAAAGGTAAAGTGACCCCTACATTTACCCCACAGCCACAGGACTTATTTGAATAAAATTAAAACACAACAGATAGGCTATTTATGGAGAATGATATAATTATGCAAAAGTAAAACGTAAACACTGATTCACTTCGGTACAGGAGCAGGGCTTGTGAAAGGTAGATAGATATGACTGAAAGGAAGTAATGTAATACTACATGCTACCAATAACACATGAATTAAATAATGCCCAACATTCGCATTCACAATGAATACAAAGAAGTGATTGAAATCAGTCAGGTGGTTAGACTTTAAAGTCCAATCATCAAGATGTATGCAATGTTCCAAATTGAACAGCATTGCTTGTTATTTTAGAGACATACGGTAAATAACACGTTTTTACAAATATTTGTATTATTTGATGGTGTTAAGGACACTGCACAGTGCTGGAGTTTGCGTGAGAGTTCATTCAGGTGTTGCAAATGAAGGTTTTCAAAGAAATGTTCTGCTTCACTGGACCACAAGCTGACTCCTACTAATGAGTTCCACTGCAACTGTCACTGAGATGGAAGAGAGAACATCGATGGACATGCTCACAGCATGGTCTCTGTCATCTTCTGGTGACCTGTTCCTAAACAAAGCTGTTTGTTCCATGTTGATCCAGCTTGTAGCATCTTCACATCCATAGCAACTATCTAAAGTTAAGCACATAGAAAATAACACATTTGAACAATACACTACTAATCTTTTGACAGATTAAAATATTCCATGCTGATGACGACTGCAAATCAATGTGCAACAGTGTCTTAAATGCTTTTTCAGGAAGGTACGAGTAAAGAGCACAGTGTAGTAGTATACAACCCGATATCTCAACCTGTGATATGCGTAAACTAGCGGATATGTGCACCAAAAGCAGAGGGTACACCAAGAGTTGGTTGGCTGGCCACATTAGGGCTCCTCAGAAGGAAGCTGACTGTGCACTAAGGCAAAGCCGCACTTTCTTACCCAGACAGCAGGTGCCTACTCTGCCCAAATGCAGTATCTGGGTGAAGCTGTAGCCAAGCAGTGAGGAAACTGTAATCTCTGTACTCTCCCAGCAGTGCTCCCTCGCATACCCTGCAGTAATGCCGGTAGCTGGGTTATGACTACACTCTGGCACCGGAACAAAGCAAAAATACCTTGAAGATGACAATAGCCACGCTAGACCCAAGGAAAAGGTCCCACTCCAGCTCTTCCAATGGGATGCTGGGTGGACTTAAATAACAAATAATAATACAAAAAATAATAATTTGTGAGTGTGTTTGAAAAAAACGGGTTTGTTTCTGTCAGTGTGTGTCTGTCAGTGAATGAGTGTCTGTCAGTGTGTGAAATCAGTGAGTGTGTCCATCAGTGAGTGTCTGTGTCTGTCAGTGAAGGTGTGTGTGGTTGTCAGTGTCCACTGTGTGTAAATGTATGTGTGTCAGTGTCCACTGTGTGTAACTGTGTGTGCATGTCAGTGTCCTCTGTGAATTAGATTTTCATTTTGTGACTTTTATACCTCAGATTAATAGTTCATATACACCTTCTTACATACACAATATTCACATTATGCAACATTTCTTTTAAAAATATTCTTTACTACTTTTAATCAGTCTTCTTCTCGAATATAGGATTAACTTAAATACAGTGTCTACATGTTTCATTTAGATTTAAATCCATATAAATTACTTGCTCAATGTAGGGGTACTTAGAATTGTTTTTAGACCTCAGCAAAAGGTTAAGAAACATCGTTGTACAGTGTGTTCAAACAGTATATTATATAGGCTTCAAATATAATTTTTTAGGATACGCTTTTCAATCATTTTAGATTTTTTGATAAACTTTACTTTTTTTTTTTCAAAATATTAAAATGTAAAAAAAAAATTAAAATATACCAATACTTAAAAAATATAAAAAAATTATATTTAAAAAGTTTATGGCAAAAAGTGTGACAAACAAATTCAAGTAGCAAGAAGCAAGTCCTTGAGTCTTCTGCTAGACACAAGTAGTAAAAATGATGTGTTTAGGAATTGCTTGTTTGTTTTGGGGTTTTTTTTGTAGGAGGAGGAATGCACAAAAGATCACAGCCAGCATCCTCTTAAAAGTCCATACACATTTAACTTTTGATGTTCTATCTATCTATCTATCTATCTATCTATCTGTCTGTCTGTCTGTCTGTCTGTCTCCCAGTTATAGCAACTTTACCCACTATTGCCAAAAGTACAAATTGGGCCAGTTCTTGTTATTTTGGTGCTGTAGGCCAACTATGACGTTGCACCTTTTGCGTATTGTTATGGGCAAATGCAAATATTACAAGTTTTAGAACGAAATGTTGTTTTTAAGAGATATTGCAAACTAACAAGGTGTTAGAAATGAAACATATTATTTTTCATAACTGTTTCTTTAAGCAATAACCTCTTACTTACCTTCAGTGCATATTATGTTTACGCCATTTTGTCCCAGACGAAATGCAATAACAATAATGCATAAACAAGCTTCAAGGCTATGCTAAATAAAAATAGATAAAGATGTTCAGACTTTAAGATGCCATCTTGTACTAAGGTGGGGAGTTTTCCATGTTATGGACTTGTATTTTTGCCAAGTTAAGGGAGGTCCTAAAATGAATAAAGTAAAATAAGTTACTTTTTCATATATTAACTATGGTAACAGTGGTGTATCCTGGTTTTGTGCTGCCCTAGGCAGGACAAAACTCAGGCGCCCCCCTCCCACCCACGCCACCCTCACCCAACCCTCCCCCCCCCACCCGCGCCACCCCCACCGAACCCTTCCCCCGTCCCGCCTTCTAAATACACACACACACACATTCACTGACAAATACGCATACACTAGGTAACAGAAACACACTCACTAGCAGACACACACACAGTCTAACAGACACACACACAGTCTAACAGACACACACACACTAACACACACACACACAGACCCACACACATAGAGACATACACACACACACACACATACAGACATACACACACACACACATACACACACTAACAGACATACACACACTAACAGACATACACACACACAAACTAACAGACACACACACAGACCCACTAACAGACATACACACACTTACAGACATACACTTACAGACATACACACACACACACACACTAACAGACATACACACACACACTAACAGACATACACAGACATACAAACACACTCAATCACTCACATATTTAATACATTTTTTTTTTTTTATTTAACCCCCCCAGCCTCCTTACCTTTGGGAAAGCTGGGGGGGGGGGGGATATCTGTCTCCCTGGTGGTCCAGTGGCTGCTGGGAAGTGCGGGTAGGTGGGCGGCCGGCGAGGGAGCACTTCCTCTGAGCGGTCTGCTCAGCTCCCTCGCGCGCCGCAGAGTGATGCTGGGAGGCGGAGCCGGAATATGACGTCATATTCCGGCTCCCAGCATCACTCTGCGGCGCGCGAGGGAGCTGAGCAGACCGCTCAGAGGAAGTGCTCCCTCGCCGGCCGCCCACCTACCCGCACTTCCCAGCAGCCCGCCGGCCGCCCAGCATGCCTTGTTAGCCGCAAGGCTAACAAGGCATTTGCCCTGGGCATTTGGGGGCGGCTTTTTTTGCCGCCCCCTGAAAAATGCCGCCCAAGGCAAATGCCTTGTTTGCCTCGCGGCAAATACACCCCTGTATGGTAACCCTAAAAGGAAGACACCTAAGGTTTAAATAGGTGTACTTTTAAATGTTAACAGAGAGAGGAGAGATTTGGAGACATATGCTGCTCCATCTTAAAATGACATAGAGGCTGACATGGTGACATGTTCAGGAGGGTATGTTAATCTATTAATGATATTTGCAAGCATGTAGTTTAATCTTATAAACTCTGCTATAAATTATTGTAATGGATTTTATATGTCTATATTTATATTTTTATATAATAAATATCTAAAAGACAAAACTTTATTGCTTCCAAGACAATCCTTATTTTATATTGTATTCTCAATTATTTATATATGTTAAAGAGAGGATCCATTACTAATTATATAAAATTATGGCTAAGATATCTGTATGGTTAGCCCTGCTAAGTTCTATGCTTTAAGAAATTATAGTGGTAATTATGGGAACCAGCTGCGGTTACAGTATCATCATCCTCTTAAATTTGGTGCCACTCTGTGTAGATATGTTATAAATAAAGGTACATATAAATACAATGTATAATTATATATATATATATATATATATATATATATATATTTATATTTATTTTTATAACTTTTTCATGTGTTTTTGTGCAATGCTGTAGAAATAGCAATATTATGAAGAAATAGCAATATTATGAAGGGGGAAAAAATCATTTTCCTAGCAAAATGTATTCATTAAGATACCAAACTCAGAATGTCAAGTGGTTGTGTTGTGGGTAGACTAGAATGTAGTATTACACATATGAAACATTTAGAGAAAAACAATATTTTGATCACTCGTAGCTCGTTGGAGACGGAAGCTACCTATAAATGTTTCAGCCTACCTCAAGCAGAGTGTCAGTCTGTCAAAGTGATGTTAGCTGTGTGAATGATAAAGCATGGGATTATATACAGAGCACTGGGGGATTATAAAATCTGTAGGGCTCTGCTTCCTTTGCATCAATGCAATTTAATGCTCCTGTTCTGGAAGCAGTGCCCCCTTGACAACAAGAAGTTTGGGAACTCAGTTCAGTCTGCAAATATAATAAGGAAACTGAGCTCAGGACGAAACGTTGGGATGAACCCAATGTCTTTCATACAGCATGTTTACAGGCAGACAGTCACACACACACACACACACAGTTACAGGCAGTCACACACACACACACACACACACACACACACACATACACAGTCACAGGCAATCACACACACAGTCACACAGTCACAGGCAGATATTCACACACACAGTCACAGACAAACACAGTTACAGGCATACAGACAGTCACACACACACACAGTCACACCCACACAGTTACAGGCAGACAGTCACACACAGAGAGTCACAGGCAGACAGTCACACACCCAGTCACAGGCAGATAGTCACACACACAGTTACAGGCAAACATACACACACACACAGTTACAGGCAGGCAGTCACACACACACACACACATACACACACACACACACACAGTTACAGGTAGACAGTCACACACAGACAGTTACAGGCAGACAGTCACAAACAAAGAGTCACAGCAGGCAGTCACACACACAGTCACAGGCAGATAGTCACACACAGAGAGTCACAGGCAGACAGACAAACACACACACACACACACACACACACACATACAGTTACAGGCAGACAGTCACACACACACAGTTACAGGCAAGCAGACAGTCACAGACACACAGAGTCACAGGCAGAAAGTTACACATACACACATGCACAGTTACAGGCAGGCAGTCACACAGACACAGTTACATACAGGCAGTCTCTCACACACAGTCACAGACACAGACACACCCTGACAGGCAGTCTCACACACACACTCTCTCTCTCTCTTATTTACAGACAGTATGGGCTGGAGGAAGAGTGGATTCACTGAGGTCCCTTCCTGGAGTGTGTTAGTTGGGGAAGCAGGGACTCCTTCCAGTTTCCCCTCGATGTGCAGCAGTAGGAGGCCTTGTTTTGCTCCGCCCCCCCTGCCGGTTTTGCTCTGCCCCAGCTGCCAATTAGCTCTGCCCCCACTATCCTTACGTGCAGTCTGTTTTTAAGTTCTGCAGACCCTGCGTGTGTGAGCTGTGTCAGCCGCCTGGCGCCCTAGCTCACATAACAACGTGTGCGGCTGCACAGCTCACACATCCTAAGATCAGCCCTGGTTATGGCTACCCCCTACCTAGTGGCACCCCAGGAGGACCGCCCCTCCCTTAGTACGCCACTGTTTATATGTACTATATTGAAGAATTTGGAGCAGACTGTTTCTGTTTCTAAAACAAACCTCTGTGGTTTGATTGAATTTTTTAAATGTATTTTTGATACAACATAAAGTAAAACATTTTTATTTAAGGTTATACGTGTGCAGGTGGTCCTTGTGGGTTTTTGAATTTGACTATTTTTTTAAATCTGTTTTTGTCACACCTTCTATATGTGACAAAAACTTTTTGTGCTTTTATGCCAATATTTCAGATGTTATTTTATACATGCTCCAAAATGTTGGTGAAATTTAAATGCTGCAGACTGCTATAACCATAGTGATTATATTACCTATAGTTCCCTGGCACTGTTTTAGAATAGTTTGAACCTTACCTGGGTCTTTAATGCACCAATGTAAAAAATGAATGTAAAAGTCATGTCCATCTATACTCCTCACACCTGTGATGTTAAAAATATCTGAACTTTTTTTTTACCTTTCTTCCCATAATCCATTTTCAAAATAATGCATCATATGTTACTTGTAGAAAACAAAAACAAAAAAAAGATTTAAATGGCTATTATGGCTGTGCAAACAAATGTCATGAGTATGTAGGTGATCATTAGTTTTACAGGGGCCTGTTGGTATCTGAAAGGCCAGCTTTTATTTGCTGGGAGGATATTACACCTCTCCCCTATTAATTATCACACTGCAGTTCACATCTGGGTCTCTGCCTGTCATGTCTGATTATACCCTTTGCTGGACTGTCTGCTGGGAGATGAAGTGATCGGTACAGAACAAGGGAATTGTTCTGACAAAATAACTCACCATGCCTAAGTTATATGCTGAGAAAGCGGCTTAACCCTCAATATACTAAAATGAAACAAATACTAAAAAGATGTCTATCAAATCATCAACATACTTTGCATGAAATTTGTGTTAAAAACACCATGTAGCCCCCCTGCCTCCCCTCGCCCTCATAAATATAGTAAAATCTTACCTTTATTCCAGTCTGCTGGTGCTGGCTCTGTCCCTGATCTGCCTCACTGACTGACATCATCAGAAATGGTGATCTCAGCTAATCACAATGCTTTCTTATAAGAAAGCATTGGATTGGCTGAGATTGTCAGAGCCAGCACAAACCCCTGAGGAGTGGCCAGTGGAGGTATCCCTAGGCTGTAATGTAAGCACTGCCTTTTCTCTGAAAAGATTGTGTTTAATGCAGAAAGCCCAAAGGGACTGATTATACTCACCAGAACATGCATATGAAGCCGTAGTTGTTCTGGTGACTATAGTGCTCCTTTAAGGATATTTATCAGGGCAAAATTGGAGCACTTCTTCATTATAGGGCTACAATTGTCTACATTTGTAACAATCTGTTTATAATTCCATTTGTTTTTATGATGATTTATTGATTTGTCACACTTTGTCCCAGATTTTCACAGGTTGCATCTTCACACAAATATTTATGTGGTCTTATGTGAAAATAAATTGTCTAAGCATGTATTTTGTTTATGACTGAAGAAATCCAAAACATAACATGGTTTTAAAACTATTATTATTATAGTACAAAAACAATTGATGTTAGTAATGTATATATAATATATATATATATATATATATATATATATATATATATATATATATAATATATATATATATATATATATATATATATATATATATATATATATAAGAATTTACTTTTGTAATTGAAAAAATTGGAATGCCTAAAAAAGTTTGGCTTGTCAGATTAGGTGCGGCCAAATGTTATGATTGATTCAGATGAACCGAATTTTGTTGGCATGTTGATTTAGTTAATCCTAATTGTGTTAAAACTATTTGTTTCCTAGAAACAGTTTAGACACGTCAAAAGTGTGATGCAATGCAAACTGTGAAGCAAAGATAATGCATTCACAAATTATAGCTCCACCATGCATCAAATGAAACACACGTTTTGAGCATTAAATGAATTATAGATGTCTGGTTTAAAGTCCAAAATGCAAAAATGGTCAGATCCTCTTCCTCTAGTCGAAGTCATCATTCTTCAGTCTTCTTCCTGTGCTTTGGGTGGGTGGGTGGGTGGGTGGGTGGCTGTCTGTCTTCTAATCAAATAATATTGTTGGATGGTTGGTTAGGTTATCAAACTAGTTATATTATTTCTTCTACAAGTGTTTGTTGTTTCTGTTTGATTTGTTTTGAGAATGTGTGTTTTCTTATTCTTTTATTATGTGCATGAATATTTAAAGGGACGCTATATTCACCAAAACAACTTTAGCTTAATGAAGCAGTTTTTGTGTATAAATCATGCCCCTGCAGTTTCACTGCTCAATCCTCTGCCATTTAGGAGTTAAATCCCTTTGTTTATGAACCCTAGCCACACCTCCCTGCATGTGACTTGCACAGCCTTCCTAAACACTTTCTGTAAAGAGTCACCTAAAGTTTATCCTTCCTTTATCGCAAGTTCTGTTTAATTTAGATTTTCTTATCCCCTGCTAGACCCTGCAAGAGCCTCCTGTATGTGTTAATAAAGTTAATTTACAGTGCAAGAGAAAACATTTTTTATGGTTAATTACATCGGATTGAAAGTGAAATCAGTTTTATTTCATGCAGGTCGTGTCAATCATAGCCAGGATAGGTGTGGCAAGGTCTACATAAACAGAAACAAAGTGATTTAACTCTTAAATGGCAGTGAATTGAGCAGTGTAACTTGAGTGGCATGATCTATATACTTAAACTGCTTAATTAAGCTAAAATTGTTTAGGTGACTATAGTGTTCCTTTAATGTGGCTGTCTATCTGTTGTAATTGTGTGCTATGCGTGTGTTTACTTGTGTGTGACCGTATAAAAACTGTGGTGCGCTGTGTGTAGCAAGTAGTATAGTTAAACTGACTTGCTGAACAAGTGTGCATTGTGCAGTATGTGTAGTGCATACTGAAGGGCAAGTTGGTTTTAGGCCCGCACAACCTGCGGCCACCCAGATGTTTTGAACTACAACTCCCATGATCCCCTGACTTTCAGCCATGATTCACTGGCTGTTTTATTTAAAAAAAATCACGAGTGTTGTAGTTCAAAAACATCTGGGGGGCACACATTGTGTAGGCTAGGTTTAGACTGTTATTTGTTTATGTTTTTACTAAGTTGGTACACACATTTCTTTAGGGCTATAAAGCTTGTTATTTGTACGACTGTTGCAATTTCTACTTTTTGTACTGTGAGAACTTTTTGTGCCCTCTGGGCTTTTTGTATCTTTAAATAAAAATTGTCTTAAAAAATTATCTAAAAAACAGTAGAGTGTGCAGTCAGAGAGAGCACACTGCTCATACAGCCACTCAGCATTTTACGTAAATTAACCCCTTAAGGACCAAACTTCTGGAATAAAAGGGAATCATGACATGTCACACATGTCATGTGTCCTTAAGGGGTTAACAACAACAAAAAAAGGAATGTGAATGAGCATTTGGCAACTCAATCCCCTGTTTCCCTCCTGTGGCACTGCCATTCACACACTACACAAACATTACATACATCTTCTATTTGTGAACTGATTTAGTAAAGTTACGTAAACGATGAGTGTCAGCTGTTTTGACAGAGCACCATTTCAGTGCTTATCAAAGGCGCTGTTTTCAGTAGAAGTTCACTACTACTTTCGAAGGGAAAGACAAAAACAAACTGTTTTATTTCAGAGAACTGACAGTTCTGCTGTAACTTTTGTAAGTTTAATGTAAAATATAAAATCCCAGTGGATTTTGTAAGTTTAATGTAAAATATAAAATATAAAAGGCCTTAATTAACCAGTGACCAAAGAAAACTAAAGAAATGTTACTCTCAAAATGCTCCTTTACAAAAAGATGCATTTTTATTTAATGATGGACACCGAAAATTAAATGTGTGCCTATATGTGAAGTCTCTCCATTAATGTTAAATACACAAAGCACGGTGTGTTATAATCCATTAGCTTATTAAGATGACATCCTAAACGTCCCCAAAACAAAAGACAAGAGATAGCTTATTGTTCTGTGTTTCTATTCAAACTTTAGGATGGCTGTATTTACTAAAGCAAATAAACCGGCAGATATACAACGTGTCCTCTGTATAATGTAAATTGCCAGGTGCTCAGTGTTGGCATCTGTGCCAGATCATAATAATATATAATATTCTTTCTTTGTATTTTAACTTTGGGCTTTGGGTTTTCTGTGTCAATGTTGCAGGTTGTAGAGCCACGAGTAGTATTTTTTTTTTTTTTTTAATCAGATTATTTTCTGGGAAACCTGAAAAATAAACAGTTTTATCAGTTTAGTCTTATTTGCATTATGAGCTTAAAATGCTATGTCATTGGGGATAAGAGAACCGGCAGAATATTATCCATGTTGGGCAAAACCTTAATGTATAGACACTGTCAAGTTAAGAAAGCATTTAAATTCAAGGAGGGGACATTTTCGAGGGGCAGCTATTACCCCTCATTACCCTAGGCCAGGGATAGGCAACATTCGGCTCTCCAGATGTTGTGGACTACATCCCCCATAATGCTCTTACACAGGGCCAGATTAAGAGCCCAGTGGGCCTGGTGCTGACAATTATGATGGGCCTATTTACAGAATCTAATCGACCAAAAACACAAACAACCATACCTCCCAAGCATCATGTATCTGATGGAGATGGTGTTGGAGGGAAACTCAAAGGATGCAGCTATACGAAAACACATACTCTATGCTAATCTCTCTCTAATTTATGCTTTCATCTTTCAAGTAAATCCATATCCCCTAACAGCAGTGTCCAGTGAAGCAGGAAGTCAATGTGCAGGGTAAAAGAGTGTGCCACTGGCGCGAATCACGTGATCAGACCTGCCAAACGGCGTGAACATGCCCCCCACGGATTAGTGAGTAGTAAAGAAAGGCAGGGAGGGATATGCTGTTACTTCCTATCCCTGCATCTCTCCACATACAGTGACCCCTACTGGCCGGTTCTGATATTGCAGAGTAATTTCCGTTTATATTGAAAAAAATAACTGCATTTGTGCTGCCGGTATTACTGCAATACTGGTACTGGACAGGCAGCCTCAAATACCAGCTGTGGTATATACAGTAAAATACCAGTCAGGTGGAAAACCTAAGAGTAGTGTGTGAAAAAAAAAGTGTAAAAAAACATTTTTTTTTTTTTTTTAAATGGGCCTATTCCATGGGCCTGGGCCTGGAGCTGCAGCTCCATCAGCCCCTATGTTAATCCGGCCCTGCTCTTACACACATAATGCTGGCAAAGCATCATGGGAGGTGTAGTCCAAAACATCTGGAGAGCCGAAGGTTGCCTATCCCTGCCCTAGGCATCAGAAACCCACAGGCAGGCAACAAGAAACTTGATCATTTAAGCTTAATAGAATTTGTTTAACTTTGTGTGGCCTTTATCAAATCATGCTTCATATGTGTTACTTCTTTCAAACTTACATGATTTAAATAGACCGCTGTGCTTAATATTAGTCTTCTTGCTGGTGAACCTTTTTGGATGCCATTTATTTTTCCCTCTTATCTGTACTCCCTGCCTTATTTGTAGTTTTTCTTTAGTTATTGTCTTTATTTTGGACTTCTGATGCACGGTATATGGTTTTTTTTTTTACCTTTTGTTCTCTTTCTGCAGGCTTCTGAATTCAATGTTACTCCTTAGAACTGTTTTTTTTTTTTTTTTTTTTTTTTAATAAAGGTTGAAGTAGATCTGTACATCCTGTATGCAATATTGTAGATATGCTTTATTTTTTATAAAATGATTGATATTTTGTTAGGGCTTTATATAAGGTATACCTTTTCATTACTACAATACTCCATACTCAATACTTTGAGATGTCTTCGTATTACGATGTTTTTCAATGCTATATACATTAGATATTTGCACCCTTATTCCAACAGACAGTCCATTTTAACATCACGTGCTACTTATCTCCTATCTTGCTCAGATGCAGCGGGACTATCCCAAATTCAGGACTGTCCAGGCTTAGGCTACTTGTTACAATGTGTGTGTGTGTCTAATGATGTGCTTGAGCTTCAAAGGTTGGTGTCCCCCGATGAAGAATGCAATGGAATAGAGCTCTAGAGAAGCACTTTGTGCCTGGTCTACCTTAGGTGAAGCTGTTCTGACAAGTTGATCTTCCTCCTTTGTGAGCACCCTGCCCTACTTCTGAATGGTGTCTGCTCTGTTCACGGAAATGGCAAATGTTGTCTGTTCATCCCCTCATCTTGCATCCATAATGCCATTGTTTGGAGATATAATACTGTGTAATGCATTGACCCTAAATCTCAGGGTCACACTGGGACACGCATTTCCCCAGATTAGCAAAATTTACACTCCCAGGCAGTACGTCTTATTTTCTGTAATCTTTAAAAACAAAAAGAACAATTAATTGGAAAGGAGAAGGTCAGGTTCATGTTGATGAGGATTTTAAGGTGAGGAATAATATATGCCTTTAATCTGTTAAAGGCCAATTAAGGTTTGTTTGGTGATTAGAGCAATCTAGTCCTGAAAGCTAATATTTTGAGAACAAGGCTCTACAGAGCATGATTGCAAGAGGTCTGCGCTAACCTGATTATTATTACCGTATATACTCGAGTATAAGCCGAGTTTTTCAGCACATTTTTTGTGCTGAAAAAACCCAACTCGGCTTATACTCGAGTCAGAGTCTGTATTATGGCAATTTGCATTGCCATAATACAGACCGAGGGAGAGGGGGGCTGGCAGAGCTGTAACTTACCTGTCCTGCAGCTCCTATCAGCTCTCTCCTCCTCCGCGCCGTCCGTTCAGCACCTCGGTCAGCTCCCAGTGTAAATCTCGCGAGAGCCGCGGCTCTCGCGAGACTTACAGTGTGAGCTGACAGAGGGAGCTGCACAGACCGCGCGGAGGAGGAGGGAGCTGACAGGAGCTGCAGCCCCCCTCTCCCCCCCACTGAACTGCCAATGACACTGGACCACCAGGGAAGGAGCCCCCCTCCCTGCTATGTATCAAGCAGGGAGGGGGGACGAAAAAAATATATAATAAAAAAATAATAATAATAATTCAAGTAAATAATAAATAATAATAAAAAAATATAATAATATTAAAAAATAAAAAAATAATTAATAAAATAATTAATAATATATCAAAATGCCCACCCCCACCAACACATACACAAACACACACTGCATCACACACACTCACACTTCATTCATTTACACACACTGCACTCACACACACACTGCACTCATACACACACACTGCACTCACACACACACTCACACACACACTGCACTCACACACACACTGCACTCATACACACACACTGCACTCATACACACACACTGCACTCACACACACACACTGCACTCACACACACACTGCACTCATACACACACACTGCACTCATACACACACACTGCACTCATACACACACACTGCATTCATACACGCACTGCACTCATACACTGCACTCATACGCACACACTGCACTCATACGCACACACTGCACTCATACGCACACACTGCATTCATTATATACACACACTGTAAATAAATATTCAATTAATATAATTTTTTTAGGATCTAATTTTATTTAGAAATTTACCAGTAGCTGCTGCATTTCCCGCCCTAGTCTTATACTCGAGTCAATAAGTTTTCCCAGTTTTTTGGGGTAAAATTAGGGGCCTCGGCTTATATTCGGGTCGGCTTATACTCGAGTATATACGGTAGGTCATAAAATATCCCGCTCGTTAAAGTGTTAAATAAGTGTCCATTTTCTTCTGAAAAAAAGTTATATCCAAAGAGCCGTGTGGTAATGTTTTTTATATGTAATCGCTAAGCGAAGTAGCATACAGACATTTAATACATGTGAAAGGAAATATATTATTAAAATAGTATAACGTACTAATGATATGTTTTACAAAGGTTTAATATGACATTAATGTAAAGTTGATATTAGGTGACATGCTCATTAAAATATTGCTATAAGCTGGCTATAAATTATGTGCATAAATGCATTGGCTGCATATAGAATTTTCATCAGTCGATATATTTAAATGAAGATAATAGTAACTATGTTGATAAATGTGTTCTCGTAAACAATATACAGTGAATACAGTTGAATGTAATCAACTGTAGCTTGCAATGTGAATGCATTCTGGGTAGAGGTGCAGAGTTCTACTGCCAATACGCTAGAGGGATATACAGTGAGGGAAAGAAGTATTTGATCCCCTGCTGATTTTGAAAGTTTGTCCACTGACAAATAAATGATAAGTCTATAATTTTAATGGTAGGTGTATTTTAACAGTGAGAGACAGAAAACAACAACAACAAAAAATCCAGTACAACGCATGTCAAAGACGGTATAAATTGATTTGCATGTCAATGAGTGAAATAAGTATTTGACCCCTTCTACTTAGTACTTGGTGGCAAAACCCTTGTTGGCAATCAGACGTTTTGTGGAATCATATTAAGAATAGTTTTAAAATTGATTGTGTTTACTCTTTTACTCCAGACCCCTAAAGCTTGCTGAAATGCGTTATGTATAAAAGGGACACTCCACTGTTCAAATACAAACATAATAAATATCACTGTTTACTTTATATAACACAAATGGAAACATCCATGCATTTAAAAATGCGTTTTGTTCATTGGTAGGGTATCTTAAAACAGCTTATAAATGCTTGAAGTCTCTTGAAGCCCTCCCCTTCTAACCCCACCAGACTTTTTGTAACTGTCCATGCACTGACTTCTCAATGCAGCTCAATGAGAAGTCTTTACAAGGCAGATGTGCGGGGGAATGGTCTGCCTCTTGTGTTTAGCTCCACTGAGCTAACCAAACCAGGAAGTAACAGGACCGGTTGTCTGATTTCTATTGAAATCTGCACTTTCTGCAAATGCAAAAAAGAGGGTTATATCTACTAAATAGTGATTTAAAAAAATATATATTTGGCCAGGGCAGTGTCCCCTTTAGACACTATTTGTGTTCGCCTGTAATTGACATAAATTGTATATGAGCATTACAAACTATTCACATGTATTTTATATTAGAAATTCAAAGTGAGTCTAAAATGAACTTTACAATTTAGACCATGCTTCTCGAAGCCAGCTACGATTTCAGTTTGACTATTGACTTTGAAATTGATTTAAAATACCGGAGAATTCACAGTTTAACGATTAACTATGCAGGTCATCTCGCAGGGAAAAGACCAGTGACACAACACAGATGTGTATAGCCACCATTTCATTGTTCCCTCCCCACTCTTTCCTGGTACTTAGTACAATAGTGATATTTACTCTTGAATCCTACAATAGATCACACGGGTTCATCCTCCCAGGCTTTTTACTTGTAGCCCCAAGTTTATGTTTATTTTATGAGTATAATTGAAAACAGCCCTCTCATCCATAGCAAGTGAATTAATACGTTTACTTAGGATCTGTTACATCAGAGACCTCACCACAGGGTTGTTTGCTTTATAACATATTAAAACCGAAGCAAATAGACTAATAATCATACTGAGATTAAAGACAGTCTGGAAGACAGGTGGTTTGTAAAATGAAATATTATTTACCTGCTCTGAATTACAGTTTATGTTACAGAAAATATTATCCCACCCATCACATTCGTGGTCAATAGCTCCCATTATTCTCACACAGCCAACAGTTTTGTTTTAGACCCTTAAAAATGATTGGTCCATTCATACAGGGCAATGCCTTTTGTTTTAACTAATAAAAGCAATTTTCAGACTTGGGGACTGGCTTTACTTAATGCTACAAATGGATCGCCAGTCCCTTCGGGTAATCTTCTTTGGCACTGCCATGTTAAATTTTAAGCGGGGGGAGGGTGGAAAAATATAACATAAGAAAATGACAGGTCTGCTTAACATTTATGTTTTACGGTTTATGATTTTTTTATTTTTTTTTAAAGTGATACAAATGTTAGAATATCCCATTTTAATAGACTCCCTAGTGATAATATATTATTTTGCCTAAAAAATACAGCATAGTTTAAAGTATGCCTTTTATGTGAGGCTGGGGTTATTATGAAAGGCTGCTTCCCTCCCCCTTCTCCCCTATTCTGGCCCCACATTTTAAAAAATTCTACACCGATGGTTGCAAACAAACCTAATCTTTCAGTTATCCTTTGTTTACAACTATCGAGCTGGATAAACATTCGTGCCAATATATCAGAGTTAATGGAACTAAGACTTAAATCGTTTGAGGCAATCCAAAACTTATATTCACCTAAGGTACTCAGAATTTTCTCAGGCTAAAACAGTCGTAAGACGTCCACTCCCTGGGATGAGCAGATCTGCAGGAGATATCATTGTCACGAAAACACATTTGTACAGGGTTGCATGGCTGGGTAAGGAAAAATATAATTGAAACCTCTTATTACGCTGGTGGATTTTTTTAAAATATATGTGGCTTGCATATAGGGTCTTTTAAATATAACATACAATATAATATATCGATTGATAACAAAACATATAATGCTTGGCAGGGCTAGGATATTGTTAGATTGTGTTAATTACTAATACAGTTTTCGTCCGAAGAATTTACACAACAACCAGTGATTTGTGGTGAATTGATAACTGTATTATCCAAAGTATAGATGAAATAGCCACATTAAGAATATACCCAAGTAGGATAATTTCTGATTTTCTTTTCTTTGACTGTTTATCATCATAACTTTGCAATTTGATTTTCATTTCATCAGCAATAATGCATGTTGCATGAATAAGACCCAAATGACATATCCCTCAAAATAAATATGTTTTGTAATTAATGGATGGCTTTACAGAGAGATCCTAATTATTAATTAGATGATGCAAATGACTGCAGAGTTGAAGATGAAATTTTGGTCATAATTTCTGTTACAATGCAAAAATCGCTGAAACAGGAATTATATGTTGTCTGCAATAGAATAGCACGGTGAATCTAGTTTATTGTTACATTTTGCCAATGCCTGAAAATATGATTAACAAAAGGAATCTGTGATTGTGCTGCAGTGACAGTAAAACTTCAAAATGACATTCACAATAGAGAAGCATTAACCACAAATTAAACAAAGATTTTAGCAGATTCAGCAGTCGACAACAAAAGATCTTTTTTTGTTTAATACAATCAATTGAGTTATTTTGAGAAAAGCCTTATTGTACTTTATCCTGAATGAGGCTTTTTTTAAATGGCACCTGTCATGCTCCAAACAACTTATGATCATTATTACATTGAGCATAAGATGTTATCTATACACTGTGCTGGCAGTGTTGCTAGCAAATGTATAGATTAGGAGGGGAAAAAAAACTATTTTAAAATGGTTTTTTTTTCTCTTCCAGCTGTCAATGCTGTGGCTGGTTCACTTTAAACCTGCATGCTTTCTAGGATTTGAAAGGTACAACATGCAGATTTCCATACAGTAATCTTAAAAAGCAAGCTTTCAAGCCTTTGTTATAATTAGACCTGTCTGGTACTTTGTAAAGCTTGCGACCAGCTGAGGCTTTCGCGGGTTGTTAACGTACTTCTCTGAAAGGTCATTCATCTGACAGTTTACTGCAATTATTGATAGCGTTAGTGCTCCACTGTGTGTTTAAGTAAATATTTAAAGGGCACTTGTGTTAATTGGAGCTTGTGGTCCAACATGCAGGGTATGTAGAGTTTCTAACAAACCTGTACTCACGTTCAATATCTTTCTTAGTCCAGACTGGTTGCAAGGTCTGGGTACAAAGTGTACAAGGTCTACGCAGACATGGTAGAGATAACAAAGTTATGAAAGTCTGTCTAGAGAGGTAGAAGGCAGTCCTATGTGTAAATCCAACAACAAAACAATGTCAAACAAGTGATAGACGCAAACAGATTTTTGATAATAAACAGCTATGTTGTTTCATATTAAAGGGAACACTCTACGCACCATAATCACTGCAGATGTTTGTGGTGGTTATTGTGATGGGAGGCTGCGCCATAATTTAGTTTGAAAGTTAGTTTGAGAAGATGGGTGTGGTGGGGACAAAAGGAGGCACGTCCGTGAAGGGGGCATGTCATCCTGGTGACTATGCACATGCGGATCACAGGACTGCTGCCAATCAGGACTGCCCATACGCTGGTGACTGCATATGGGCTGAAATGCCTTGCAATTCATCTCATGTGCAGCGCATGTACATTTATATATGCATTCACGCGGTACATTTTCTCAGCCTTTAGGGTGGAAATGAGCTGTACTGGTTATGGTTGCATATAGTTAATTATCTTATATACATCTTTACTTGCTTTATACTTATCCTGCCTTTAAGTATTGTATTTCGAAAGGCAAACACTGGAAGAAGTTCCCTACTCTCCCATTGATAATTCATCCCAACATTTATAATCTTACTCCACCCAAGGCCAGACTGGGGATACGAAGCCGCCCTGGAAAAAAATCTATGCCAGCCCCATAAGTCATTGTGCTATGTAGTGTGTGTTATATATATATATATATATATATACACACACACACACACACACACACACACATACATATCTCTCTCTCTCTCTCTCTCATATATATATAATTTGTATATTTCTTTTTCTAATTTTTCTAATTCAAAATATTAGTCCCTTCAGGGTAATTAAATCATACAGTAAAGCATACTCACACGCAGACAATCTTACTGATGCACACAAATAGGCTCATAGACAGACAATCTCAATGACACACAGATAAGGTTACTGGTACACACAAATTTAGTACAGACAAACTCTGATATACACACAAGCTTACTACAGACAAGCTCACTGATGCGCACACACTCTCTCTACAGACAAGTCCATTGACACACACATGCTCCCTACAGAAGAGCTCACTAACACACAGATTCACTACATACAAGTTCACTGACACACACATGCTCACTACATACAAGCTCACGATCACACACATGCTTACTACAGACAAGCTCACTGCACACACACAGGGCCGACTTTAAGTGTTTAGGCACCCTGTGCAAGCCAATCCCCCCCCCCCGGTCACCTAGACATACACAAAGAGGAAAAAAATCTTTGTAAGAAATAATTTGTTTTAATTACAGATAGTTTAAGTGCAAGTGCAAACAATTACAATAATAAATAACTGAATAGGCTGGTAACAATAATGTACATTTAGGGGGATACTATAGTCATCAAAACAACGTTATCTTAATGAAGCAGTTTAGGTGTATAGAGCATGTCCCTGCTATGTCACTGCTCAATTCTCTGCCATTTAAGTGTTATATCATGTATACCCTCTCCCTCATTTCTTCACCCCACGTCTCTGGCCCCCTCTAGACAATTTCAGGCACACAATCTGCCGCCTCCACCCCTTCTACAAACTCTGCCCCCCCTTCACCAAAACCCCTGCCCCTATTCACTTAACCCCTGCCCTCTTCACCAAAACACCTGGCTATCCCTTCATCAATCATCTGCACCACTTCGTCAGACCTTGACACCCTTCATCAATTCCCATGACCCCCTTACCAGTCCCCTGCCCCATTCACAAATCCTCTGCACCCCTCATCAATGCTCTGCCCTCTTTCACCAGTCCCCTGCCCCCTTCACTAAACCCCTGCCCCCCCTTCATCAGACCCTGCCCTCCTTCAATAATCCCCTGCCCCATTCACTAATCCTCTGCCCCCTTCGCCAATCCCCTGCCCCCCTTTACCAGTCCCCTCCACCCTTCACCAGTCTCCTGCCCCCTTCATCAATCCCCTGCCCCGTTCATCAGACCCTGCCCCCTTAATCTATGCCTGCCCCATTTACCAATTACCTGCCCCCCTTCCATCAATTCCTACCCCTATCATCAATCCCCTGCCCCCCTTTATAAGACCCTGCCACCTTAATCAATCTCCTACCCCCTTCACCAACAACCCTGCACCCCATCAATAAAAGGCAATATATTTAGTAAAAAGAAAAGCAATAAGAACTAGGACTCACTTTAATGGCTGCTGCTCCCTGGATTGAGCTTCCCACTCCGCCGCGTTGCTGATTTAAGAGCTCCGGCCTCACACGCAGCAAGTGGATCCTGCCGCGGCTTCCTGTGATGGCGGAACACATGGACGTTGCTCCCCCACGCTCCTCCTCCTCCACGCTACAGACCTATTCATTCTGCAATGGATTCTGGCCATGGCTCGCCTCTCCCCTCATAACTTGGACTGGCCTCTTTGTGATCGACTGCGAGCTGTGTCTGCCGCCCCAGCGCCTCTGTTGCCATGGTGCCCAGTGCGGCCGCACAGCTCGCACACCCCAAAGGCTGGACCTGCACACACATGCTCCGCACAGACAGGCTCAGACACACCCATGCTCCCTACAGACAAGCTCACTAACACACACACATTATCCCTACAGACAAGCTCACTGACACACATACAAGCTCACTCACTAGCAGGCACACACACAAACACAAACTCACTAGCAGGCACACACACACACACATACAGAAGCTTCCTCACTAGCAGATGCACATACACACAGAAGCTCACTCACTAGCAGATGTGCGCGTGCACACACACACACTGAAGGTCACTCACTCGCAAATGCACACACATAAAGACATCCACACACACAGAGGCAGACATCCACACACACAAAGGCAGGCATCCACACACACACAGAGGCAGGCAGACAGCCACACACAAACAGCCACACACACACACACACACACACACACACACAGAAAGCCGCACACACACAGACAGCCACACACAGGCAGACAGTCACACACAGGCAGACAGTCACACACTCACAGGCAGACAGTTACACACACACACACACACACACACACATAGGCAGACAGTCATACACTCACAGGCACACACACACACACACACACACACACACAGGCAGACAGTCACACACACACACACACACAGGCAGACAGTCACACACAGGCAGGCAGACAGTCACACAGGCAGACAGTCACACACTCATAGTGTCAGGAACCAGGAACCAGACAGAGACAGAAGTAGATGCAAACACACCTTTATTAATAAATAACTAATAAATAACAAAAGCAAAGTCCAGGAATCAAGCAGGGGTCAGTCACCAGAGCGGGTAGTCAGACAAGCCAGGATCAGGAGCACGGAGAGCAGCGGAGTCAGGAACAAGGCCGGAGTCAGGAACCAGGAGCAAACAGGAAACACAGGAACAAGGAGACTTCTGGGAAACAGGACACCACGCAAGGGCAAGGAGGTTCTGGGCTTAGCTGCTTAAATAGGCAGAACTGATTAGCAGCAGGGTTGATTACTACTCACAGGTGAGTAACCGTGGCAACAAGCAGAAGCAGCTCATAGTAATTGCAGCTGAAAACTCAATCACTGAAACAGAAAGGGTTGCTGTTTAAAACAGCAAAGAAACCCTGACAGTACCTCTCCCTCAACGACTCCCCCCATCTCTGTTGGTGGGTCCGGGCTTCATGGGGAAGCGGGCGTGATAGGAACGAAGGAGGGATGGTGCATGGACATCAGAGGCTGGAACCCAGGAGCGTTCCTCTGGACCGTATCCTTTCCAGTGCACCAAGTATTGGATCTGTCCTCTGAAGACCCGTGAGTCAATGATGCTGCGTATTTCATATTCCTCATGATTGTCAATCAGAACAGGATGTGGACGTGGCACTGAGGTGGTGTAGCGATTACAAACCAACGGTTTCAAGAGGGAAACATGGAAAACATTTGAGATGCGCATGTTAGCAGGAAGGTCAAGTGCGTAAGCTACAGGGTTAACCCTTCAAAGTATACGAAATGGCCCAACGTATCGGGGTGCCAGTTTTTGTGCGGGAACACGGAGGCGTAGGTTGCGGGAAGACAGCCAGACCCTCTCTCCGACCTGATAGGTAGGTGCAGGAAGGCGTCTGCGGTCGGCCTGGAGTTTGTAGTTCTGCATTGCGCGTTGCAAAGAACTCTGAACCTGCACCCAAGTGGAACGGAGTTCCCTGAGATGTTCCTCCAATGCCGGTATCTCCTGTGGCAAGAACGTATCAGGCAACATGGACGGTTGAAACCCATAGTTTGCCAGGAACGGGGATAGCCGGGAGGAGGCATTAATCGCACTATTGTGGGCAAACTCCGCCCAGGGTAGCAGATCAGACCAGTTGTTCTGGTGGTCAGAAATGTAGCAACGCAGAAACTGTTCCAGTGTTTGGTTAGCTCGTTCCGCTGCACCATTGGATTGCGGGTGGTAGGCCGAGGAGAAGGAAAGCTGAATTCCCATTTGCGTACAAAAAGCTCTCCAAAATCTGGACACGAACTGGCTACCCCTATCTGAGACTATCACTTTGGGTAACCCATGCAAACGAAAGATCTCCCGACCAAAAATTGTTGCAAGTTCCTGGGAAGTTGGTAGTTTTTTCAAGGGAATGCAATGCGACATCTTCGAGAATCGGTCAACAACCATGAGAACGACTGTATTGCCACGGGAGACCGGAAGATCTACGATAAAATCCATGGACAAGTGGGTCCAGGGTCGTTCACCATTAGGTATGGTTTGCAGGAGACCCACTGGAGGGCGTCGTGAGGTTTTGTTTTGAGCGCACACAGGACAGGCAGCTACAAAAGCGGTGACATCCGAACGGAGACTAGGCCACCAAAATTGCCGGGATACGGACCAGATTAACTGGTTTTTGCCTGGATGTCCAGCTGCTTTGGGGTCGTGGTATGTACTCAATAGTTTCGTACGGAGGTTAATAGGTACAAAACAACGGCCATTAGGTTTCTCTGGAGGAGCATTACTTTGTGCAGCCAGAATCTCCTCGCCTAGGGGTGAGGTTAGGTTAGTACGGATGGTTGCCAGTATATGGTCCGGAGGAATCACAGGAGTAGGGGTTATCTCCTCTCTAGATGGAGGGGAGAACTGTCGAGACAAGGCATCAGCCCGAATGTTTTTTGTACCGGGCAAGTAAGAAACCACATAATTGAATCTTGATAGGAAGAGAGCCCATCTAGCTTGCCGGGGGGAAAGTCGCTTAGCTTCAGAAAGATATGTTAGATTCTTGTGGTCTGTGAGTATGAGGATTGGCACTGAAGTACCCTCAAGAAGGTGCCTCCATTCTTTGAGAGCTAAAATTATGGCTAGAAGTTCTCTATCGCCAATCTGGTAGTTGCATTCCGCCGGGTTCAATTTCCTCGAGAAATACCCGCACGGATGCCTGGAGCTCTCTGGGTTAGGACGTTGAGACAGGAGGGCGCCCACTCCTGTCTCAGACGCATCGACCTCAAGAATGAATGGTAAGGCAGGGTTAGGGTGTGCCAGTATAGGAGCAGCAGCAAAGGCGACTTTGAGAGACTCAAAGGCAGTAATGGCTTCCTGTGACCAATGCTGTGGATCAGCATCTCTCCTGGTCATGTCCGTGAGAGGTTTAACCAAGGAAGAAAAGTTGCGTATGAACTTCCGATAATAATTGGCGAAGCCCAGAAACAGTTGTATAGAGCGAAGACCCGTAGGTCGAGGCCATTTTAGTACAGCCGAAAGTTTCTCCGGATCCATAGAGAATCCAGTATCTGAGATAACATATCCCAAGAATGTAACCTGTTTGCAGTGAAACTCACATTTCTCCAATTTGCAGAACAGACTATTTTCTCTAAGTCTCTGTAGAACACGAGAAACGTCTGCGTGATGGTTCTCGAGAGATGTGGAATGGATCAGAATATCATCAAGATAAACCACCACACATTGCTGCAGCATATCTCGCAGGACGTCATTTATAAATTCTTGGAAAACCGCCGGAGCATTGCAAAGACCAAAGGGCATTACTAGGTATTCGTAATGGCCGCTCCTGGTGTTAAATGCGGTTTTCCATTCGTGGTCCTCTTTTATCCGGACGAGATTATATGCCCCTCTCAGATCAAGTTTGGTGAAGACCGTTGCTCCCTTGAGGCGGTCAAATAATTCCGTGATTAATGGAATGGGGTAGGCATTCTTAATAGTAATGCGATTGAGACCCCTATAGTCGATACAGGGTCTCAACTCGCCATCTTTTTTCTTTACAAAGAAAAAGCCGGCCCCGGCAGGAGAAGATGACTTCCGAATAAAACCCTTAGACAGTGCATCGGTAACATACTCCTCCATGGCTCGATTCTCTGCTACAGACAGTGGGTAAATCCGGCCCCGGGGAGGATTGGTACCCGGTTGGAGTTCGATACCACAGTCATACGGACGGTGTGGTGGCAGAACGCTGGCTTGACCCTTGTCAAATACATCTTGGAATTCTTGGTACTCAGCGGGTAAGGAAGAGGCAGAACATGCGCCCAAAACTTTGACCGGTTTCTGGAGACAGGACAATGTGCATTGCTGGGACCATGATAATATCTCAGCTTTGCGCCAATCAATTGTGGGGTTATGCTTCTGTAACCAAGGGTATCCCAAAACAACCTGGTAATATGGAGAGGAAATGACCTGGAATTGGGTCGTCTCATGATGTAGAGCCCCTACAGCCAGAGATATGGGCACGGTTTCTTGGGTCACGTGGGTTGGCTGTATTGGTCTGCCATCGATGGCTTCGAAGGCTAGTGGGGAGTTGCGAGACTGTAAGGGTATAGAGTGCTTTGCTGCAAATGCACAATCTATAAACAAGCCTGCGGCCCCAGAATCAAGTAACGCCCGGGTTTCAATGGATGAATCAGGCCAGGAGAGGATAACAGGCACCAAAGGTTTGCGCACACATATCTCTGGGTCTGCAGAAAGACCACCCAAGATCTGCCCCTGACAGTATCTTGGGTGCGGGCCCTTTGCCGGACGAATCGGGCAAAATTTTAACAAGTGACCATGGTGTCCGCAGTATAGGCACAGACCCTCCCTCCTCCTAAAGGCTCTCTCCTCGACCGAGAAGCGTGAGAAGCCTAACTGCTTTGGCTCCACACAGACAGAGGACTCAGGACCAGGAGGCATGGGAGGTGAGGGAGGTTCGGGTGGGCAAGAAAAGCTCGGTGCCAAATTTACAAGAGGCCTCCGCAGGCGCTCCTTGGATGAGGATCTCTCTCGGAGTCTGATGTCAATGAGGGTGACAAATGATATCAGTTCCTCGAGATCTTTAGGTAATTCTCTGGCTGCAATCTCATTTTTAAACACATCGGAGAGACCTTGTGCAAAGGCAGCCACGAGAGTCTCGTTGTTCCAGCCACCCTCTGCTGCCATGGTACGGAATTCACTGGCATACTCGACAATAGTTTTTGTGCCCTGAGAATTAGACATGAGTAGTTCGGCAGTAGGGGTGGAGCGAGCTGGAATATCAAAAACCCTATTGAAGGATGCAACAAATTCAGGGTAATTGTAAATAATAGGCTTCTCTGCCTCCCAGAGAGGTTTTGCCCAAGCTAGGGCCTTTTCAGACAGCAAAGAAATCATGAAGTGAACTTTGTCACTGTCTGTAGGAAATGCCTGGGGCAGGGTTTCAAGGTATCCTTTAACCTGATTTATAAATTCTCTGCACTGTGCTGGGTCGCCCCCAAAATACTGAGGGAGCGGGACAGACCCAGTCATTTCTCTAGCCGCTACAGGTTTGGAGGCTACAACCGGTGCTAGAACAGGAAGTGAGGCAGAGGCGGCCGCAATCACAGGCTGGCCGGGTACTGGATCCAGATGGGCATACTGGTCCAAAAGGTGATTCTGCTGGTCCCACCGGGTAAATAGGTTAGGTATAGGTGTCTTGCCTGTACCATCTGTATTCATGGCCCTTGCGTAATGTCAGGAACCAGGAACCAGACAGAGACAGAAGTAGATGCAAACACACCTTTATTAATAAATAACTAATAAATAACAAAAGCAAAGTCCAGGAATCAAGCAGGGGTCAGTCACCAGAGCGGGTAGTCAGACAAGCCAGGATCAGGAGCACGGAGAGCAGCGGAGTCAGGAACAAGGCCGGAGTCAGGAACCAGGAGCAAACAGGAAACACAGGAACAAGGAGACTTCTGGGAAACAGGAAACCACGCAAGGGCAAGGAGGTTCTGGGCTTAGCTGCTTAAATAGGCAGAACTGATTAGCAGCAGGGTTGATTACTACTCACAGGTGAGTAACCGTGGCAACAAGCAGAAGCAGCTCATAGTAATTGCAGCTGAAAACTCAATCACTGAAACAGAAAGGGTTGCTGTTTAAAACAGCAAAGAAACCCTGACACATAGGCAGTCACACACACACACAGTCACACAAAGACACACACACAGTCAGTCACAAACACACAGACAGTCACACACACAGGCAGACAGTCACACACTCACAGGCAGTCAAACACATACACACTGACCTGCTTCTTACCTCCTGCTTGGAGCTCCTGGAGACTGCTAGTTGGGGAAGCAGGGACTCCTTCCTGCTTCCCATGCTGCAATTACCAGGGCCCCCGCTTGCTGCTTAGCTCCGCCCCCACCTGTCGCTTAGTTCCGCCCCCACCCCCCATAAGCCCCGCCCCCGCTGTAATATATATATTTTTTTCTATTTTTTCGTTCAATCCCAGCCGGCCATGTGCGAGCTGCTCCCATGGGACACTGTGCGTCGCACTGCTCGGGCCGGCCGGGATTACAGGAGCCTGGCCAATGATGAAAAGGGCTGTCAGCCCAGCCCCAGGTGCCGCGGCCCACCGGGAAATTTCCCGGTATCCCGGAGGGCCAGTCCGGCCCTGACTCCACCATAGCTAGAAATAAATAATCTGGTAAACTGATCACAAATATAATGACCCTGTGTAGAATAATTGAATGTGCCAACTGAAGTGCAGTTATTGTATGAGAGAGTATCATGTAAGTTAACATTAACAAACATGAGTTAGCAAACTACATATATATATATATATATATATAAATCACTGTATTAATTTCTAAAATGTTGCACTACAAAAATAGATATATAAAATATAGATCACATACAAAGCCAAGCTTTGTTGTTTAAGATAGTGGTTCTGTGGGAATTCCAAATTCACAGTCAGTTTTCCAAGGATTTTTTCTCAATCTCTATCAATGCTTTATCAATCATGTTCAACCAGTTCCATACAATATGCAGATCTCTTGGACACTATGAAAAGAATCATCCCATGTGCATGAATCAGCCTTATTCAATGGATTAATAATTTGCAGTTCATACGAGAACACGTTTTACCATCCCTTTAAATCTGTACTTTTTGAAAATATTCTATTTGCCACCAAATTGCATAGCCAGGTAAAGCAAGAAAATCAATTTTATTAGATAAGTGAGCAACAACGTGTACTTCTAGCTTCTTATCTCCTAATGTTCTAAAACGTGTACTCACTGTAAATTGCTAACCTTTTATGTTATTTGACCTTAAGCCAATCCATGTTCGTTATAGCTGTGCAGTTAGTTTTGCTGCATGGTTAGATGAGATAACCTTGTTTTAACCTCTTAAATGCCAGTAGTGATTGCAGTTCTTTGTTCACTTCTATGCCCCTCAAAGATAGGTTATTCGGTGAGTTGAGTTGAGCTAAGAAGTTAAAAATGTAAGCCAAAATAAAAACGCTACAACAGAAATGACAACAGGTTTACTCTGTGCAATGTAAGGTGAAATGTGTGGTTATATTCTGGGGACCTCATGCTGACTAGACATGTACTGTGCGAGCTCCTGCTAATCTCACCCATTTTTGGAGGAAATCTCTGGATCCCACGATTAACTAAAAGTAGATACCTGCTCCCTAAATTAGCGGTGTTGTGGAAAACACAATGACATTTTTCACCTTTAACAATGAGGCCTGCCGGTGGCTATGATGGGGAAAGATGGCTGATTTCCCCACCATCGAGTTTGCTGTGTGGGTCGTCTCAACTCTCCCCCCATCCCCTTTGGACCAGTGGGGGTTATACCGGTCTCTGCTGGATTTTCCTGTATGGCCCCTTCAGCAACAGCAACAGAGGAAAGCTCACACCACACACTTGTTGACACCTGATCCTCACAAGATGGTGGAGGGGCCTTTTCCAATGGCGCAGAGCCTGACACCAACACGCAGAGATGCCTGTGACCCTGCTGGGACATTGTGTCTGCCCTCACCAGCCCGAAACAGGGGGAGGCATACCTCGGCACAACGCTGGAGGTGGAGCGGTACCCAGAACCGACTACACTATGCTGAACCCCCCTGTGGACAGCTACGCTACCGGCTCTGCAGGCTACCTGAAGGAGTCGGCTGACCGATTAGTCTGTACTGAAAGCAGGCCTGCAAACAGTAAATACCTCTGGGAGAGGATTCCAGACGCCATTTTGTTTTTAATTTATTGATGTTCATTATGCTCAGCTACTCTTTACTATACTTTATGTTTATGCACAGTGTAGGGAGCGGCCAGCTTTACTCCTAGATTCAGTACCATTCAGTATCACATGTCTGGCATAAGTAATGTATGCTTTACTCCACTCTCTGAAGCCTAAAATAGTTTTTTCTATCTTCTTATTTCCTAAATCTCTTGAGATCATTACCATACTATCACTCATAGGCATAGTGCCCCAACTCTCACTCTGTTTATGCAACCATTACCTAGCTCTCAACTCTAGCCTGTAAACCTTCTATGAGCCAGCACTAGTACTAGTAATAATCAATCTTTGTACCTAGCGTGTTACATATCATTAGCTTGGATAAAATATAAAATTGTGCATATATCATCGATTACCCCAAATGTAAAGCATGATAATATGCCTGAGGACTTCCGTTGGGGTACCTCAAGCTTGTTGTAATTTTCTTATGCACTGCAAAAATACAAATATATATAAAATGCAAATATATATATATATATATATATACATATATATATTTTTTTTCTATTAAAGACGGTGAAGTCCTAACTTTTACTCATGACCATCAGAATATCCCTGGGATTTTCCCCCCCTCGGACAGGAAGGGTCTGTATTCCTTTCGCCCTCTATCTTTTCTTCCTACATCTTTTTTTCCTCCTGTTTTTTCATTCTTCCTCTTCATTCTCTCTCTCTTACCCGCTATTCATTTATTTTTTTCTCTTTTTCGTATCCTCTCATCTAATCTCTCATGAGTTATTATTTTGCCTATTTCATGCTCTGTTTTCAATATGTTTGTTCTTTTTCTCTATTCAATCAATAAAAATGTATTACATTTAAAATAAATGTGGCAGCCTATTTAATATTACCAATCTGTTATATGTTTTTTTCATATTTAATTTGCTGCTGTCCTTCAAAATCTGATTTGCGATTCTGTGATTAAAATGTAATTCTGCAAAAATAAATTGTATAAATTGCTAAAATTAAAGTAGGCGCTACGTATTCCTTGAGCGTTCATTATACTTTGCCGAGTGTAACTGATACCTTATATAACTTTCTACCCATCCTGTGAAACAATAACCGTTTATTTACAGTAATAGATCAGTGTCTGTGCATGTAATTATTAGAGGCACATGTTAATGAGCAGATATGCTTGTTTAATAGGTGTGCAAGCTCACAGCAGACAGGCTGGATATTACTATCTTGGAATATGCTTTTTGACATATCCCTCTTTCTGTTATAATCTTGTGTTTGACAGTAATATTGGAAATGAAAAATATAATTGCTCTAGCATGGGCAGAGGTAAGTCTCTAAACCTGGTAAGAAATAAAGTGATGGGTAATGTGAATCTATTGCTCTGCTAAACCTTGCCCTGTAATTCACGATCATAATCAATATGCTACACACTTACAAATGTCTATATAGCAATGCACTAACTCTATTCGTTGACAGGACTATACATAGGACACAAGGTCCCTCATTTAGACTGGAAAAAAAGAGATTTAGCCTAAGGCAAAGGAAAGGTTTTGGTTTTTTTACAGTAAGAACATTAAGAATGTGAAATTCTATTCCTGAAGAAGTGGCTTTATAAGAGTATGTACAGATGTTTAGGTGAATACTTGCTAAAACATAATATTCAGGGATCTAATTTTTAATTAGTGATGTTATAGTGTATTGCTCCAAGAAGAGATCTGACTGCCATTTGGAGTCAAGAAGAAATTTCCTTCCTAGTTTGTTGAAAAATTGGAAGCGCTTCAAACTGGGGTTTTTTGTGCTTTTTTTTTGGATCAACAGCAAAACCTGATATGAGAAAGGCTGGACTTAATTGATGCATGCCTCTTTTCAGCTATGTAATTATGTAACCTACATAATATAATTAATTACCAAGTGCATCCAATCACAGTCTTTCCTCTGTGCCAATGGCCGGGGTCTGATTGTTGCATATGCTTGTATTTCTGAATCTCCACTACAGACCTTCTCAAGATCTGCCCCATTCTTATAGGGCTACACATTATAACAACTACAACTACACAATATATACAGTTGTGCTCAAAAGTTTGCATACCCTTTGAATGTTGGTGATATAAGAATAATTTTTAAGGAAAATACGAGTTAGCAGGCAAAACATTTATTTTATTTCTGATGGGATTCATATTCAACTGTAGGTTAGAACAGAATGTCACAATCATAAAACAAAACATGGCAATAAAAAAACAGAAAACAATCAGAGCGCTGAGTCAAATTGCAGTTTTATTGTCTCCCCCTCACTATTTTTAGGGCGAGGGGGTAGGTAGGACTTTATAAAAAAAAATTTGGGTGGGAGGTGACTAGGGGCTTGGGGACCCCTGGTCACCTGGGGGGGTATTTTCACATTTAGCCCCCACCCAGCGCCCATGGGATGGGGCTAAATGTAAACCCATGTGTGAAGGGCCCCCACCCGTCTCCCATGGGTGGGTGCCGGGTGGGGGGGGGGGGGGAGGACAATAGTTCCGCCCCATTTTCATGGGGAGGACAATAGGTCCCCTCATTGTCATTTAGGGCCCCCACCCGCCGCTCGTGGGTGGGGGCTGGGGGAACGACAATAGGTGCCGCACCCCATTTTTAATTAGGGCACCCGGGCATGAAATATGGTAATATGGGGGGCATAGGGGCATTTGGGGGCAACTAAGGGGACAATTAGATGTAGTGGAGTCTTGTAGGGGTTAAAAAAACAACAACTGGATTCGGCCATGACAGTGCCGCTTTAAAACTATAGTAACTCCTAAAACAACAACATAAACAATAAACATGTTTCTAATGAGTGATATATTTACTGCCCTTAAAGCTGTTATAGCTTAAGGGACCTTTAAGAAGGGCGAAGATGGAGATTGAGAAAAGAAGCAAAATCTAAGGTTGATGATAAGTGGCAAAACAAGAATTGCAAGAAAAGTTTCCAGGTTGTTTGAGAGGTACACATAAATGCTCACACAGAGCCGTTTGGATTCAATCACTGTAGACTTATCCCTGTGGCTTCTGACAAATAACAAAATGATAAATGTATTGAGATTCAAAAGGAGAAATATATTTCTCATCAGACTCTGCCGAAGTCGAAGATTAAAGTATAATGAATCAAAAGAGATAAAACCAGCATCCATAATGTTCAGGTTTTCATAGTTATAGAAGAACATGATGTAAAAACAGGAGAGTTATTTATTGAAAATGCATTTTTGTTCGTTTTCCATCTCTGGCATTTACATGAAAGTCTGTACCATTCAATCTGCTCATCATTAGCCAGATCAGTAACAGAACAGACTGGGACGTTTTTAACATACGCCCAGACGTTGGCCAAAGTTAAGCCAGTTTCCGCGTTTTCATCTAGGATAAAACATATACCACAGTTCATCAGGCTGAATAAATTAGCGCATTGTGTCCACATTCGATTTGTTCACTACTCACAGAACTACCCAGTTCACTTAAATTTGGAGTTCAATCCTCACTTTGAACTCCTATAAATGCGCCCATACAGTAAGGCCAGACAACTAGAAATTCTGCTTTAAAAAGGATGTGATTATCACCACCGTTAGCTACTGCCCACCTGACACGTAGCTTTATGTACTTGTGCCTCCTGTCGGATCGAAAACCGGGGACTTAAACCAAAACATATTAGAATGATACCGAATCCCCGATGGGAGGCGGGTGGAATGGAATTTAGGGATAGGCGTGTCTTGTAGACAGATATCGATTAAGATTGCTTCTTGTTGAGAATGCTCTTTGACGCTCAGGCTTCTGCGCAGGCCACACGGTCGTATTGTTCCTGTTTTGACAATTACGGGCAAGAGTAGGGAATTTAAATACTGATGCCATATAAAAAACACAAAATCCTCGATGGGGGGCAAGTTGTATAGCATTTACAAGGTGGCTTGTAATATGGGCCTATTTTCATTATTACGTTCACAAAACTGTTCTTTTGTACTTTGGCTTCTGCGCAAGCCTTCAAATTGTCTAATTCTTGCCTTACCTATCGTGTGCAAAAATAAAGAATTAAAAAAAAAAAAAAGATGTGATTAGTGAGAAACATCAAATTGAGAATGATAAACCTGCGACATGGCTAATGAATAAAATTGTAATATTTATTAGATATAGTATTTTAAAATAAGGCATGAAACATGCAGAATATATACAAAAGCATTGAAGGATATGTACAAAGTGAACTAGATCTTAAAGGTCTATTTATTGTTAATACATAAATGGATAGCTTTAGGGGTTAAATCCCTAAACAGCAAATTGCAGTGAATTGAAAACTGAATTGCAAAATGTATGCAATATATACATTTGTATATTGTATATATGGATATATATAGAGAGACTTGCAATTGACGTCAAGCGATAGTTCCATTCTATTTTTCATGAAGCTTATTTTTGGTGATCCATGTTGGATTGCATCTTTAGGGCTCGGATTTGACGCTGGGTTCGAACAATATATACATTCACAGCTTGGAAAATGATCATGTGTTAGTTTTTGTTCTAGCTGCCTTTGATAAAATCTTCCCTTCGTGTGTATTGCTGTTTTTTTGTCTTTGTAGAGCTCAGCCGGTCATAACCACCCATCCAACCTTAGCGTGAATGGCTTCCTTTCATGAAGCCAGTTATTAGTTCTTCGAGAGTAGGATTCTTCAATAGCCATTAAGTGATTGTGAATGAATTCCCATCCACTTTATCTGGTTTTAAAGAATGAAAGCAATTTACCAGTCTAAATACAAACATGCTGCTGCTTCTCAATATTGGTAGAAAAAGACGGCATTTTGTGAGAAAGGAGAACACTGAACTATAAAAGCCTGTGTTGTTTTATAACAGCATATTCAGCTTTGAGATATCTCATTACACTCAGTACCCATATTTGGTGCACATGGTACAATGCACCTTGGTCTTTTTTGGGGCTCTAAACGTGTTTGTAGCTTGTAATCACAACGTACATTTTCATTGGGGCCTGGTGAATGATGTATAAATAGGTGCCCACTAACTGGAAGGTTTATTTAATATAATCTGACCTGTGTTCATGGACTTTGATAATCTTTGACGGACATATTTTTCATTGTATATGAAGCTGCCAGACCAAAAAGGGCCCGTATCTCTGCAGTAGGTCTGAACTGTCCACCGCTAGCGCAAATGAGCTTGTGATCTGCATTCTGCACCTCTGGCGGGTGCAGACCACTTGTTCCAGTTGTACCTGGCCTTTGCAATCTGGCATTTCTGAGTGATTCAAAACATTGTTGTGGGTTACTCTTTATTTAGAGAAATTGGACCATCTCCTTATGGTACCCAGGGCCAGTCTGTCCATAGGCGGCACTAATGGTCAGCGTCCGAGTACCGATGCAAGGAGGCTTGCTCTGTATCACTCCAGACCGCAGTTCCACCAAGTGCAGAGCTGCAGATCATGTGATGGAGGGCTTGTGAGCTCCCAGAGCATTGCCGCGGGCTCTCTAATCGGAGCTTGCAAGAACTTGGTCTGCAGCACACACCGGAGCTGCAAACCGGAGAGCCAGCCCATTGGACCACCAGAGAATAAAGCACTGATAAAAAAGGTATGTAAGTGTGGGGAGGCTGGTCACAGCCCTCCCACAGGCTGCCCCCACCTCAAAGCCTGTCACTCCTTCACCATGCCCCCCACACTGCCACCTTCACATCCTGCCCCTCCACTGTCACTCTCACACCCTGCTCCCTCACTGTCACCCCCACACTGTCACCCTCACACCCTGCCCCCTCACTGTCACCCTCACACCCTGCTCCCTCACTGTCACCCTGACACTGTCACTGTCACCCTCACACCCTGTCCCCCACTGTCACCTTGACACTCTCACACTCACATTCTGCCCCCCACCAGTCACCCTCGCAACAAGCCCCTCCCCACTATCAGCCCCACACTGTTACCCTTAAACCCTGCCCCCCCACTGTCACCCTCACATCCTACCCCCATCACTGCTACCCTCACATCCTGCCCCCAACTGTCATCCTCACATCCTGCCCCCCACCACTGTCACCCTCACATCCTGCCACCCACCACTGCCACCCTCACATCCTGCCACCCACCACCATCAAATCCTGCCCCCAACTGTCATCCTCACATCCTTCCACCCACCACTGTCATCCTCACATCCTGCCCCCCACACCCCCACTCCCACACTGTCAGTGTCACACTCATATCCTGCCCCCACACTGTCACCATCACAGCCTTCCTACACACTGTCCCCCTATACTGTCACCTACCTACACACTGTTCCCCTATACTGTCAACTTCCTACACACTGCCCCTCTATACTGTCACCTTTCTACACACTGCCCCCCTATACTGTCACCTTTCTACACACCGCTCCCCTATACTGTCACCTTTCTACACACTGCCCTTGACAATGTCACCTTCCTACACACTGCCCCCTATACTGTCACCTTTCTACACACTGCCCCCTATACTGTCACCTTCCTACACACTGCCCCTATATACTGTCACCTTTCTACACACTGCTCCCCTATACTGTCACCTTTCTACACACTGCCCCCCTATACTGTCACCTTCTTACACACTGCCCATCTATACTGTCACCTTTCTACACACTGCCCCCTATACTGTCACCTTTCTACACACTGCCCCTCTATACTGTCACCTTTCTACACACTGCCCCCTATACTGTCACCTTCCTACACACTGCCCCTCTATACTGTCACCTTTCTACACACTGCCCCATACTGTCACCTTCCTACACACTGCCCCCCTATACTGTCACCTTTCTACACACTGCCCCCCTATACTGTCACCTTTCTACACACTGCCCCTCTATACTGTCACCTTTCTACACACTGCCCCCTATACTGTCACCTTTCTACACACTGCCCCCTATACTGTCACCTTTCTACTCACTGCCCCTCTATACTGTCACCTTTCTACACACTGCCCCCCTATACTGTCACCTTTCTACACACTGCCCCTCTATACTGTCACCTTTCTACACACTGCCCCCCTATACTGTCACCTTTATACACACTGCCCCTCTATACTGTCACCTTTCTACACACTGCCCCTATACTGTCACCTTTCTACACACTGCCCCCTATACTGTCACCTTCCTACACACTGCCCCCCTATACTGTCACCTTTCTACACACTGCCCCTCTATACTGTCACCTTTCTACACACTGCCCCCTATACTGTCACCTTTCTACACACTGTCCCCCTATACTGTCACCTTTCTACACACTGCCCCCTATACTGTCACCTTTCTACACACTGTCCCCCTATACTGTCACCTTCCTACATACTGCCCCTCTATACTGTCACCCTTCTACACACTGTCCCGCCATTCCAGTCCACAGGTAAGAGGCAGGAAGGTGGGATAAGCTCAATTTAATTTAAACCGCTCACGCCCACAGCATTTCATCCTTGGACCCAGTCAGCACAATGTCTTGGGCCGGCCCTGATAGTACCCCAATTTATAGACATATATACTTGTGAAAATGTTTGATCTTTTAGGGGAGTTGACAACTGACCTGCAAATTTTAGGTGAGCACAGGGAGAATTGTTAAAATTTAAATTTGTAGAATTTTTCCATCTTGACTATTTCAGCCTGTATTATGCAATGTAGTTTTCCAGTTTATGTCAGCTTACTATTGCTCACCATTCAGTGAATAAACTTCATATTTTAGCATATAGAATATAATGTTTATTTGTTAGGATACCACGTCCAGACAAAGCCAGAGATTTACATGGGGATTAGGAAAATGATTTAGCTTCATTCAAAAACATGCAAAGAACACTTAAATGGCAACATACTAATGAATACTAAAGAAAGTTTTAAATTTAAATATAGCCATAAAAATGAACACATTTCATAAAATTTCTTTTAGAATAGTCACAAAACAGTGTACGCAAAAGGTTACTAACGCAACAAACGTTTTAAGATGTTGATCAATCAAAAAAAAAAAAAAGACAGACATATATTTGCTAATTTAGGCCGTTATGCTTTTTAAATAAAGGACTATTTTATTCATTGCATGGTGGTATAGGTATGGTATTATTGAGCAACAATTTAATTTTGAATTGTCATTTTGGTTGTTCTGGCTACCAATTTGCAACATGAGGTTTTTAGATTTGTTTCAAGAGACACTACATCTTTGATCTACTGACCCCCTTAAATCTCTTAGTTTTTCACTACAATTCCTTCTTTTACAGTCAGCTTTAATTTACTTTCAACTTCTTTTGCCATTTGAGTTAACTTAAAAATGAAGCAGTTCCTTTTTTGTACATAAAACAATGGATTTATTTAACATGGACATTGGTTGAAAGGGTTTAGATTGTTCATAGGTGACATTTATTGTCACTATTTATTTGTCACTCCTTGAAAAGCTGCTTTATTCTATGATCAGATTGCACATGGCAATTGAGATACTAAGAATTTCCTTTTGAATTGTATAAGTTATAGTGAATAAATGAAAAAAAAAAATCCCTTACTAATGGCTCAAACAATAATGGGGGCTTGAGCCCAAAACACAATTTGTTATCACTCCCAAAAGCTGACCCAAGACTACTTCCCAAACTCCACCCTTGCCCCTCGACATACCACTTAAAATCTGCAAGGTACTTCTCTTGACACTCCCACAGTTAATTACAGATACACACTTTGCACACACAGGCACAGACAAACAAACACACAGTCAATTACACACAGGCATGCACAGGCCCTAAAAGGCACGTATTACACGTGTAGACAGGTACAGACAGACACAGATAGAGACACAAACATGCACAGACATTCAAAAACAGTCAAAGACAGGCACAGTCAAAGACACTCAAACAAAAAACAGTCACAGACAGATACACAGATAGGCCCATGCAAGCATACATACACATGCTAGAAAAAAGGATACTGGCTCTCTTACCAGTACTTAAGAGGTAGTCTTCATGCAGGGGGTGGGAGAAAGCAGAATGCAGGCAGTTTAACTTCTTTCCCTATATAGGCAGCAGCAGCTCCCTATAGAGCAGTGATGGCGTACCACAGGTGGCACGCCGGGCCCTCTCTGTCGGCACGCGGCCGTAGGTTTCGGCATCACTGCAGAGTAGGCACCTGCCTGCCCGAAACGGCAGGCGCCTACTCTGCTTCCGTGTCGGCAGGACCAGAAGCAGGGGGGAGGGATCGAGGAAGCAGCTCTCCTGTCCTCCTGCAAGCTGTGTGGAGCGTTGCAGCGTGTTACCATGGTAACGCTCCACACAGCATCGCGCGGGAGGACAGGAGAGCTGCAGGCTCCTGTCCTAGATACTTACCACCACTGGACCACCAGGGATGGCTGTGTTCCCCCCTTCACCAAAGGTAAGATGAAGGGGGGGGGGCGGATTCAGTATGCTTTTAAAAATAAATAAATCATGTTTTTAATGTATCTTAAACCCCCCCAACAGAACACCCCTACCCACCCCCACATAGCACCCCTATCCCCCCACACACAGCACCCCTACCCCCAACATCCCTACCCCCACACACACAGCACCCCTACGCCCCACACACACACACAGCACCCCTACCCCCCCACAGAACACCCCTACCCCCCCAACAGAACACCCCTACCCACCCCCCCAACAGAGCACCCCTACCCCCCCAACAGAGCACCCCAACACCCCTACCCCCCACACAGCACCCCTACCCCCACACAGCACCCCTACCCCCAAAACAGCCCCCCTACCCCAATACAGCATCCCTACCCCCACACACAGCACCCCTACCCCCCCAAACACACACACAGCACCCCTACCCACCCAAACACACAGCACCCCTACCCCCCAAACACACAGCACCCCTACCCTACCCCCCACACACACACATAGCACCCCTACCCCCCACACACACACATAGCACCCCTACCCCCACACACACACCGCACCTCTAGCCCCACACACACACACCGCACCCCTACCCCCCACACACACACCGCACCCCTACCCCCCCACACACACACACAGCACCCCTACGCCCCACACACACACACAGCACCCCTACCCCCCACAGAACACCCCTACCCCCCCAACAGAGAACCCCAACACCTCTACCCCCACACACAGCACCCCTACCCCCAAACACAGCACCCCTACCCCCCCCACACACAGCACCCCTACCCCCCAAACACACAGCACCCCTACCCTACCCCCCCCACACACACATAGCACCCCTACCCCACACACACACTGCACCTCTAGCCCCCCCACACACACACACCGCACCCCTACCCCCCACACACACACACCGCACCCCTACCCCCCCACACACACAGCACCCCTACGCCCCACACACACACACACCGCACCCCTACCCCTCACACACACACACCGCACCCCTACCCCCCCACACACACAGCACCCCTACGCCCCACACACACACACACAGCACCCCTACCCCCCCACAGAATACCCCTACCCCCCAACAGAGCACCCCAACATCCCTACCCCCCACAGCACCCCTACCCCCCAACACAGCCCCCCTACTCCAATACAGCATCCCTACCCCCACACACAGCACCCCTACCCCCACACACAGCACCCCTACCCCACCCACACACACACACAGCACCCCTACCACCCCCACACACACACACAGCACCCCTACCCCCCAAACACACAGCACATAGCACCCCTACCCCCACACACACACACCGCACCTCTAGCCCCCCACGCACACACAACGCACCCCTACCCCCCCACACACACCGCACCCCTACTCCCACAACACACACAGCACCCCTACTCCCACAACACACACAGCACCCCTACCCCCACAACACACACAGCACCCCTACCCCCCTCCCCACACAGCACCGCTACCTCCTCTCACACACAAACACATACACTGCACCCCTCAGTGCAGTATATGTGTGTGTCCATTCAGCAGTGTGTGTGTGTATTCAGCAGACTGTGTGTATGTTTGTGTGTGTGTTTGTATTTAACGGACTGTGTGTGTATTTAGCAGTCTGTGTATGGATGTATTAAGCAGTCGGTGTGTAAATGTGTTCAGGTGTGTGTATGCATTGCATTTGTTGGAGATACTAATAAATATATGCTTAATTTTAACTATTAATATCATTATTTAAAATTTGTATAATTGAACTCTCTGTTGTGTCTTCTAAAACAAAAGATGTTAACTAGTTCGGACAACTGTAAGAGTTGTTTTTTCTGAACTTAAATCTCAGTATTCAGGTTTAATTGCCATGTTGGCACTTTGAGGAAAAAAAAGTTGACATGTATTGCGGTTTGGGCACTCGGGCTCAAAAAGGTTCGCCATCACTGCTATAGAGGATGCATAAGATTCCATGTCCGGCTCTGTTGCCCCTCTTCCCGCTACTGTTGCCCGGAGCTGCTCTGAGTTCTCCCTACTAAGTCAAGGAGTTTCAGCTGGAACCAGAAGCAACACAGGGAAAATTATAGAATTTCATGTACCCTGTAACTCTATTACTGCATTCTTCTGCAACCTGGCTGACTTCTGCAATCATTTATGAGACTTGGCAGGAAAAGTAGTGAGCACAGAACAGGGTGAAAAAAAAAGATTTAGGGCTAAGTGGTCCCACATATTGGGATGGACACCCCCTGCCTACTCCTTAATGACATGCCTGGCTGTAGATGTTTAATTCAGGATATTTTCTGTTGTTACATGCATCAGAGATTAGTATGGTTAAATAGTCTCACCATCCTTTAGGCCAGTGGAGAAAATCTATAGAAACCACAAGACACGGAGATGAAGGTAGCTCAAAAGTTAGACTTATTGCTTGACAGTGAAAGAGGCAACGGAAACTCCACTGCACGGAACACCTGCTGAGGCTAAATGTTCTCTCTCTTCCAAGAAACTCAATAATCAATCATATTTTGAAAAGGATTTCTTGAAATAAAGGAAATTTATTGTTCAGTGAAATTCTCCTAGAAATTCTTTGATATTTAAATCACAGTACGCCAGATCCTAATTGGAAGCATCTCTTAAACGGTGCAAAGATTTAGCTCATATGTGAAAAGAATTGGCTTTCCTTTAGCAACAATTACATGAAACAGAATTTTGAGCAGCAAAAATATGGTAAGCTTGGACAATGGAAAATGGAAGAGATGACAAGAAATTTGGCCACAGCAGGAAAGCCCACAAAATAGTCAACAAAGCCGGCAGAATGTAAAGGAACAGTCCAGTTACCATAACTACCAATATTTGCTGTAGTGGTTATGGTGCCAGGAGTGACGGCTGATCTGGATCCCCTGGGAGACAGTGGCACATCTAGTCTTTTCCTGGAGGAGAAGCCACTGTCTCTATTCAGTCAAACATGACTTATAGAGGACTGTGCTCAATGGTTAAAGGGACACCATAGTCACCAGAACAACAGCAGCTTAATGTAGTTGTTCTCCTTAGATGGCCACTGGCAGGGCTGCCTGGCTCAGTGCTGCACAGTAAGCAGCCCTGCCGTTCATCGTCCCCACGCTCTGCATGGAGACGCTGAATTTTCTTCATAGAGATGCATTGATTCAATACATCTCTATGAGGAGGTCCTGATTGGCCAAAACGGCATTTGGTCCAGCCCCCATGTAGATTTCAGCCAATCTAATGCTTTCCCTATGGGACCCTGCTCAAACGAGCTTACATTCTGTAGGTGGTGGGGTGTAAAACACAATAGGACAGGAATTTGCAGTCAAATAAGGTGGGCTGCTCTTTAGGAGAGAGCAAGAGACAGGTATGTGAGGTAGAGGTTACTCTGGGAGGCCATACGCTTTCCTAAAGAGATGGGTTTTAAGGCACTTCTTAAAGGATGCAAGACTAGGGGAGAGTCTGATGGTGGTAGGCAGGCTATTCCATAGGAAGGGAGCCGCCCGCGAGAAGTCCTGCAAGCGTGAGTTGCACAGAGATGGCTGTACTTACAGTACAAGTACAAGTCGAGACCCCATGCTGGGGGTCTGTGTATATAAGCAGGCCACTGGGCCATAATAAATGATTCCTTCTTGTACCCTTCATCAAGTCTTGGCTGATGTTTGGGTATACCAGAGCTATAATCACTGCTTCACTTTGGAACTCAGGAGATTTACAATGGATATACTCAGTCGGAGTATAGGGGATCCGTTACATCCTTACTTTGGCACTCTACTAGGGTATACACCTTTATCATTACCTATAAACAAAATAAGAACACGATACATTTGTATATAACATACCGTGTCTGATTTATCCACAGTTAACTGATTCACAAAATTATCCTGTACAATCACACTGATCATTTGCAGTCTCACTAACACTCATTCACTTAATGTAACATATGCACATCTATTTTTATGCAAACATAAGGTGATGAACACTAATGTATAAGTAAACTTATGGTGACTGTTGAAGTGAATATGAAATTTGGTTTCTAATGAGCTATAAATGTCTCCTGAACTGTCTCTGTTTATGTTTGAGAGTTTATCTGATTTGCATATTTTATGCATGTGTGAAATAGCTATGAAACTAGATTATCCGCGTATCTCCCAACTTGAAACACTGTAATTGATTGGAGTTGTGTTTGTAGTATGGTAAGTACCATGACTTACCATAATAAATCAGTTCTTTCGTAAATGACTACTTCTAAGACATGGACAGTCAAAGCCAGATCCTGAGTAAAACTACATCTCCCATGATGCTTTGTCAGACTTAAAAAACATAGCATCATTGGCAAACGAAAATGGTAGATGTAGTTTATCAACAGCTGGAGATCTGCCTTTTGCCATTTTTATTATAATTCTAGAGAACATACTACAAATTTTATTTTACTGTATGAAACCAGGTTGACATGTTGTACGTATCTACTATAATTTTGTTATAAAGCTAGTCCTCACTTTGCGACTTACCTGCATAACAACGGCTCTGACTTACGACCAGCTCTCTAGCGCGGGGATTTGAGGGATTTCCCTCTGGGTTATAGTCTGCTTATTTCCCCCAAATAGAGATTTGAGGGATTCCCTGCTCTAGAGAGCTGGTCTATGTTCGGGGAATTTTCACCGAATATAGATTTCAGAGGATTCCATGCTCTAGGGGTCTATGTTCGGGGGAATTCCCCCGAGCGTAAACATGCTCTCTTGCGCATACTCGCTAGCGCATCCTCACTTACTGACCAATTTTGTTTTACAAGTAAACTTTTACTACTTTTCTGCATCCATATCCTATGCTGAATTGGTGACTGCCTATATATTTATATATATTTTTATTGAATACATTTTCTTAAATTTTTTAAACCCTGACCTGTGGATGTCTTTTGGTGGAATAAGAATTTGGAGGTGAACAGAAGGATTGTTTGGCTCCCCATTATACCTGGGGAGGCACCCTAAGAGCGCTTATACCTACTTTAATCTAGTGAGTGCAACCGATTGCTGCGCACAGAATATTGTATTTTGTAACAATATCACACTATGTTTTGTTTTATGTTTTCTCTGTAGATTTACACAGCCATTTCCCGAATTGCTGTTGTTGTGGTTTCACCCATTTGTTTTACGTCTGAGTCATTAGAATGGAAGTGAGGAACATCTGTATTTAGAGTTATTCACCAAAACAGGAATTGTGGAGAAGTGACTGTTTAAGCAGCCCTAACCATGATTCGCCTAGTTGTGACTAACAGAGCCTCCATACACACTTTCATGATCTAGTTACCAAAACCCTTTTATTAAGCTATAGTTGTTTCGGTGCATAGATTGTCCCTTCAAGGCAAGACAATTTCCTTATGTTAGAAATCCCATGGTCAGATCCTGACAGTCACCAGTTTATTGAATGACCTGGCATGAATTCTTTCTTACTAGTTATATCTGGTAATATCTGTCATGATAAATATATAAATAACTTTGTTACACCCCCTTAGCTTTCAAGCAGACAATCAGCCCTCTTACTTCCTGTTTTGGTTAACTCAGTGCAGCTAAATTCCTGAAGCAGCAATTGCCCAGGGCCTTGCAAAGACTTCTCATTGAGCTGCATTGGGAAGTCTGTGATTGGACAGCCACATAACGTCTGGGTATTGTTAGAAGAGGAGAGTTTACAAAGGCAGCAGAGAAGAGATCTGCAGCTTTTACAAGCTGTTTTTAGAAATAACAATGAAAAAAAATACATAATTAAGCATGCTTTTATTGGGTGTATATCTACTTAACAGTAGTTTTTTATTTTGTATTTGGGCAGTGGAGTGTCCCGTTAAAGCCAGAAAACAAAAAAAAATAAGTTTCTTCAGACAACTCTGTTTAATGTTGAGATTTATTTGGTATACCAATGGTTAAGTAATAGACAAGAAATGTTTTATTCCTTTAATGTTTGACCTTTCTCATACTAATTCATTAAAACCTGACTAATTGAAACCATAGCTAACTGTCTAAATTGACAGTGACTCTGAATTGTTCACAGTAGTGATAAGTGAAGTCTACAAGCCAATTGGTCTTACCAATATACCATTCATTTTAATTACACCAACATTAAAAGTACAAGGTGCTGGAGGCACTATATACATTTAAAGGAACCAGAGTTTTAAATTGTCCCCAAACAGTACTCTGCATCTGCATTGTTGTCTGAAAGTGCTACAATTCTTCTCTAATGAGTGCTAATTGTTAATACATTGTCAATATTTAATACTGACTGTGTGCTATCTGCACATATTAGGGTTAAGTGGGCAACGATAATACTACAACTCAGTTGGAAATATTTTACAATTATCACTGATAGCGATTAGGATGCCTAGTCTTTTACCCAAATACTGTTATATTATTCATATATTTGTATATTGCGAAGTTTCCATTTAACAACCAAATCGATAAGTTTTTCAGTAAAACGTGAATTGTAGAGAAAACGCAGTGGGATTGACAAAAGTTTAGTCTTTCATAGGCACAACAAATTATAAAAAAATGAATAAATCTTCCACTTTTTCATATTTCAACTATTTTGGCTTGCTCAGTTCTACATAATTCCTAGTGTCTGAATTGTGCCCCCTTGCTCACTATTGGTGTAGAATTATCAGTGATTGTACCAAGCAATCCCCCCTTGAGCCCAAATTTGATTCACGTGGAACGCGTTGTAACAAACTGATTCACGAAGATCTTTCTCTGCTCAGATCTCATGAATATATGATTTGCTACCAGAAACTGATGGGTTTTCCCAGTGACAGTTTAGAAATTAGAGAGAACATGCACTGTAATGGTTTAAATGTTGTTATTTTACATACCACGGAATACTCAACCAGTTTATTGAATATTCTGTTTAAACTTCAACTAATTGGCGCATGGCCCTCAACCTCTTCATATCGGAATGCAACATTTCACTGAATATTTTGTTTTACTTTATATCACAATTAGGCAACACTCCAGATGTTTTGGACTACACCTTCCATGATGCTTTGCCAGCATTATGGATGTAAGAGCATTATGGGAGATGTAGTCCACAATATCTGGAGTGCCGAAGGTTGCCTATCCCTGCTTTGTATTATTATGCACCATCACTGTGGAAAATACTGGAATTAAAATGAAGAAAAAAATTAGTTTTTCTGTCATCTACTTTACTTGTTACATTGATTACATAAAACACAGTAGCATCCTCCTACTTTGCATATTTATTGTGAACAGGATATAAAATCATGCATTGCCGTGTCCCTGTGTTTTCTCTTTGCCTTGTAAAATCTAGTATATAAATATTGTTTTATAACAGTGCATCCTGCATGCCAAACCACTGAATTAGCAGTTTCCTTGATGTACCATTAAAATGTCTGGAACATTAGGCCTATGTACATGGCTCTTAACTAATAGGAGGAAAACATGCACTCCAGAAAATGACTTGATTTAAGGACTCAGGCTAAAAAAAAAAAAAAAAAGAAGATGACTAACATAATACTGTGATATTCACGGTAAAGATTAATTCTGTGGTCCTGCAACGTACTGTTTAGTTAATGTTAAATGCTATATATTATAGTCTTGTTACCAAGGTTTACACAATAAAGTTAGTTTGAAGTAATAGTGGGGGGATAGTGGCCGGACAGTGCCTACAGTAAAGGGATTGTGACTACAGTGGGGGGATAGTGGCAGTAATGGGGGATAGAGACTGTGATGGGGATAATAGCATCTGTAGTGGGGGGATAGGGGCTATATTGGATGGATAATAGATATAGTGGATGGGGTAGTGGCTGTAGTTGGGTGATGGGGCAATAGTGGAGGTTAGTGGCTGTAGTGGGCTATAGGGGTGATAGTGGGGGTATATGGGTGATAGGGGTTGCATTGGAGGGGAAACAAAACCATTTTAATAAAAAACAAAACAAAAAACTGAAGTGTGTTTTCCCTTCCCCAGGCCTCACCTTTGGCCAGAGAGTGAGAAATCCTGATCTCTGGTGGTCCAGTGGGAAATGTTGCTGACAGCTCCTTCCATCTAGTCCCAAGAAATGTATCAGGGTGTTGCCTTGGTAACCAGAGGCAAAGTTCTGATGCAATAGATCAGTGCTGGTGAGGGGATTGAGTAGGGCCGAGCAGATCTCCCCGTCGGTTTGGCCTCACTGCAGGAGAACAGGCTGGACAGTAAGGGAGATCTTTGATCTGCCCATCGGCTGTGCCACCCCAAGTCCATGGCCTCGGTGTTCACATGGCAAATCCAGCCCTGTTCATAATTGTGAAAATGTTTAACCCTCTAAATCTTTTTGCTTTTACACACGGTTAGTGAGTAGGCCAAAATAGGCCACTGGTCCATTAGCCCCTGCCCAGTCAGTATTCAGTAAGCAGAGTAAACCCTCACTGTGCTAAGAGAATGCAGGTCCATGTGTGCACTCTCTCTGTGGTTTTATCATGCATAAACAAAATTAAAAATTAAATAGTTTCGCTTACCTTCTCTACCAATTCTTCTCTGCTCCTCACTAAGAAGATTGTTCATTCTTGTTCCACCTTATTCCAGTCAGTGTCTTATCTTAGCACAGAGGGACTTCATGTTTATTTGTTTAGCATTTCTTAAAGAGCACTCTTATTTTGGGAGCTCTAAGACACTGTAATCTATTGGCAAATACCAATAGAAACAAACAGTACATTTCAGACACATGCATTTTTTGTAATTTTTTCTACACTAGCACTTTATTTAATTTATGTGTCATTATACCATATTTATTCCCCCCAAAATTAGTCTCCTTACAAATACCAAATAGCACATATCCCGTGGCGTAATAGACAAGAATCATAAAAATCCTTTAGTATTTAAGGAACAGATGAACAAATAAATTATTCATTTTTTATTAGTACAGGATTTTGTTGTTGTTGTTACTGAACAGCAATTTATAAACAAAATAGTTTTGTCCTGATTTCTTGTGCTAGCTACACATTTCGAATTTGAAATTAATTGTATACTTTATTTTCCGTGATGTCATGGAAACCCACTTTCTGGTGGTCTTTCCTTTTGGAAAATTCAGGGTAGCAAAAGGGCTAAGGAGTGTTAATGGGAATATTTACAGGAATGTATCAGTAGTGGTACACAACTCTGTATTATCTGTTTTGCTGGGATAATATCTTACGCATGCTGAATCCTTAATTTATCAACGAGGAGTGAAGTATAAGCTGACAGCTACTGTAACTGGAAAATAAATGTAAAGCTAATCATAGTTGAGTGACTGAACATCAAGAAGGCCACAGCTATTAAAACTTTTCTCTCCTAAAGAGGATCACGTGCCTTGTTAGGTTTTACTAGATTTTCAAACAAAACAACTAATTTGACCATGTCACCTTTCAATAAATTGATAGGACCTGGGGATTGGGAATGATAGGCTACTGAATCAATATCAACTGAGATTTCTTGCTTCTCACCTACAACTTAACCTACAACTGGTTTATTTTATATAATTTCATTTGTCTGCAAAAAAATAAAAATAAATAATTAGTGATGAATGTGAGTGGAGATTCCTTGCTGTGCAAGAAGAAAGGGTTAATGAACAAGGAGAGAGCGAGCGAATTTTTGCACGATGATGGCAGGTTTTTAATGAGAGTGTCATGTTATTTTGAACAATGCTATTTCAGCAGAGCGTAAATGAGTACAATGAGATTCGAGGTATGGACAATGCCGTTTGTTCCTGTTTACTGAAGGCAGAATTCTGTATGTTTCCAAGCAATGTATTGTTTTCAATAAACCTTTTATTTATTCATGAGGATTCCCCATTGCAATATTATGAGATGCCCAGATCTCTTAAAAATTAGAACATTACTTAAGATACGTTTTTACTGTACTGGAGGACAATGCCAGGATGAATATGACCTTTAAGACCATACCATTGCACCGCGTTTGTAATCTGTTAATCAGAATAAATTACTGTCTCCCCCCCCCCCCCCCCCCGTCTCTTGGCAAATGTGACACAAAAATGGGTATTCCACCATGACTTAAATCCCTCTTGCTCCCTGTTCTTTCCAGCATTCCAATTAACACTAGTCACAGATGTCAACTGGACATGGGCAAGTGAGTGGAGATATGAATTTTGGAGCGGCTTGTTTTATGAAATTTTATGGACGTGTAAGCAGAGTGATGTCATAGCGTCAAAAGGCCTAAACGCCTCGGCTCACCTCCCTGTCAAGTTCATCGTAAATTTGGTATTAGAAGGACCTGTTAAAATATGTGATGGTCCCCACCTAATCAAATCCTTAGTTTAATTGAACCCAATAATTGGCACAGTTTAATGAATACTGCATTATTTAGCATTTTCTGCCCGTTGGCATATGCTATAGACTACTCAATACAAAGGGTTGATCTCAACTCATATTATGCGTTACAATAGAAAAGGAAATTTACAGTAGCTCTGTCTTGTAATTTAACCAACATTTACATTTTATGTATATTTTTTCATGTTTTTAAATACATGACAGCACTGTAATTAGAGCTATTATAGTAGCTACCAATGTAATGACTAGTTGCCCATCTTTACTATAATCTTCTTCCTTTCTTCTTTTCCTCCCATTTCTGTTTCCACCTTTAATAAACATAAATACATTTCATAAGAATAAGCAGATGAACAATTTGTGTACTTGAAGTTGTGACAAAAGAGACAATTCTTATAATGTAGTAACTGACAATCAATCAAAGCTGAGATGTTTAATGTCTGCTTTCTTATTGCAGCCACTTTGGCAACTCAGTTTAGCTATGACCGAGACTTAGTAATTCGATATGGCTATTGTTATTAGAAAGTACATTGGTGTAAAGGTTATGCGTTCGGATTTGACATTATCAGGGATTTCATAATTTTGGAAAAGCTTTTTAAATAATATGATATTGTGAAAAATATGTTAACATATAGATATGTTTTTTATGTATAGAAATATTTTTTTTACAAAATTATAAATTTAAATATTTAAATAATTTAAAAAGCTTATCCAAAAATATTAAGTCGGGGACATAGATAGAGATCATAAGACAAAGATGGGACTACCTTGACACTAGTGATGGCTGTGGGAATTAGTCATTATCTCGCTCATTGCCAGATGATATCTTATGTCTCTATAGACATCAGTGTTGTACTTTTGCACATGTGCACGAGTACTGCATAAATGTGGGGTCCTGGTGAACTAAGCACAAGGTGTTGAAAAACAAAGATGATGTCGCCCGCAGGAGACAGCATCAAGTAAGTACAAATCACCTTTGCTGCACCACCAGGCCTCTGCACCCTAAGTTGCAATGTCAAAATTGGCTGTCTTTGCAAAATATGCAAAGACCCCAGAACGTGAACTGGGTTAGAAACCATTGATCTATCTCGTGTCATACTCCATGTGAATGATCAAGACATTTTTGTGTGTACCAACTTATAAATGTGTTTTGCAAGGCCAGGAAGATTTGGAATACATTTCTATTTATGCATTTCTATTGGATTGAATAATTCCAATATTAATTAAAAGCAGTCTTCACACTGTGAGCAGCTATATACTCTCTGCAGTCACGGATCATCTCCAGGCTGTGTTTGTAAAATGATCCCTTTCTTTATTTTGAATATTAAAGTTCAGCAGCTTCACAGACAAGTGATAAATTCTAAGTAACGCACATAAAGACACATATGAAAATCTGAGACAGACTGTATATATATTTTATATATTTTCTGCTCTTTTCAAGGATTGATAAAGTGTAGCATATAGACTTTCTCACATATTATTGGAAAAGTGAGAATTGCACAAGGGCAAAATATGCCAACACAAAATGACGTCTTTCTAGCGTATTCCACATGGAAGTTAAATTCTCACTTGCAGTAAATTCTCAATGAGCCATTAGTTGATTAGCCACATCCTGTTTATCAGGCAAACATCAACAAAATATGCATATTTAATAATGCGTTTTATTTAGTGAAATTGTGTTGTGGTGCTTTTATGATTTGCCTGTACTTGAAAGAAGTGTTATTTATAAGACAGTATCATATTTTGTTTACGATCATTGTATAATGTGTGGTTAGAGTTATATGAATAATAATTCAGAATGAATACATGTATATATATATGTTAATGTTTCATATGTCTGTAATACATATAGTATATATATATATGTACACACACACACACACACAAACACACACACACACAAACACACACACCCACCCCTAACGCTAGCCACAATTTACTTCCCAAACACACACCATAGCCCAAGGAGGGTAAATCCAGCCCTGTAGACAAAGCAGGGTCAAGGCAATCCAAATGGTCAAAACCCAGGCAGCAAGGTTCAGGAGCGCGGAGACAAGCTAAGGGTTAGAGATCCCAAAAAAATCAAAGGGTTCACGGATAAGCAGCACCAAACAACTGAGCAATGATAGCTCAGCTGTTCACGGTTTCAGTATGTCACCTATCAGAGGCCACGCCTCATCTACCCCCAGCCTTTTGATGTTGCGACTTTCAAGGGGTTTGGGGTTGCCATGGGAATCAGTGCAGGGTGCTCCTTTCATAGCCGCACCCACAAGGCTGTCCCACAGCATGGTTTGAGCATGTACCTGGCTTCTCAAGTGGCCCCGGAGATATGAAGTGAATTATAGGTCGCGGCCCACCCCTTGTATTTGTGAATGCACACGTTCTTGCAGTCATGACTTGGAGGTGTCCATGGAGCAGCAAGGGAGCCGAGGTAAGTTGTGACAATAAGGGAAGAAGAAGAGAATGGAGTGTGGATTAGTAATGGAAAATGTGTCTGAAAATGGGGAGCAAAGAAATTGTCAAACAGAGGATGGATGATAAGTGCAGAATATATAGGTAACATTGACTGAGAAGGATAGAGTAGACTGGTAGAAAGAATATAGAAGACAGCGTGTCAAAATTGAACATTGTCAAGGATGGCAGACACCTTGCAAGAGCTCTAATGCAAAATGGAATTGAGTCTGCATAATAAATTAAATGCCAGATAAAAATAGGAAGCAAGCGCCCTGATTGATCAAAATAAGATGATTTAACTCTGCGGGCTAAAGAGAGAAACCTCTTCATATTAGGTCAGTCGGTTTACCAAATCACTAAAAACAAAATGTTCATTTATGCCCAACAAACAAGTGGATTTCTACATGAAAATCAATCCTAACACATATGACAGAAGGTTATGTTACTTTCTGAAATCATTTCTTGGCAAGCAGTTAGAGCAAGACAGATATCTGCACTGTGCCAAGGGAGTTCTGAAACGTAGCAATAAGCCTTAACCCTTTCAGTTTAAAAAATACATGATCTCACATAGACTAAGAGAATGTCTAATAAGACTGAAAATACAGGAGCATTTTTTAATGGTTAATCCTCATTCACATTAAAAGGGATACTGTAGGCACCCAGACCATTTCTGTCCATTGGAGTGGTTTGGGTGCCTTGCCCCTCTCCCCTTAGTCCTGTTAGCCAAAACACTGCGGATTTGGAGAATCCGCAGTGTTTTGATTACAGGGCTTATCCAACCTCTAGTTGCGGTCTCTCAGACAGCTGCTAGGCGGTGCTTCCGTTTTCTTAGAGCACGAAAAGTGTTTTAAATGATGTTCGACGTGCCCACGCTCTACATGAGGAATCTATCGTCGCCAGAAGCCCCATAGGAAACCATTGAATAATGCTTTCCTATGAGAGTTCTAATGCATGCGCACGGCCATTGCCGCCTATGCGCATTAGGTCGGGGAGGAGCGTGTGTGGAGCTCAGCCAGCACTGAGGGACATCGACGCTGGACGCAGGTTAGTGACTAAAGAGGTTATTAACCCCTTCAGTGCCGCAGGACAGAAGGGGAAGTTAGAGAGCCAGGAAAACTAGTTTGTTTTCCTGGCACTATAGTTTCCGTTGACCCAAAAATAAATACTAGCAGCAAGGGTGATCCAGACCACTTCAACTCATTGCCCCTTAACCCTAAGCAGGTAATGAATGTAGAAGGGTGTCGGTGAAGCGCTAATATATATAACTTGTGATATACAGTGCGGAATGTATAGCAATACCTCTACCTTAGAATATTTTATACAGGTGTCCTAATGGAGGTATGCTGTACCTTAAAAACAAAAGGTTTGCCAAAGATTTTTCTCCAAAACACCAGTTGAAGAAGCCAGATCGGCGAAACGCGTCCTGGGGACCTTGTGAGGAAAGAGACTCATATATTGGACTTTTTTTAGCCCATTAGTGGTATTTTATGTATAGATATATTTTATATTATAATTCTTTTTTTTATATATATGATGCAATAAATTACTTATTATTTTTTATATACCACTTGTGGCATCTCCTGCTATTTTCACAAAGAAGGTTTGTAGTCCTTAACTACATACACCCTCAGACCAGAGCCGATGTGGAGGGCTCTGGGCTTGTAAGTACAAATTTTATTTTTTTTATACCACCACTGGAACCCACAATACTGCACCATAGATGTCTGTGTTTTAATTTAGAAAAACAAGCAACAAAGGAACAACCGCCAAGAAGGGATAGGGTCGCCTTTACGGACCCCACAGGCGATCACAGTGAGCTATAAATCGTTAGCTCCTGAAAGTGTAAGTGGGCATATTCCCCCTATCTTTTATATACCACGTATTTATATTAATGGTATACACTATGTGTGGTTATTTTGCCTTTTGTTTTTAAGGTACAGCATACCTCCATTAGGACTCCTGTATAAAATATTCTAAGGTAGAGGTATTGCTATACATTCCGCACTGTATATCACAAGTTATATATATTAGCGCTTCACCGACACCCTTCTTTACTTTGTCTCAAGATAAGTTTTTGGTGTTATAGCAGCTATATTTTTCGGTGTTATACAACAACTATCCACCTTTCCTAAAATAGCGCCAGTACACTCCCATTTCTTCAGGTAATGAATGTAGTTTTTCATAAACGGCAGCAATTACCTGCTAGGGTTAACTCCACCTCTAGTGGCTATCTACCAGACAGCCACTAGAGGGACTTCCGGGCTTTTAGACGTCTTTTGGTTGCCTCAGTGACACTGGACGTGCTCACACTATGCATGAGTATGGGTATGCATTCAGTATTATATAAAGCATAGAGAGATATGTATTGCCTGATCGGACTTTTTGTCTTACACTGGCCTTGAATACTACTTAAGTTTCTCTGGCTTTGTAAAGTTTTTGTTACATATGAAATTTTATTCTTGTTTATTGTGCCCTGCCTCACAATGAATCTTCTTCCCTCTTGCATGTGAATCCTGTAGTCGAGATCAGAGAGTGAGACGAGTAGGTATGCACAGATGTGCCTAGAGTTTGCTGGAGGAATGAAGCAGTGAGGTTTTCAAGAATCAGTTCTTCAAACACCTTTTCCCTGCTGCTTCTCTATACGGCCTCATCCACTTACCCTGTAGGGAAACTCACCAGCTCTACTTTCCTTAACAGATAATTGGTTTTACACAGCGGCAAAACTTATGGGAGATACTAAAAGTTATTTTGTAGATGTGTAATCTACAACAGACATACTGAAGCCTTGGGTGCTACCTTGTCTTAATAAAAAATAAGTATTAAGTGCATAATTCATTTAATTCATGTTGATTGTTATTTATCTTAAGGATATAAGGAAGGAAAAAAAAATCAGTTCATTAATCAAATAACATTTTTTATTTCTATGGAAAAATGATTTAAGGTGAACTTTCCAGGATTTTACTAATGTGTATACTATCTCTGATATTTAACAAATAACCTCTGTATTCACCTCTATCCTGGGCCTATATCCTGGATCCCCACCTTAAATATTCTGACTTTTCTGCCATTTAAAAACACATCTTTTTTAGCAGTCAATCAACATAGAGTAAAATGACCAATTTACTAGTGACTAAGAGAAAACATGGTAAGTGGATGAGGAGGAAAAAAAAGTGTTTCTATTTCCCCTTCTCAAGTACATTGTGTGCCTTGGCTGTGCCAGGCTTGAACTGGTTCGTGATAACTGCTAAGTATTTATTATACTTTTTATTTGTTTTAAAAATGTTTTAATGACAGCGATGCAAATACAGGAAAACATAAAGTCAGACATTTTAAGTAAGATACAAAAATATGCGAAAGATCACAATCAAACATAGAAATAGGAACACACAGTGAGAATTTAAAAGTGAATGTCAAATTTAAAGTCAGAGGAGCTGAACTGAAAGGATACGTGACTTGGAGAATCTTTCCAGTTCAGCTATAATCACCTTAAATTTGAAATTCACTTTTGAGGTTTTGTATTTGTAATTCTCACTTTAACCCCTTAAGGACCAAACTTCTAGAATAAAAGGGAATCATGACATGTCACACATGTCATGTGTCCTTAAGGGGTTAAAGGGATACTACAGTGCTAGGAATACAAAGTCCCTCGCGGTCCCCCACAGCAGTGAAAGGATTAATAAACCCTTACTGTAGTTACCGATGGATGCTGCAATGCTTTCCTTTGGGGATTTGACTGATGCTGAATGTGATCATGCACAGCAACCAAAAGTCTCCAAACCACCAGGTAGTGCCTCTAGTGGCTATCTGATTGACCCTGTAAGATCGTTATTACTATTATCGTTCTCAGAAACTGCAATAATTAACATTGCAGGGTTAAGTAGACTTGGTCACTGCACCCAGACCACTTTGAAGAGCTGAAGTGGTCTGGGTGCCTATAGGTGTCTCTTTAATGTAGACCATTAGTCAAAGGCAGTTGTAGAAGTATAATTATCAAGTATGCAGAAACCTGCAAGCATACAAAATATGGTGCTTAAATGTTAATTTCAGTCATATAACTTTTTTTATACTGGTATTATAACAACGCACTAACGTTTTTTTTTTTTACCTTTGGCGTTTTTTCTCAATGCAAACGATCGTTCCCAGCTTGAATTCACAACTGTCTCTCGTGTTGGTTGCTCAGCATTTCCTTCCCCGGAGCAGTAATAGTTAAATGTACAGGTTATATTTAGGTCTCTTAGAAAGCCAGCGCACTCTGAAGTAGTGCAGCTCTGATTAAAAGCTGGTTACATTTAAACAACAAGGCTGATTAGATGTAGAAGGTACTAAAGCTGTGCTAAATGGCCCCTTATCTTCCATTATACAACCTGTTTATACCCATGTGGGCTACGTAAATCATCTTTCTGTGCCATTCCAAGAGAATCTGCGTGTGCTATGTCTTTCTCTCCAACTGATACAACCTGCACTCCACTGGCAGGGTATCATAAACCAAGACTCATGTCTCTTTCTCAGTATCCACTGCTATACGCAAGGAAACCAATTGGAGTTTGTATATCATGCAAGATATTCTACAGTACGTGTGCATGCAAATATAAATGCCATGTACATCTATTGTGCAACATGCAAGAAATTGCTCATGACATGTCTAACTCAGTTTTTCTATTCTTTATTTAAGTATAAGTACTGAGAGGCATAAACACTAATTATAAACACCTATGGGCCGTGTACCAAACGTTTTGTAGTACAAAAAGCAAGAACTACTATATAGAATCGAACCAAAAAGTCAATTCAATGTTAAGTAACAAATTGTAAAATAAAACACAGCACCTTTAAAGGGACACTATAGGCACAAAAACAATTTAGCTTAATTAAGTAGTTTTGGTGTATAGATCATGTCCCTTCAGTCTCACTGCTTAATTCTCTGCAATTAAGGAGTTAAATCACTTTGTTTATTCAGCCCTAGTCACACCTCCCTGCATGTGACTTGCACAGCCTTCCTAAACACTTCCTGAAAAATAATCCAAATATTTTGTTTAGATCTGTTTAATCTATAGTTTCTTATCTTCTGCTCTGTTAATAGCCTTCTAGAGTATGCAGGAGCTTGTGTGTGGAAAAAAGGTCAATTTACAGAGCAGGATATAAAAACTTCTAAAGCAATTTAATATCTGACGGAAAATGCAACCATTCCTTCATGCAGGCTGTGTGAGACACAGATAGGGGAGGTGTGGCAAGGGCTGCATAAACAGAAACAGAAGCGATTTAACTCCTGGATGCCAGAAAATTGGGTAGTGAGACAGCAGGGACATAATGTATACACCAACACTGCTTCATTAAGCAAAAGCTGCTTTGATACTTATAGTGTCCCTTTAAGTAAAATATAAACCAAAAAAAAAGGTGCTAGAAGAAAATCAATAAATGCAGAATCCACTGTGACACAAAGCAAATAAATATTAAAAAAAGTCAATCACTTCAGACAACATAGTCATCCCATGGCAACCATTCCCCAGTAAATGAATTCAAAGAGTTGTGAACAATGGCAGCAGGCTTATCCATTACAGGAATACTATATTGATGTTTTTTTTAAAGTATTTGGTAGATAGACCGCCAAAGAAAACATGCATGCTAAAAATATTGCCAACTCCAGAAACATAAAGCACTTCAGTAGGCTGAAACACATTGTAAGCTGACAAACTGGATAACAATCTTTTTTTAAATTCAACTTGAGATCAAAAGTACAACATAATAATAAATCAGTCGTATATGATAGGTCATAGAAAAAAAAAAGTAAAATTATTAGAGAAGTTTAGGAGAGCAGCTGGTAAATATTATGTCTTTCGTATTTTCACAATATAACTCTTAATTGTGTTGGAATTAAAATTAAAAAACAACAACACATGTAATAGTTTAAAATCAAATAATTCCTAATTCCCAAGTCCGATTCCATTAAAGCTCTTTGTTAGAGCATGTCAGTCAGCAGCCTTGCTACACTTAGTATTATTAAGCCAATTGTATCACTTATCAATACAAAGTAGCTTTTATAAATACATTAATTGCAAATTGACACAAACATTTGTTCATAATCAGTTCAACACTAAAATGTGTCATTTATAAATATATAACCACACTAAACACTGAAGTGAAAAGCTCCCACATCACCACAAGTATATCTAAAAGCAAATTAAACTACTTATTGGAGAAACATGCTGTAGTTTAGAAAGATCAAAAAGTTCTGTAAACAGAATCCATTTTAAGCTTTTAATTAGTTAAATTAAAGCCTAAATTAGGTCATGATCTTTAAATACAAGCGTATTTATGGTAGGGCACCCACAAACAAGGCTAATAGAAATACCAAACAATTAATCAGCTTGGCAGTTTGAAATCCAGGTTAGATAGGGAGTTCAGACAGTGTCTCATGGGCTCCTCTTGTCTCACGTTGAATGTTGTTTAAGCTTTCAAAAATTGTATGCTTTTTGTGTACAGTCTTCAAACTTAAAGGAACACTATAGTAACAGGAATGCAAACATGTATTCTTGTCACTATGGCTGTAATATAACTATGTAGCCAACCAGCTCCCCTGTCTCTATTGTAAAAGGTGAGTTTACTCATCTTTATTGCTGCGCACGCAGGTCAAACGGCGCTGGCCTTGCCCCTGTCTGCCTCCTTGACTGACATCATCAGAATTGACAATCTCAGCCAATCCAATTCTAATGCAAGAAAAGCATTGGATCGGCTGAGATCATCATTTCTGATCATCTCAGCCAAAAAGGCAGAGCAGGGCAGAGTCAAAATCCACGAGAGCTAATCAACATCTCCTCATTGAGATGCATTAAATTATTGCATCTCTATGAGCAAAGTTCAGCTTCACAATACAGAGCGTTGTGTAGTACTGACCCAGGAAGCACCTCTAGTGGCTGTCTGAGTGACTTCCACTGAAGGTGTCCTCAGGCAGCAATGTAAACACTGTGTTTTCACTGAAATGACAGTGTTTACATCAAAAAGCCTGTATGAACTGACTATACTCACCAGAAAAACTACATTAAGCTGTAGTTGTTCTGGTGACTGTAGTTATCCTTTAAGATCACATGTAAATATTTCGAACCTTCAGTCACAAGAGCTATTACAGCAAGCATGTCAAACTCAAATGCTAGCACGGGCCAAATAAACAAGGTTTAGCTTTAGGTGGGCCAAAAAAAAAAAAAAAACTTTTATAGAAACGTAAGTTTATTTTGAAAGAACAGCCCTACTCTCTAGTAAGTCTCAGCCCCAGCTCCAATAAATCCCAGCCCCCCCTTTACTAAATCCCAGTCACCCCCTCTACTGAATCCCAGCACCTCCCTTTACTAAACCCTTGCCCCTGTTTAAAAAACACAACAATATTAGTCAACAAACAGTGTATCTCCAATGGCGCCGTCCGCACCCTCTTCCAAAGCGGATTCCTCCCGCTACTCCTTGAAACCCTGGGAAGGCAGAGCACGTCGACGTTACGTTGGAATGTGACGTGGCGTTGCGTGCCTCTGTGCACCTCCAGGTCCTCCACCGTTCAGCCGCGGCCACACTCACTGAGACACACTCACTGACAGACACACGCAAACTCACTGACAGACACACTCACTAACAGACAGACACTCACTAACAGAAAGACACACTCACTGACTGACAAACACACTGACAGACACACACACTGACACACACACTCATTGAGACACATTTACTAACAGACACACACACACTCACTGACAGACTCACATATTTACACATTCACACATTCTTGTACACACTCACAAATCATTTTATTTATTGCTAATTGCTCCCTAACTTTGGGAACTGGTGTGGGGCCTCTCCCTGGGGTCCAGTGAGGCTCTTTTCTCTGGAGGTTTACCTTCCTGCTCTTCACTGCTCCCTCACGCACACAGTTAATTCATTTTGAGCGCTGTACAAACCTCATCTGTCAGTCTGGGGTCACTGACTTTATTTCTTGGCAGGTTGCTCAGAATTCCAGTGGCTGAGCATTTAAAGGGATTTAAAGGATCATAGCTCATCTGTCAGTCTGGGCCCATTAAGTCTGGCCCCAGCTGACAGAAGGGACCCTCAGGTATCCAGCTATATCTGGGGCTCCCTGGTACCAGCTGATATTTAATCCTGCTGTTACTATTAATGCATGGTGGTCTATGCCTTCAATGGACATTAAAGCCCTGCAATGCGTGATGGCAAAAAAACCTCTGCATCTCATTAAAAATAAATTGACACAAGTTATGCACAACAAGTTTCCAACGTTGTATTCAATCGTTCAGGGAAGTCCAGGGAAGAGACTGTTCTCTTTTAGGGTTTGTTTCTTCTCTGTCTCCAGTTGATCAGTTCACAACATGTCCTGGTTATATCACTAGCCATACACGATTCACATTATTTCTTCTGTAGTCTCTGCTTTTATGTTTTGATTAATTTCACAACTTCTTTTCCAAGTTGTAAAGGTTCCTTTGGCTCAGTGCCCCGTCCATCTGTGTCCCTTATGTTCAGTTCAGCTTACTCCAACTTTGTCCTAAAGTTATCTTTGTGTTCCTACCTTGTGTCATGCCACTCCTGTCAACCTTAAAGTGAAACTCTATTGCCCAAACTAAAAAGCAAACAAAAAACACTATTTAGTAGATATAACCCCAAAGAAAACATGCATTCATTTAATTATGCATTTTTTCATAGAAACATGGAATGTCAGCAGATAAGAAACATTTGGCCCATCTAGTCTGTCCAGTTTTCTAAATACTCTTACTCCCTGGCCTTATCTTATAGCTAGGATAGCCTTATGCCTATCCCACACATGCTTAAACTCCTTCTCTGTGTTAACCTCTACCACTTCAGCTGGAAGGCTATTCCATGCATCCACTACCCTCTCAGTAAAGTAATACTTACGGATATTATGTTTAAACCCTTGCTCCTCTAATTTAAGACTATGTCCTCTTGTTTTGGTAGTTTTTATTTTTTTAAATATAGTCTCCTACTTTAATTGGAATTAAATCTAAATGCAGCTTACACAACTACAGATCTTTTGTCTGCTACCTTTGTAAGCCCTCCTATTCTAACCCAGCTCAGACTTTCTGTGACTGTCCAATCACAGACTTCCCAATGCAGCTCAATGAGAAGTGCTCTGGGAAACTGCTGCCTCTTGAGTTTAGCTCCACTGAGCTAACCAAACCAGGAAGTAACAGAACCTGTTGTCTGCATCAAAGCCAGGTTAATTTTTAAAAGTATCAATTTCTTTTGAAATCTGCACTTTTTTTTTTAAAATGAAAAGAAGATACATTCTTCACACATAAAGTATATCAGCAAGCTAAAGTGCTCCATGTGTGTGGAGTGTTCCTCTGACTATGGCAAACAGTGGCCATCAAGATTTATTATGAGCATGGAGTATCTCTTAAGAACACAGATCTGAAGATATAATCATTATGCTAATCAAATATACTTTCTCTGTGTTTCACAAAGTTGGGTATTGATAAAATAAAAACACAACTGGGCACATTTATTAAGGTAGATTTGAAGTAAAGTGCTTAATTGAGATGCCCATAAAAGCTGAAGTGGAATATTTAGCATCTCTGCTTTTAATTTTCTTTGGTCTGGAATTGCACCATTATACCATTAGAAATAAGGACCCATGTGACATGCTCAAATGTAACTTCTTAATCCTGAAATGTGCCTTTAATTCAATTCAATACTTAATGTTTCCCGCAATATGAATTTGTCATAAAGATTCCACTATATAAAACAGGACTCCATAGGACACTAGTTACAATTTCTCCAGTTTGATAAAACAGTCACTGCAGTGGTATGGTGGTTCTGCTTTCCCACAACTTTAATTAACATCATGCAATAAGCATTCAGTCCTGCTGGCATATACATGTGAATAATGGAAATAGGTGTTTGAGATGCACAGTACAGGAGAAACTATAGACAGATAAGAACATAGGTTGAGCTAAGTATGTTTTTATCTTCGTAAAGTGGGGAACTTACTTGTCTTTAAAGATTCATTACAAAAATTTCTAGAATATGCCCAACAGGTATCCCGGATTAAATGACTAGAGCAGGGGTAGGCAACCTTCGGCACTCCATATGTGAACTACATTTCCCATGAATGCTTTGCCAGCATTATGGCAGTAAGGGCATTATGGGAAATGTAGTCCTCAACATATGTATTGTCAACGGTGGCCTTCTCTTGGCCTAGAACGTCTGCAACAAACCGAACAAAAGCAAATATTCTTCTTTAGAATATGATTTATTAGCAGGTTTTGTCTGTGCATTTTAGTTCTGCATGGTATAAGCCGTAACAGTCAGAAGAATGGGCAGCATTGACCTCCAGAAAGCAGGGGTTGATAATCACTGGAGTAAGCCGTCGACTTATTGTGGATGATAAGCGGCATAGAATCAAGAAACAGATATGGAAAACAACATCTAAATGTGTTGTATAAACACTGTATACCCCATGCAAATGACTGTTCCTGCCATGTTTATTTTTATCTCTGAACATCTTGCTGCCAAATTCCCTGTCAATATATTGTAATCCTGACAACAAAGTGGTTAGAACGCAGCACAGCCCTGGAAGCAGAGTAAACCTGAAGGGAAATCACACTCAAAGTCAAATTGAAAGAAGAAATATAAAATATCCTCCACCACCATGAAGTCTGATTGTTGAATTATTGTGTAAACAATGTCCTCGCCACATCTCTTTGATGTTCTGTCCACCATACTTTGTTTGCTTCGTTTTATTTGTTTATATACTTATTTTGAAGTGTTGCAGAATATGTTGGTTCCACGAAATTAGAATATCAATAATACTTTTTTATTATTATTTCTCTGTAAATGTTGGATGAAATGGCACCAAATCTTCCCAATTTGTACAAAACTCTTGAAATGGTAATTCAGTCTTTGATATGCAGTTTATCATATTCATAACATTAAACCCATTTCTTTGTGTTCTTAAAAAATCAGTTATTGTGATGCCTACAAGAAGCACATATCATGAATATTAATAATATCACCAACATACACAGCACATTTAAAAGAATTGTGTGTTTTATTTTTCAACCTTATGCAGTCCTCATTTGCCCATTCTAATTAAGCTTCCTTCTGTGGGTTTTCTTATCTTAGGATATGGACCCTTGCCTAATTCACAGTGATAGCTAGTGACAGAAGTTGAATGTATTTGTAATGTGGTTCCTGATGTATGGACATAAGCATTTGAAAAGACGCTAGCAGTGTTGATGAATCAGGAAGCTTATTAATTCTTCATACTTGGTTTAACATAGTCTTTAGTTTTATCAACGTAACTAAGACTGATATCTTATTGATTCATGGGGATGGTGGATACCTATCAGTGGAAAGAAGACTGGCTTATCTACCTACTGAAAAGGTCTTATCTTTGTTTTGTTCCCAAATCTATACGTGGTGGTGAAACTACGTAAGCCTGGAGAGTCCTTTTTTCAAATAAAAAAAAAACTAGAAATGACTCATTATATAGCAGTTTTAGATGGCAAAATGACCACCTGAACAGAACAGCCCCAAAGCTCCATGAACTCAGGTAGCTGCTCCATCTAAAGTGCTAGCAGTCCTAGTAGGGGCTACTATAAAGAGTAAATTGGTATAGATATGGTGGGTTTTAAATCTAGTATGCATGCCAGAGGAATCAGATCAGGTGGACGGCTGTGTGTTAAGTACGCAGCCTGAACACCCTGCAGTCTGGCTTTTATCATTATAATCTTGTTTGGGTACCTTAAATGTGTAGATACTTTACCTCTTCATAGCTGCCCTGCCCTGACTGCTCATTTTCTTGTAATTTAGTTTAAACATACAAGAGCTCATCAAATTGAATTAACATACAAAAAAACAAGGCCTGCGCTCAAACTCCCACTACTCTTGAGTGGCAGCAACGAACATAGTACACATCACCCCCAATACATACAGTAAAAAACAAATAAAAAAGTTACCTGTGCTCTTCCCAAATCCATATGCATATTTAAACAAATGGAGGTTATTTAGTTGCTTCAATGGCCATGAGAGTTTAGCCCACCTGCAACGTCAAGGCAAGCCTCTCAGGTGGGTCCTACACTAACCTTTCACCTTGCTTCCTTAAGCTTCTAGCAAAGATATCTCTAATGGGGCAGAGAGGGGTAAATCTAATTAACATGCCCAGAACCATTTGTTTTTAAACAAGTATGATACCAGTAGAGTTAATCACAGTGAATCTAGATAATAAGCTGCTGCTGGGTCTGACTGACATATCTCAAACCCATCTTCAATGAAACACTACCAAGAACAAGTGTGGCAGCAATCCCTCTGCATTATCTAATAAGCACCAAACAAGGAAAGAATGAACTGTGGGATGGCCTTGAAAATCTAGCTTACATGCCATATAGCTTGAATGTTCAGCAAAATGCTTAGAATCAGAAATCGAATATATCCATTGAATATTTCACTGAATTGTGCACAAAATAATGAAAAAAACTGGGACACCTTGAAACTTATCTATTTCATAAAAGCTAGATTAGACAAAATGTAACTCACGAACATTAAAATGCAGTGATTAGTCATAAAGGGTTAACAGTTTCAATGATCTCAGCTTGAGTCCATATTGTTCTCAGTTAATCGTATTAGCTCAAGTGCCTTCTTTTATACACTAAACAATTGTCTTAAGAATGGCGAGAAATTGGATTTTTTCCTTTTCATATTTTACTTACAATATACGGGAATACAATGGGAAGAATACAATATATATATTTTTTGCTTTGTTTTGAATTTTACTGTGATAGAATAAAGTATGCAGTTCTGCTGAATATTTTTTTTTTTTTCTAGCAGCAAAGCGTATTAAGTAGAAATCATGTGACTTTCATCCTGTTGATTTTGTGTACTAATCATATTGGTGACGGACTGTGTGTGTTCAGAAACCTGAGGAATATCTAGAAAGAACTACGTTTTCATGCTGCCAGGAAGATAGGGGTTTGTCTATTGATGTATTATTGTATCTGAAAAGCTGGATCCCAGTAGTCAGTGCCTGGAGGGAGTGAAAAGGGTGTTTGATGTTGCGTAGCTTAGATCAGTGGTAACTTGCGCCCATCTGTTGTGGACAGTGTTTTTCAAGATGCTCAGCCACAAGTTCATGGGGAGTGCAGGCCTTTTATGGTTAAATAGACCACAACAGCCAAAGGTTAGCCATTACTGCCTTAGATTAGTAGGGCTGCTTTCTAAACATGCTTATAATACATTCTATGGGGATTGATTCAATTATTGGAGGAAGAGCTATAAGGGAAGAGCTGCGAACGGCTTACTGGCATTAGCATGACAGCTCATAACATTAGGATGTGCACCCAGAGAAATTTTAGATAGCAATAGAGTGTGCTTGGGCAACACATTGGTTGTAGTATAGAACGTTAGAAGAATTATAATGTATGTAAAATGTGGAGACTATCCCTTTCCCTGAATTATGTTTGACTCACTGTGTGGAATAAGGTAGGCGTACATATTGATTAAAACATTTTTTTTGTAACACAGCTTTAATCACAGCTTGGCTCTTTTAGCCTGGATTTTACCCTTTGGATTGTACTCATAGTTTAGCTAATAGCCATCTATGTGATTACACGGTTGGGAACCTGTGTTAGGGTCAATGCAATAAGGGGCCCAGTCGTACACTGTGGAACTTTAACAGGGCGACCGGGCCCCTTCTATCCTGCACAGAGAGCTGGGAGGAAGTGACAGCGTATCATTCCTCCCAGCTCACTCACACAGCCGCGCGGGAGGAGGTGGGAGCCGCGAGGATGGGGCCGGATTAAGCAGGCCCCTTACTCTCACCAGCCACAGCCAGCAGAAGGTAAGAACCTGCTGGGTGGCTTAATATTTTTAATGTGTGTTTGTATGTGTGTATAGCTGTGTGTTTGTGTGTGTGTGTATGTATCTGTTTGTATTTGTGTGTAGTGTGTGTGCAGTGCGTATCTGTGTGTAGTGTGTGTGTGTCTGCATGTGTGTAAAATGGGTATCTGTATGTAGTGTGGGTGTCTGTGTGTTTGTGTGTGTGTATCTGTGTATGTGTAGAATGTGTGTGTAGTGTGTGTATCTGTGTGTGTATCTGTATGTGTGTAATGTGTCTATATCTGTGTGTAGTGTGTATCTGTGTATGTGTAGTGTGTGTATCTGTGTGCAGTTTTTGTATACAGTATGTGTGTAGTGTGTGTATCTGAATGTCTGGGTATCTGCATGTGTGGCAGTGTGTGCATATGTATGTGTCAGTGTGTGTATCTGTATGTGGCAGTGTCTGTATGTGTCTGTGTGTACGTCTGTATCTCTGTGTCTCTGCAGGCATATCAGTGTTTCTGCACATCTGTGTGTGTCAGTATCTGCATGTGTGTCAGTTTTTGACACATATACTGACACACATGCAGATGCACAGACACACACACAGTTGCAAGGACACACTGATACACATGCAGATATACAGACACACATACAATTGCACAGACATACTGATACACATGCAGATATACAGACACACAGACATAAACACTTCCACACATGCAGATACATAGACAAACATACAATCACTGACACATATATAGATACAGACACACAGATACAAACACTGACACACATGCATATACACAGAAACAGTGTGTAGTTAAGTGTGTTGGCTGCAGTTCACACACAGACACACGCTACATCCCCAGCACAAACAGACATATACTACATCCCCAGCACACACACAGACACACACTACATCCCCAGTACACACAAATGCAAACAATTCACTCCCAGCACACACACTTCAACCCCAGGATACCCACTTAGACACTACCATTGCAGAAGCATTTATGGATTTTTTTTGGGAGCGGGGCAGCATTTCATCCTTGGACACAGGCAGCACCATGTCTTGGGCCGGCCCTGCCTTTCAGCAATACCTAATAGGGCATTGTAAGCCTAAAAAGAAAACCGTGTTCAAGTGCTGGAGTAAATGTATATTTTATGCAACTTTTTGTGTTCCCCTACATGTCAGATAACGCAAGTGCAAAAGCAGGTAGCAGCATGACCTTCTATACATGCTCATGTGCGCTGACCTCCATAGCTCCAAGCTAACCAGTGATTACTGCTGTCAGGGTCATGGCTGAAATCACGGTGAGGGAACAGAGAACTTGCCTTACTTATGTGATTGCCATATTATTCTGGTAATGTCCATGTGAACTATAGATTCCATTAATGGGTGCCTTGAAGTAGCTTTAAATTCTTCCATCTCTTGGAACGTATGACATACAAGCACAGCTAACTTTTTGAAGTGCCAAATCTGTTTCTTATATTGTGAGGCTTTGTAAACAGCAACGTCAATCTTCTGAATGGATCGACAGATATTCTTTATGTGCATTGCTTTATTTTGAACATTTCCTTGAATTAGCATTTTTTTTAAATAGGCACATAGCAAAGTAGAAAAGGTCATGTTTATGTATAAGCTGATTAAGCACGTTGAACAAGGTGTTCTACATTGTATTGGTCAGCTCAGTTGCCGTAAGCAGTACACAAGAGCTAAGAATCACGGTAATGATCAGTCATCCTTCTGCATGTTTGCGGACCACAGCAGTTCTGGTGTAGAAAATCAAAATCCACACAGAGAAATAAATAAAGATAAAGTACAAACAATTTTACATTTGCGCATGGTACCAGCATGCAACTTTTCAATCGGAACCTCAAAGTGAGCAATAAGAATTTGTTGTGAATTTATTGTTCAGTTATAAGAATCTAAATATATTTTGTGTCAGAATGCCTCTGTTTGAGTTATGAGTTTAGGGGACCAGCTTTAAAGCGGCTCTTTCACTTTTTTATGGTTTAGCATATTCAAAATCCACCATGTGCTTCCCTGTTTTTTATTTTAAATCATTCTCATTTTTGTAGGGACTACATTTCCTTAGGTATAATCTTCATGTTAACAAATGTTGACAAACCCTTTGCATTTGTCAACTTTCAGGGTTATTCATAGTGAATTCAAGGTGAATTTAAATTCTAAGGTCAAAATAGCTGATCTGGAAAAATTCTCCAAGTCAGTTATGCTTTTAGTTCAACTACTCTGGCCTCAAACCTGAAACTCACCTTAAATTCACTTTGCATTTTTTTTTTTACTTTAGTAAATAACCATGTTTGTCATTGGCTGTCAACCTGTACTCACCTCCTTCCAGCATTGTGTCACTTTCAGGAGTCTCTGTTGATTTGCGCACGATTGCTGAAGGAGGGATCCTGGGCTGGTGTTCAGGGGACTTAAGTGGTGACACCGTCCCTTTAAAACCTCAGTTTCATTTAATTAAAAATAAAATTGTGACTTCTACTTTCGGTGAAAAACTTCTTATTATATATATATTACAGGAACGCTCCACGAATTATAAAATTATAACGACTACAGCCCGATGTAGTGGTTATATTGCCAGTAGTGCCCTGGCATCTTCTGAGGGTGAAGAACCCACTGCCCCCTCTTCTAGTGATGCAGGGCCAGCTCATTGGCTGAGAACATAAGCTGAAAACTCTCATCCAATGAGCGCTTTCTTGCAACGGCGGCTTCAATTAACGGCAAGGTTTTCCAACTGCCAAGGAGGCACCTGAAAGAACCTGGGGGAGTGCAGGTAAGTTGTCAAAAATCTTTTAAATAGTTTGACTGCCTACCCTGAGAGGGTGCGATGGCATGATGGCACCATCATCACTATAGTAGGCTGTAGTAGTTATTGTGCCAGTGTGTGTGTGTGTTTGTGTGTGTGTCTGCTTGGGTCAGTGTGTGGATGTCTGCTTGGGCTAGTGTGTATGTGTGTGTGTGTCTGCTTGGGTCAGTGTGTGTGTGTCAGTCTGCATCAGTCAGTGTGTGTGTGTGTGTCTGCTTGGGTCAGGGTGTGTGTGTGTGTGTGTGTCTGCTTGGGTCAGTGTTTGTCTACATGGGTCAGTGTGTATGTGTATCAGTCAGTGTCTGTGTGTGTCTGCTTGGGCTAGTGTGTGTGTGTGTCTGCTTGGGTCACTTTGTGTCTGTGTGTGTCTGCATGGGTCAGTGTGTATGTGTGTCAGTCTGCATCAGTCAGTGTGTGTGTGTGTGTATCTGTTTAGGCTAGTGTGTGTGTGTCAGTCTACATGAGTCATTGTATATCTGCTCAAGTCACTCTGCATGAGTGAATTTGTATGTGCATTGGTCACTGATTGTGTGGACCATTGAGTGTAAGTGAATGAGTGTGTGGGTGAGGGTAGATTCAAGCACCCCCAACCATAAAATTATTATTTTTTTAAAGGGGGATTTACTTATATTTATTTCCATTTTTCAAGCACCAAGACTCCCTTTGCACTGCTCGCCTCCTTACCTTACGCAATGTCACTGATGGGGCAACGCTGGTTCAATCCAATGTTTCTCATACAGGAGTATTGGGGACCTGATGAGCATAAGTGGCAAGCGCTATGCACTTCCAACAGTGTGACAGCTACTAGAGGCTTGCTCAACCCTTCAAGGTACGGCAATGTTTTATCTTGTGGGGTTAAGCCGACAGGACCACTGTGGAGCAAATGGGGCAGCAAAGGTTTTTTTGCCTAGGGCGGCAACAGTCTTTGCACCAGCCCTGTCCTCAGTTCCCTCCCTTCCATAGCCTACCCACTCACTTTCCTTCTGTTCAGTTTTTATTTTTCCACACTCCAACTTTACTAAATTATTTTGACACAGGATTCTTATCCATCAGGCCTTCCTCCACCCCAATATGCCGTTTTTCTTCTTGATTCTCTTTACCCCTTCCTCGTAGATTGTAGTTTGCAGGACTTTCTTCGCTTCTCGTCGCTGTTAATATTCTGTATGTCAGTTACTTGTTGGGAAACATCTACATTCTGTAATTGTAAAGCGCTTCGGACTATGCTGGCTTTATACAAATGCTAATAATGAGTGTTATTTACATTACATGTATGTTATACTGTATTACTTTGTGATTTTTTTTTTACACTAAAAGCATTTAGGAAAATAGATCATGCAGGACTGCATTACAACATTGGTAACTTATATATTTACTAAGAGACCATAGGCATTGATCAACTGGAACAATTTCCATGTATAATGCATGTGCACTGTATTAGACAATCCTTTAATCTGAATTAGTAACTGAACACAGGAAAGTTACTTCCATATGTGAGGATAAAAACACTCACATGGTAAGGGAATTGACAGGAAATTAAACTCAAATTCAAATTTTAGTTCACAAAAAAATTCTCCAAACCATCTGTTTTAATGACTAACCTGGTAAGATGGAAAACCTGCCCGCTGATATAAGATCCATATACTGCTAAAATAACCAATGATTTAAAAAAATAAATAAAAAAATGCAGGCTAATAAAAACGTATGTATTCCTTAAAGGGTCACTCCACTACTAAAATACAAAATAAATAAAAATCACTATTTGGTGGATATACCAAAATGAAAACGTGCACATATTTAATTATGCATTTTGTCATTGGCCGTAAATCTAAGAACAGATTGCAAAACTTGCTGCCTTTGCAAACCATCCTGTTCTAACTCCGCCCAGACTTTATGTGGCTGTCCAATCACAGACTTCCCAATGCAGCTCAACTAGACGTCTGTGGAAGGCAGGTGCTCTGAGCTGAGCTAACCAAACCAGGAAGTAACAGGACCTGTTGTGTTTTTAAAAGAAAAGGGGGTGTAACCAGGTTAATTTATAAAAGTATCAAAAAATTCTGCACTTTTCGTGATATGGAAAAAAAAACACACATTAGTAAATGCTTTAGGGGTCTGGAGTGTCCCTGTAACTGGTTCTTACGCATTACTGTCTACTGTGCATATAAATGTTCAGTAAATGTTTCCTTAGAAACATCTACACACTGACAGAACTGAAATCTAAAGATAACGAGCCAGTAGACTGAGGATAACCTGAGTTACCGATCCCTCTGCCTCCTCCCTCCATCGTGCCCCACCCAAAAGTCTGTTACGATTCCGGAAGCGCCCCCAGTGGCTGTCTGCTAGACCGCCACTGAGGGCAAATTTAGTGATGCAATGTAAACATTGCAGTTCTCTGGAGCTGCATGTATTGTACCGGAGGATTGGAGGAAGGCAGATGATGTTCCTATATTTCAAAAGGGTTCAAAATCCTTGCCTGGAAATTATAGACCTGTGAGCTTAACTTCTGTGACTGGGAAATTATTTGAACGGCTATTAAGGGATAATATTCAGGAATTCATTGGGAAGAACTGTGTTATTAGCAATAATCAGCATTGTTTTATGAAACATGGGTCATGTCAAACTAACCTAATTGCATTCTACGAAGAAGTAAGTAGAAATATAGATCAGGGTGTTTCAGTGGATGTGATCTACTTGGATTTTGCCAAGGCATTTGATATGGTTCCTCACAATAGGTTAGTCTTCAAACTAAAAGAAATTGGTCTAGATGAATATTCTTGTTCTTGGGTAGAACATTGGCTTAAGGATAGAGTACAACGAGTTGTCATAAATGGTACATTTTCAAGCTGGACAAAAGTGGTAAGTGGTGTCCCTCAGGGTTCTGTTTTGGGACCGCTTCTATTTAACATATTTATAAATGATCTTGAAATGGGCATTGAAAGCCATGTATCATTGTTTGCAGATGACACAAAACTTTAAGTAATAAAATGTGAGCAGGATATTGCCTTGCTGCAGAGGGATTTGGATAGATTGGGGGACTGGGCACTAAAATGGCAGATAAAATTTAACGTAGAAAAATGCAAAGTTATGCACTTCGGGGTTAAGAATGCACAAGCAATTTACACCCTAAATGGTAGTGAACTAGGGATAACCACACACGAGAAGGATTTGGGAATTGTTATAAACAACAAATTAGGTAGCAATATGCAATGTCAATCTGCCGTTGCTAAGGCCAGTAAGGTTTTGTCATGTATAAATAGGGGCATAAATTCTCGAGATGAAAATGTAATTTTGCCTCTTTATAAATCACTGGTAAGACCACACCTTGAATATGCTGTGCAATTTTGGGCACCTGTTCTAAAGAAAGATATCATGGCACTAGAAAAAGTGCAGAGACGAGCTACAAAATTGATAAAAGGAATGGAGCATTTTAGTTATGAAGAAAGGTTAAAAAATTTAAATCTCTTCAGTTTGGAAAAACGGCGCCTGAGAGGGGATATGATAACATTATACAAATATATTCGGGGCCAGTACAAACCATTATCTGGAAATCTATTCATAAACAGGGCTATACATAGGACACAAGGTCACACATTTAGCCTTGAAGAAAGGAGATTTCATCAAAGGCAAAGAAAAGGTTTTTTTACAGTAAGAGCAATAAGGATATGGAATTCTTTGCCTGAAGAGGTGGTTTTGTCAGAGTCTATACAGATGTTTAAACTGCAATTGGAAAAATACTTGCAAAAACATAACATACAGGGATATAATTTCTAATTAGTGGGGTAATAGCTGCTTGATACAAGGAGACTTCTGACTGCTATTTTGGGGTCAAGAAGGAATTTTTTCCTAGTTTGTTGCAAAATTGGAAGTGCTTCAGACTGGGTTTTTTGCCTTCTTTTGGATCAACAGCAAAAGCATATGTGAGGAAGGCTGAACTTGATGGACGCAAGTCTCTTTTCAGCTATGTAACTATGTAACTATGTAAAAGGGACACTGCACCCAGACCACTTAAATGAGCTGGAGTGGTCTGGGTGCCTACAGTGTCCCTTTAACTAATGTTATAAACAGTGCAATGGAAAGAGCCCAACTTTGTGAGGTGGCAAGCAGAGTTAATCTAAAAGATGTCAGTCTCCGTACCTAGTCAAAGAAATCTCATACGTTAAGCATTCATTGTATGTAATATCATTGAAATTGGTTCATTTAAAAAAAAAAAAGTATATATATATATATATATATATATATATATATATATCCTAGAGGGTTGCATTTACCTGAACATGTATACATTTTAAGGGTGCTCCCAGGGCCAATTAATGCAACATATCTTGTATGCTATTTATATATACCGTATTTGTCCGTGTATAAGATGCCCCCATGTATAAGACAACCCCTATTTTTTGAGCCCAAAATTAAGAAATAAATATTTTTAACATTAAATAGAACAACTTTGATATTTTAGAGGTGACCTCTGAGAAGAAAAACACACTTCTGATTCTCATACCTCCTCTGTGCTACAGTTCTCTGTGAAGTTAATGGCTCCATAGTGCATGCTGGGAGACTACAGCTCCCACAATACAGCAGGTGGAGTGAGGGCATGCTGGGACATCACAGCAGTGTTCCCTCTTCTCCCTGATCGTCTACTCTACTGCAACTCCCACGCATATAGGGACCTCTTCAGCCTCTCCACAGCATTTAGAAGTCTACAGGCCCTGCTTCATATCACTCTGGATTAATGACCTGGATCTAGATGGGGTTCTAATTGGGAGCGAGCGCAACGGTCCAAGATTATAAGGATCTTCCTCCATCTTCATTTTTTTTTTTTATAATACAGACCTGCTCTCACTATGGGGCTGTGGGGCTGAATAGCCAGGTATGTGTGTGGGCCGTGGCACACTGAAACGCAGGAGCCGCCATCTTGGCTTAGGTCCCGGGCACAAGTGTTTCTTTTTACACCTGAAATGTCATTCCATGTATAAGATGACCCCCGACTTTAAACTAAAATAATGTAGAAAAAAAACATAGTCTTTTACACAGAAAAATAAGGTATATAGATTTTTTCGACACTCTGGGGGGTATTTTGTGTTTTGAACAGAAAACAAAATTCCAGAACTGAGGTCAAAGTAGCTGGTTTGAACAAAAAAAAATCAAAATTTTGAATTCTCAGACTGGCAAGTTTAGCGTGGAATTCACAATTTAGTTTTCAATTCAAGACAATTCACTGCTTAGTAAGTAACCCCTTTGTTTTGATATTTAATCTGTGCTTGGGGAAATCAGATTTGGAAAATTTTAACATTGCTAGGTCTTCTCACATAACAGGAGACATCTGGGCTGTATATTATAGAAATGGAAAATTAGATTGGCAAAAGGAGGAACAGCTGCTTCCCCTCCTATACAATTTGGTTAATCTGTCAAACGTCCTTAAGAGGACTTCTGCAACTTTTTCAGTACAAGTGGGCAAAGCAACACATTGCAAAGCTTGCCCCCTTGGCAATAGTTAAAACTTGTGGAATTTAAGACATATTTTTGCATTCTTTTTTTAGATGCTTTGAAGTTTTTTGTATTTACAATTTATGTCACAAAACGTCTATGCTGTATTTTAAATAAATAGTCAGTTCTCTAGACTGGGCTATGTTTATCTAATCTGCCCTTAAATGGATCCTACATGTTAGGTGCAATATATTGATTAAAGAATCGCTAATGTCACTGAGGCCACTGCATCTCAATTAGGTGGTCTTAGTGCAGTGGTCCATTAGTTTTAACTCGGCAATGTAGAAACTGTTTTCATTGCAGGATTAAGTCAACCCGCTAGTGGCTGTCATACTGACATTCGCTAGATGTGTTTCTGTAGCACTGCCACTGACTGAGTAAAATTCAGTCACATGATGCAGAAACCCCCATAGATTCAATACTTTCCTATGGGGAAACTTGGGGAAACTTGGGTTGGGCACACCATGCTTGCTGCATTAGGTCCCCAAAGCATTGGATTGGACCATCGTGGATGAGGCCATGTCTCCCTGAGCAGCACTGATTGACCTTCAGCACTAGAAAAATGTAAGTGAATCATTTTTTAAATAAAATTTCTAATGGATGGATTCATTAGTTTGGGCATTGCTGAAAAATATTTTGCACAAGTCTTGAAAATAGTTAGTAATGCTGTGAAGATTCTTTTAGTTTATCTTCTTCTGAACTACAACTCTCTGAATCCCTTCTTGGTCTCCCAAAAGCTCACTTCAGTAACTGAAAGCCTTAATCCTTTTTTTTATTATTATTTAGTGTTTGATTGTTTTCATATGTTTGAGCCTTCAAAAAAGAAAGTACATTAATGCTAATAAAAACAGGTTGAAAGCTACTTTCCAGATTTGTAGTCCACAGCTTGCTATCCCAGGTTGCCTATACCACAAAACTGGAAAATCTAAATTCAATAGAAATTTGATCTATATAACAAAAACACATCGTCATCTCACTTTCACTATCCAAAAATCTGTGGTGGTTAATGTTATAATATAGTGTAATTTAAAAAGAACTCCAAGCACCATAACCACTACAGTTTACTGCAAAGAGTCTTTGAGTGTGGCTCCTGCAAAGCCCAGTCCATTGCCAACTACTCAGATAATGTTCAGGTTTTCCTCTTGCATTATCTGTCCAAAGCTGTTCAGTCTTGGACTGCAATCCCTGGCTGCTAACATGGGACTAATTCATCCCCATCTCTCTCAGTCTATCACTGTCATCCAAGGTTGGACAGCTTGAAGGAAGTAAATATTCTACATTATCTTTGATGCATCCAAGAGGCTGGACATTTGATGTCATAAAAGAAAACCCAAACATTCCTTGTACCATAGCTCCTACAATAAACTGTAGTGCAAATATATAATATAAATACATTGGTGTTTTGATGTGGACTGTGATAGTCAGGTATATGCTTTGTTTAAGACACTATATGCATGTAATTACGTTATATTTTGGTTAATTCATGTATGCACCTGGGGATACCTGGGGAGTTTGCAGTATGTAGAGCTAATCTGCAAATCAATAAGAATAACAAGTCAATTCTGTGTCTTACATTTCACGTGTCTGTGATACAGTCAGAAATATCGATTCTATTTTCATATCACTTGGCTCAAAGTGGGTATACATTTCAAATAATGTGTGACCCAGAAAGGCAAAGCAAAAGTTCTTTAAGTTGGTAAATTTCAGAGAGATAAAGTGACTTGGAAGGATATACTGTTACAATGATATCTGATCAATTACATTACATTGAAATATTTAAGTAATGTTGATTTGCAATGGATCAGCATGGAAGAAATGTAAGTAGAAGTAAGAGATGGTGCTAGTAGAGTCCTTGTATATAAAACTCTGATCCTGGTTATTTGGGCGAGATTCACTTGCTGTCCTCCTTATTCTTTTTTTGTTTTAAGATGCCAAAAGTGACAGGTTACATTTCAGGTTTTATGTCCTACCTTGGGGAGAACTGGAGTGGAGTGCATACAAATGTGTATTCCTGACCCTATAGTTTTAAAAAAAAAATGTTAAGACCCGCCCCCACCCGCCCCTTGCCCACCTAAAAACTTTTTTCCAGTGTTGTGCGGGTCTGCAGGTGCTGGCTCCACCCCTTGCTCTGAGATTATCACGCATGGCAGAACGCAGCGATGGCCAATTAGCATCTCCACATAGAGCATCTCTAAGGGGAAAGTACAGTGTCTCCATGCAGAGCGTGGAGACGCTGAATTTTAGTGCTGCACAACCAAGGAAGCAGCTCCATTGCCCATCTGAGTGGCTATTACTGGATGTATCCGGGGGCAGCAATGTAAACACTGTCTTTTCTGTGAAAAGGCAGTGTTTACAGCTAAAAGCCTGCAGGGATAAGCTATACTCACCAGAAGTTGTAGTTGTTCTGCTGAACAGTTGCTGCATATATTCCATCAAGAATTTATCGGCAATCCTGCTGTTCATTTCAGTGTGGAAATGGATAATTTAAATTACAGAATGTGAGCACATAACAGATATAGATATCTCAAATTAAAGGACAAAGTTCTGCATATGTTGTATATTTTCCGAATTAAATTCCACCCACAAGATATTCCCAAGTCCTCGTATGTTGACCACAGCAGGAAATGCACAATTATACATAATTAAAATAAAATGCAAAATCATGTCTGGATTGTTCTGGATATCTAAGGTATAGACAGAATAAGGAAAAACTGAGCCAGGCTCACCTTAATTCTAGGAGAATAGAATGGTGGCCTCTGAGGATATCACTGATTGATTTGACATATATCACTATAATTAAGGACTTGCCCAAGGGAATGCAAAGATTTAATAAATCCCAGAGTGACTGCATGCAGCTTATACCGGTGTAGGCATTGATTCTACTTGTTGTAGTGTTTCTAGGAAACTAGATACTAAAATATTTTAATTCAAGGTGAGTTAGAATCCTGAGAAGGTCAAACATTTTAAGTCAGACTGTATAATGTTATGTTCAAGCACCAGAGGCGGCTCTAGACTTTATGAGGCCTTAGGCGAAACTCAAACATGAGGCCCCACTAACAAAAAAGTGTCAGTGTATGTGCCTGAGAGTGTCTGACAGAGTATCCTTGTGTGTGAATGTATGTTTTTGTCTGAGACCCTATGTGTATGGGGTAGCTGCTTGAAGTGTGTTGTGTGTATGGGGGGGTGATGGTGAGAAGGAGAGGCGGGTGAGGGTGACAGGGAGGTGATGGTGTGGGGGGTGATGTGAGAGGGGTGATGGTAATGTGAGAAGGAGGGGGAGTTGATGGTGAGGGGGGGTAGATGGTGAGGGGGGGTAGATGGTGAGGGGGTAGATGGTGAGGGGGGGTAGATGGTGAGGGGGGGTAGATGGTGAGGGGGTAGATGCTGAGGGGGGTAGATGCTGAGGGGGGTAGATGCTGAGGGGGGTAGATGCTGAGGGGGGTAGATGCTGAGGGGGGTAGATGCTGAGGGTGGTGGGGGATGGTGAGGCAGAGGGTGGTGGGGTGGTGAGGCTGAGGGTGGTGGGGTGGTGAGGCTGAGGGTGGTGGGGTGGTGAGGCTGAGGGTGGTGGGGGTGGTGGTGAGGATGAGGGTGGTGAGGCTGAGGGTGGTGGGGGTGATGCTGGGGGTGGTGGTGAGGCTGAGGGTGGTGGGGGTGATGCTGGGAGTGGTGCTGAGGGTGGTGGGGGTGATGCTGGGGGTGGTGCTGAGGGTGGTGGGGGTGATGCTGGGGGTGGTGCTGAGAGTGGTGGGGGTGATGCTGAGGGTGGTGGGGTGGTGAGGCTGAGGGGGGTGGTGAGGCTGAGGGGGGTGGTGAGGCTGAGGGGGTGGGGGTGATGTTGAGGGTGATGCTGAGGGTGGTGGGGGTGATGCTGGGGGTGGTGCTGAGAGTGGTGGGGGTGATGCTGAGGGTGGTGGGGTGGTGAGGCTGAGGGGGGTGGTGAGGCTGAGGGGGTGGGGGTGATGTTGAGGGTGGGGGGGCGGTGAGGCTGAGGGTGGTGGTGAGGCAGAGGTGATGTTGAGGGTGATGTTGAGGGTGGTGGTGGGGTGAGGCTAAGGGTGGGGGGTGGTGAGGCTGAGGGTGGTGGGGGTTGGTGATGCTGAGGGTGGTGTGGGGGGTAGTGAGGCTGAGGGTGATTGAGGGTGGTGATGCTGAGGGTGGTGTGGGGCTGAGGGTGGTGGGGGGGTAGTGGGGCTGAGGGTGGTGGGGGGGGTAGTGGGGCTGAGGGTGGTGGGGGGGTAGTGAGGCTGAGGGTGGTGGGGGGTAGTGAGGCTGAGGGTGGTGGGGGTATTGAGACTGAGGGTGGTGAGGCTGAGGGTGGTTGGGGGATGGTGAGGCTGAGGGTGGTGATGCTGAGGGTGGTGTGGGGGGTGGTGATGCTGAGGGTGGTGTGGGGGGTGGTGATGCTGAGGGTGGTGTGGGGGGTGGTGATGCTGAGGGTGGTGTGGGGGGTGGTGATGCTGAGGGTGGTGTGGGGGGTAGTGAGGCTGAGGGTGGTGTGGGGGGTAGTGAGGCTGAGGGTGTTGTTGGGGGTAGTGAGGCTGAGGGTGTTGTGGGGGGTAGTGAGGCTGAGGGTAGTGGGGGGCGTAGTGAGGCTGTGGGGGGTAGTGAGGCTGAGGGAGGTGGGGGTGAGGCTGAGGGTGGTGTGGGGGTAGTGGGGCTGAGGGTGGTGGGGGGTGAGGCTGAGGGTGGTGTGGGGGGTAGTGGGGCTGAGGGTGGTGGGGGGTGAGGCTGAGGGGGGTGTGGGGGGTAGTGAGGCTGAGGGAGGTGGGGGGTGAGGCTGAGGGTGGTGTGGGGGGTAGTGAGGCTGAGGGTAGTGGGGGTGAGGCTGAGGGTGGTTGGGGTAGTGAGGCTGAGGGTGGTTGGGGTAGTGAGGCTGAGGGTGGTGTGGGGGTAGTGAGGCTGAGGGTGGTGTGAGGGGTATTGAGGCTGAGGGTAGTGGGGGGCGTAGTGAGGCTGTGGGGGGTAGTGAGGCTGAGGGAGGTGGGGGTGAGGCTGAGGGTGGTGTGGGGGTAGTGGGGCTGAGGGGGGTGAGGCTGAGGGTGGTGTGGGGGTAGTGGGGCTGAGGGTGGTGGGGGGTGAGGCTGAGGGGGGTGTGGGGGGTAGTGAGGCTGAGGGAGGTGGGGGGGTGAGGCTGAGGGTTGTGTGGGGGGTAGTGGGGCTGAGGGTGGTGTGGGGGTAGTGAGGCTGGGGGCAGGGTGAGGCTGAACCTACCTTAATTTCCCTGGTGGTCCAGTGGGCTCCCTGGTGGTCCGGTGGCCACTGCTTCCGGTCTGCAGCTCCGCTGAGCTGCAGACCATGTAATCTCGCGAGTGAATCAGAGCGTTGCCGTGGTAACCCGCGGCAACGCTCTGATTGGCCGGTTCTCGCGAGACACATGGTCTGCAGCTCTGCTCACTGCGGAGCTGCAGACCAGTGTCTGCGGTGGCTGGCCGGGCAGCCAGGAGGGGCCTCGCACCCGGCGGCATATCGGGCAAGCCGCCGGGCCCCCTCCTGGTGTCAGGTCCTCGGTCACTGACCGAGGACCTGACACACTCTGCCCACAGGCGGTTTAGGCGGCCGCGAGGCCCCAGCCAGCGCGAGGCCTTAGGCGGCCGCCTAAACCGCCTAATTAGAGAGCCGCCTCTGTCAAGCACTATGTTTAATGCGGGGGAAGGATGTTTTGTTTTTGTTTTTTTTCACTTTGCAATTTATATTGCTTTGCATTCTGTCTCTAGACACAAATGCTGCATCATGTGACATGTCTGACTACTGCAGATCTATAATTAACAGAATAGCGAACATTCTTAAAATGACAGTAAATCCTCCAGAAACCAAGCTTCCATTTAATTAAAGAAAGTGTAGGTTTATGTGCATATATACACTAACTCAAAACTATAAAACCAAAAATAAAATGTGTAGGATTTTTCTCAACTATTTTTTTTTTTTTTTTGCCACAAGGTGAGAGACACCGAGAAGCCGCGAATGAATACCTGCCTCGTGGGTTGTCCTCAAGTTAATGTCATGTGACATCATAACAGAGGAGCACATTTAGATCAAATAGATCAAACCAAATCTGGTCTATCTGCCTTAACACCCCATTAACCCCTTAAGGACCAAACTTCTGGAATAAAAGGGAATCGTGACATGTCACACACGTCATGTGTCCTTAAAGGGTTGGAACTTACAGGAGAAAAACCTCCTGTTCATGTGTACTCATGAGCCCTAAATCAATGTACTTTCCAGAAAGCATTTTTTATTTATATGTTCAGTGAGGTGGTCATGACAAAAAAATACACATTTCTGGTGCTGTGTTGACAATGGTTTTATAGCTAACTGCTACCTACTCTTAAAGTGGAATTGTCACTTATCAGGACTTTTAATATTATGTTTCTGTATCTTTATATTTTACAAATATGGATTTGTAAGATTTCAAAAATAAAATTATTTTTTTAGAAATGCGCACCATCCTACAACTGGGTGCCACCATCTTAGCTTCCTGTCAATCATCATAATATCTGCCTTTTGCATCTGGCAGTCAGAATAGAAAAAGAACACACAGAAGAGGAGAATGAAACAATATGTATATTTCGTATAAACCAAATGTGAATACACCCCAATCAAGGGGGCACTCAGTGCTGGTATATTGAGAAAGGATAAAGAATTAAAAATGACAGCTATTTCTAGCTAGTTTAGAGATCTGCCTAGTCTAGTGGGGTAGTGTTACAGTTGTCCACAGTAATCTTCACTTGTAGCACTTTAGCACTTCCTGGGTGTGTAGCATTCTTCATTCTTAGATTTTTCTCTTTTGGGGGGTTCTTTGACAGCAATTAAGATGGAATGTATAGACATGGGGTACTAGCATAGAACACCCTCGAAGGTGTTTGCATAGGAGATTTAAGGACTAGCAGCTAGGGTACTTTTGTTGTATCTCTGTTGATAACATTTGGCTCTGCATGCAAACCTGTCCCTTCATCTCATTTCTACCTTTATGGGGCATCTACTAGTACCTACACCAAGGGGATATGGATAGATCTAAATGCTGCTTCAATAGATAGGCATGAGCACATATACTCACCACATTTGAAGGCATTTGGAGTACTTTGGGCATTTGTTTCCCCACCATTTCCCCTCTGTCCTGACTAAATACATTACTGCCTTGCTCTTTTCCTGTCTCTTGCCTCTAATGTTATGTTCAGCAACCAGAGCACTATTTAGTGAACCTTCCCTGTTTTTAGCCTGTTTACTTTGGACTTATCAGCCTTCATTGAGATCCACCATAGCCCTAATAGAACTTGGCTGCTTTTTGATGCCATTAAACAAGGAGAGGGGAATGGGGTTGTAACCAACATAACTACTTCTACACTTGCTTCCCAGCTCCGTTCCCTTCTGTATCTTTATTTTCCTGTTTTATCTAATAAAATATTTTACTATTAGATACTATTGGTACTTGAAGCTGTGGACACCTGTAGTACTATCCCACTAGACAGATCTCTAAGCTAGCTATAAATAGCTGTCATTTTTAATTCTTTTCCCTTTCTCAATTTACCAGCACTGAGTCCCCCTTGATTGGGGTGTATTCACCTTTGGTTTATATGTAACTTTATCTTGGGTCCAAGCCCACTTGGTGGAGCTGGTACCACCACATTGACCTCTATGTTCCTAACCCATTAATTGAGACTAGGTTACATAACTTTATTTCTACGTACGATTTAATATTTATATTTCTTCTCTGCATCTGCAGTTTGTGCGCTGGCTTGTGTGAAGAGGATTGTGATGTAATTTGCTAAGTCTTTATTAAATATTTAAAAGAATACAGAGCATCAAAACAGAGCTTAATTAAAATAATAATAATAATAATAAGTGAGAGTTAACTTTTTAACGTTTTATTCAATAGTTTACATTCTAGAGAAGTGTCAGTTCCACTCTACGGCTCCTTGAGGGCTACTTACCTTGCCTATGATTCAACTCTAAGATGTCCTTTCTTTCCAGAAATCGTAGATTCTAACATTCTATACTATGTGCAAACTCTTTTATTTCCACATAAACCTATCAATCTCTACTTGTTAATATATCACTTCCTACGGCATTACGGATAATCAAATCAGCCAGAGCACAAGTGAAGTTAATTACCTTCCTGAGACTAGAATATCCATACTGCAATTTATTGCATACACCCTTATTAATAGTTGTAGACTTTCTGTTTTTATAAGGCAACCTTTGAGCAGCATGTCAGGTGTACACTGCAATTTTAGCATCCTATGCCGGGATTTAATGTGCATTCATTTACTGCTAAATGTTAAATGTCACATGTTTCCATTGTGACATTAGGAGTATAATATTGATTGATTGATTGAGTGATTGATAAACTGGCTGTCTAATAAAAACAAGACTCATTCAATATCATGCTGTCAGATTTTACATTGGTCTCCATTAACACAAAGGCTGTTCATATATATTTTTATAGTCACCCTTTGCATGATATAGTCTTGTTTTATACTGTAATATTGATATAATGTACATTTTAATAAATTAGCATTTTAAGTATGTTGTGTATGTTAGATAGTGACATGCATTATACTAGATTATATTCACATTTTGCATTATGTTATAATAATATTGTGCTTCACATATTATTCACTATACTATACTCATATTTTGCAGTGTGCTACAGTTAGTTAGTAAACCCCCTTAAGGACCACATGGCAATCTAAATCATCATCAAAATCTGGTCCTTAAATACCATATGCCAACAAGAACTGTCGGACCAATTTAACATCAACTGCATTATAGAGCCCCGCTCATTCTAAATATATAGGACATTCTATGTCAGAGTATGGTCTCAGAAGACTAGCTTCTTATGAAAAGACGAGAGGAACACTGATACTCAACAGGTTAACCATAATGAACAAAAATACATAAACCCATAAATGTAACTATTTCAGTGTTCGTATATGTTAAGTCAACAATTGAAACTATTTACATTTTTGTCTCAATTGATAAAAGCATCCTTCATCATTTAAAAGGTCAATCTAAAGAATAAGCTATAGATTATTCCAAGGATCAATGTTGCGTGTTCTACACATAATTGTTATAATCCACTCTTGCTAGAAAAAGTTCCAGCCTTTTTTTTTGCAAGATATTGATTGAGTCCACTAAACAGTTGCATTTGCAAATCCTTGTCTGTTGTTTCCATTACCAAAGAAGGCTTTTTGTATTCATCATTTGCAACAAATCTCAAGGTATACATAATAATATTTTCTTACAGCTTGATTTCCAATTTCCTTGACTTGCAGTGACAATGATTGCTAAAGGCAAAATTAGACACAATACAATACACTATGAAATGCAGATCAAGGTATTTACTAAAGGGGATGATATTTTGTTTAAGCATTAATTCACTTTTATGTGCATACTATAGAATCCAGGTCATTTGGCTCACTGGTTAAAAAAAAAAACTTTCTAAAGGGGGCGGAGCTTGACTGCCAAGGAAGCCAGACGTTCGCTGCAAGAGCTCCTGCATCTGGCCTTGAAAAATCGTGATTTATCCCCGGGCCACCCGTTACTCAGTCCGCAATAAGCGATCAAGTGGTTGTCGGTGAGCCGGCCTGGCACCCGAACATCCAGACTTTGACTTGCTGCCTGCACGAGCCCGAGCTTTAGAGAGGTGTCCGCTCTCCAAGCTCTCCTGGTCCCGGTGCACATAGCTGTCCAACCCCCCTCTCTGAACTGGTGCGGGTTATCCTGATATCCACTGGCTAACACCTCTGTAAACAGCTGCCACCCCTCGACTCTTGATCACGTCTGACTACCCTAAAATGGCGGACATGCTTCTACTCCACCAGTCTGGACTGACACAGCCCATGGAGACACAAAGGGGAGCTGCCAAACACATGCTGGAGCGCTTGGATGCAATCTTTGCAGGCTTCTGGGCAAAACTGGAGGCCCGTATTATATCAACACCTATTTAATCTCCTGAGTGAGAGCGCCCCAAAGAGCTACCCATCATGCCTACTGAAGGCCCAGTGGTTCCAAGGAGACATCCTGCTACACGAATCTACATGTTTAAACACTCCTTCCGTACATCCAAGAAAGAGAGAAGGTGCAGGAAGCCACAGCGGCGGGCAACGCTTCCCCATCACACCTGGCATGGTTGCCAATACTTACCTCTACCACGGAGATCCAGACTCCCTTGCCCTCAGCGGAACCGGCCTAATTCCGAGCTCGCCCCCTTATGTTGCAAAGTACACAGGAACGTTGGCCCATGGAAGTCACAGTCCTCCCTGTTTCGATGCCGAACACAGAAAGAGCAGGGAATGGAGGCAGAGCCCAATACCAAGTTGTCTCATCTCATTTAGCATAGGCTAAGTGACTTAGGCAGACCCCTCAACAATCCAGGGTATCATGTGTTTAGCCAGTTATACCTTGCTAGCCTGTTTAACATTTGTTAATTTCTAATAAGCATAGAAGACATAGCATATTCTTCACAATTAACTGCATGTGTCCAGATCTTACTTACGTTATAATTCTTAAGTACGCTTATACCATACTATATGATTTCATGTTAAACGTTTCATATGCATGTTTTACTTAAATCAATTTACTATTGAACTGTATGCATGTTTCCTTAATCTTTATCACCAATCTACTCACTTCTGAGACCTATCAGAATTGTTAAAGGAACACTATAGTGTCATGAAAACAAAACAGTTTTCCTGACACTATAGTGCCCTGAGGGTGCCCCCACCCTCGGGGTCCCCCTCCCGTGGCACTGAAGGGGTTAAAACTCCTTCAGCAGCTTACCTTTATCCAGCGCCGGGCTCCCTCGGCGCTGGTGACCTCTCTTCCCCTGCCGACGTCAGCTCCCCCGTCCGACGTCAGTGGAGCCTAATGCGCATGCGTGGCAAGTGCCGCGCACGCATTCAAAGTGTCCATAGGAAAGCATTTCTCAATGCTTTCATATGGATGCTCTGCGCGATGGATGCAAAATTCGCATCCAGCGTCGCAGATGCGCCTCTAGTGGCTGGCCAGAAGACAGCCACTAGAGGCTTGATTAACCCCAAATGTAAACATAGCAGTTTCTCTGAAACTGCTATGTTTGCATCTGAAGGGTTAAAACCTGAGGGACCTGGCACCCAGACCACTTCATTGAGCTATAGTGTCCCTTTAAGATTGTTCATGAAACAAAAAAATTGCTAATTTTCATGTCACTGTTTAGCCTTTATGTATACGTGTACGCTGTTGTGGCATTTGAGGTTTGTACCCACCTGCACAAAAAAAAAAATTTCTAGAAGGGACAGGGTACCAGATACAGTGTTATAAAGATGAAGGGAGGAACTACTTTCAATTCCAGTTGACACCCGGTGCATTGGAGAAAGACCAGCAAATCCCACAATGATAAAGCAATTAGCAAAGAGTCTTCAGGCACTCAAGGTGTTCAAACCATAGGTAGGTTAATGAGGTCAAAAAAATGACAGAACAACAACTATTCGATCTACTACGAGGTCTTTGTCAAGATACAATAACTCTGTAAATCCCTTTAATAAACAATTTAAAAATCATAAACAAACTACATTGTATAAAATGAAAACAATTCTAACATTGAAAGATAATATAATATATAATATTACTGTTAAAGCTGAATATAATATGTACACCTAATACTAACTAGAATTATGTAATAGGTATTTATAAATGTAAACTATATGGCATTTTCTTCTGTTTAATTCTTTTGAATTGTGTCTCTTCAAAATCTTTTTAACCACATATAAATGGGTGATGGTACAGCATGAAGAAATGGCGTTCCCATAAGTTCATTAGTTCATTCAGTCATTAAAACCCAGCATGTTCTTTTTTACGTACAGTGACTAAGGGATGTTTTAATTTGCTGTATATAAGAGTACAGCTGAAGGGCATCTTGTAGAACTATTAATGCAAGAAGCTCAGTATTTCTTTTCATGACCAGGTTAATTAGAAAGAGAGAAATATGCATGTCAAATTGATATTAATATCATGTAGATTGTACTATTATTACTATTTTTATAACTATAAAATAAAAAGAAGAAACGAGGATAGAAAGAAAGAGAACAAGAAAAAATAAAAGTAGTTTTGACTTGGGTACAGCAATGGGAACATTGTGAGTTCAATATGTAATGGGATGAGCATAAAAATAATCTGCTTTGCAAACACAAAGAGCTACTGGCTCACATTTTATTAGATTTGCAGTTCTTTGCAGACAATATGTGCATTTCCCCACGCAACTAGCTTCCACACACAGTTAATGAAGTATTCTTTGCTTGGAGAGGTACCTGTCTAGTGTTATAAGGTTAATTGAATAGACTGTTAAATTGTAAATTCAATAAACCTTCTAGCTTGTGTTTTTGTATATATCTTATTTAATTCACATGTGCCTAAAATAGCCTAACTCTGTTTATCTATGCTATTGCTCCCCGCCTTTTTAACTTTTGGTAAAAAAGTAAAAGCAAAACCTTCTACTTTAAGAAAAAAAGATTCTTGTCACAAGGTTTTCAGAATGCCCATGAGATGCAGAGTTGCTGAGATTTCGTTGTATATATTATATTTCAGTATTAAACTAACCTCACTATTACATTACAGGTGAAGAACCTTCCTAAGTAAAGTGAAATATTCACTAAATAGTGAGATATGTTGATAAGTTAATAGTGTTGATAAAAATTTGAAAAATATAGACTAAAATAGCTAAACTGAAAATATTCCCAACTTTACTTGAACGGAGACTTGGCTATACTGGTCTAGATCTCAGTATTTTTCTCACTATGGCTACATGACATGGTGGTAAGGTAACTGGGTGAGGTACGAGGAGCCAATCTGGTAAAGAAACCATTGTAAAGATAGGAATATTAATCCAGACTTGCATTTTATAAATGCAACTGAGTTCACACCAAAAATCCACCACAAAAGAACTTACTTACTAAAAGAACTTACTTACTAAAAGATCTTACGTGGGAATAAAAAGCTGTATTCCTAACACTATAGAGCCATCTGGTCCTCACCTTGCTTACAACTCCCCTTTACATGAAAAGGGTTAAAAAACCTTTTAGTTACTTACCCAATTCCAGCGCTGATGTCCCTCGGCACTGGGTTGGCGCTCCGCCTCCTCCGACGTTATCTGAGGGGGGATTAAAATGCATTAGGCCCTGTAACGGAGCTCCCTGTACTTCAGCTGGGTACCTCCATCAGAAGACCACTTCCTAGCTGGAACAGGGGACAAATCTGCCCCCAGTCGCCGTGGCTTGACTTGGGTCCTGGAACCTCTCTGGCCTGGAGCCAAATAGGGAACTCGCTCTATCCACTCCCAGGCACTGGACGACACTCAGTCCTGGGAGCTCTAGTCCTTACAAGGACTTTCCCCATTAAATCCTCCACACCGGAACAGTGATTATCCCCTTTCCCCTCCCAGTAACCAGACGACACATAGTTCTGAGAGTACAAGCTGGAATAACTTTTTTTTTTTTTTTTTAAATTCTTTATTTTGTTTGTGCAAAGGTGAAACATGTGGTTTGTCACTGCCACAACAGCAGGTGCAACCCGGTGACATACATACGATTACATATGGCAATAGAGATAAACATTGCACATTTTTTTAAAGGTAAGTTAGCAAACAGGTTTAAGTCTAAGTCGTTAACAAATGAGAGATTTGCATATATGTTCAGTCGATGTTCGCCTTATCAGCAATAATGAGATTTGCACACATTTTGAAATGAGAAGATATTGTTGTAAGTTAATTTTCACACGGGTACGCTATTTTGCTTTAGTCGTTACTAAGAGTTTAACGTGCACAATTTTAAGGAGGAAAGCATGCTAGTTAGGCATAAAAGTCCTGAGGTCTTCAAGCTTAATTAAATAGTTGTATCAATTGATTAACATTAGATAGGTAACAGTTAACCCTACTACATCAATTTTGCTAGCATATATGTGTTGTGATATTCTGATTTGCAGTGCACTATGATTCCAGGGGTTAGTAAGTATGATTATGGCTAGCAGGTTTGTCGCACTGGGTTTTTATGCTGATCTTACATCTAACAATGAGGACTAAGTCAAACTATGAGAATGTTAGAAGGTAAACCATGTTAAGTCATGAGAAACATCATAATACGGTTTATGATTATTGCTGCCTAGCGACTATACAGTACTTTACTTGATGCATTAAACTTAAGTATAGATTTAAGCATACGATGCCAAGGATACAATAGTGCTTAGTTTTTGTCATCGGGTGAGACACAAAATCCGGTTGGTTAGATAAGTAAGTATAGCTCGTGGAGCCTAACTGCTAAGTAGCATGTTATTAGGGTCACCTCAAAGTAAGGAAAATTAAAATGAAGAAAAATAGAAAAGTAACAAAAGTATAACGCTCGCTTAACTCTGGGCTAGGCTATGCTTAGTTGGACTCAGTATGCAATCTGCGGGCTACGGATATTACCCCCCTGTGATCCCCGGTGCGAGCAGTCCAGAGAACTGAGTCAAGCAACGTATATAGATGCCAGCCGGCATTCATGGGAGTTCGATTAGGGCATATGTAGCTGGGCAGCAATGGGCGGTTTGCCCGACGTTGAGTCCAGATCGCGTTGGGGTCAGCCGATGCCCTGTTGCGGCCTGATGGATGCCCCCCATGTCGGCATTTGCTGCTTAAGTATACTCCTCGGTGCTAGGGAGCGTAGAGCTCAAGAGCCCTGTGGGGGGGTGTTGAGTGCCTCCCAATCCGTGCGTCTGGCAGGGTTATCCTGTCCTGGGCTGGGTATCTGGGGTGTCTGCCAGGCACTTTGTTGGTGCAGGGTTGAGAGAGTTACTGAGTTGGAGGTTGGTCGGGAGCACCGGCGGGTCCTCTTCTGAAGCTTGAGGCCATGAGTGCCGTTATGCGAGGGTTCCGGCGCCGGTTCCCGTCCTAGTGAGTGTCGGCTTTGTCTCCGTCGCGGGCTCGCTTGGGAAGTGCGGGGTGGGGTCCCCTGCAGATGGCGTCGGGTAGCCGGGCGGATCCACGCCATCGCCTCCTTCAACGCTAGCATGTAGCTCCTTCGTCGGGCTTTATGCGTCACCCAGAGGTAAGTACTTATCCGTTCTACGAACTCCCACATGTGTTTGGGTGGCTGAGAGGACAGTCGCGTGGACCTGGGCCGCGGCTGAGCCGCCATTTTGGTCAGGCCCTGGTCGTCTCGTTTGGCTGAGGGTTTTGATGATCGGTCAGGCGTTGTTATGGGGGTAATCGTCCCCAGCGATGACCGGGATGTCCCCCGCCGGTCCAGAGGGGGGGGGTAGCAGGGCTGCAGCGCGCTCTTGATTGTGAGCTCTTCCCGGGCCGGGAGATCGGCCGCCTCCCCCGGGTTTCAGGCTTTGCTCGGGTATAGGCCGCATGACTGGTACAGGTATGTCGGCGGTGCACCGGGGCCGGACTGGTATCGATTGGTTTGTCATAATGCCAAGCATCCGTTCCCGGTCCCCCTGTGCCGCTAGTTCGGGTATAGCCTTCGATTTTAGCTTGTTCATGCCTGTCGTTACAGGAGCACTCAGAATATGCAACCAGCCATCTTGGCTGTCAGGCCCCGCCAAGCTGGAATAACTTTAATTTGGCCAGATGGCCTACTTTTATAGATTTCTGAACACAGACAAGCACGCCCATGACACTTCCACAAAAAAACAGGATAATCCCTCCCCTATGTCTGGAAGAATATTGAGTCAGGAACTGTACAAAACTCAATTATCTCCAGGCACAAAAAGCACACATTTCACAAACACCCCAAAAGTACCTTTAAAATACATTAAAAAAAACTAAAGTTACATCCCCTGATAGCCCTGATCTGGGTGACCAACATATCCAAAATTCATCCAGATCAGTTCAGGGGTTCAGGAATTTCCTGGAAGTCCTTATTTGACCGACTGCACACGAGGCTTCTGCCCAAAACAGTTCCATAAGATCAGGGCTAGCGGTCGGTCTAGTTCAGTAGTTTAAAACTGAACAAACTACCGAACATAGTCAATAGTCTTACCCTGGAGCTTGTTTCCCTTGTTCATAGGAATGTTTCCACCAAACAGTGTCTTCCTAAGTGTTGTAGAACCTAACGCAGTGGTGTTTGCGGGTTTCTGTGTACATTTTCATTTCCATGAACTCGACGAGATGGCCGGCGCCTCGTGGTCATAGGAAATGTGGTCACCCAGATAAACACTTAGAACACTGCGATGGAAATTGCTACAAAGTATCAATTAGGTTTAACAAGCTCCCAGGTGGTTTCCGGTTTGTGCGGCTGTTCGGTTCCCGAACCATATAGTTTAAATACACGAACTGAGACTTTCAGAGTGCAAATTACAGGGCCCATAGTCTGTGGGTAGAAGGCTGGCAAGCAGGCTCCTCCAGGAACTCGTGGCAAACTCATGTGTAAAGGGGAGTTTGTCACAGGCCCTCCCCATAGGAATACGTTGCCTCAATGCTTTCCTATAGGAATTTCACTGACACTGCATGTCTTCATGCAGAGTGTTAAGGTGGTGTCTGTTGACATCCAGGAAGTGCCTCTTGTGGGTGTTTGATTGACAGTCACTAGAGACAGTCTTAGTCCTGCAAAGTAATTGTAGTTTCTTGAAAACTGCAATTATTTACATTGCAGGACTAAGTGGGACAGGTTGTGGTGGACAGGTGAAGTGGTCTGGGTGACTATAGTTTCACTTTAAGGAGTATACAGTTTTGTATAATGATCACTACTTCTTCAGCTACTGAATGCATTATAACTAGAAAAATGCTTGGGTTTACTACAACACTTTTTGAGTTAGCCAGATTGGTAGGTGAATTGTATTTCCGTTTAGTGAAGTTCCTTTTCTAGTTCTATTTTTTTTTAACTAGCTTACGTAGTAAAAGCAGAAGGCAATCTTGTCTTTCCTGTCTCTTATTTCTTTAACGCAAATTGGTCATTTGATACTAAAATTGTCTCTGTTCATCAGGAAAACACTTTAAATCAGGTATTATTGAAATATCAGAATAGCAACTGATTTTACCGTGCAGAACTGAATTATCGAATTCAGCCACAAGCTGTTCGAGCTATAGAGAATTTACCGCTTACTATTAGAGTCAAGGTAGCCTTCTCCCCAGGCTAGAATGTTCCACACTCAGGGTGATTGGCTGTATTGGAAATCCATGGCCTATTTCTTATCTTGCTCTTTCTATCAGGCTTTGAGAAACAATAATGGACATTACGAAGCTTACCACTTAAACACTTCCTATAGATAGTCAAATGATGTATTGCCTTCCAACCAGTTTCAGACACGTGTCTGTCAATGTGATCAGTATTGCTTTCAAAATTTTTTATTTTAATATGCAGAATTCTTCACTATTTATTCACTTCTTGTGTGATTCTATATTTATGCTACAAGTATGAATTGAAGTCACTTATAACAGTTCTTTTCAAAACTTTGCTTTGTAGCAGATGATTAAAGAATGCTAACGCAGTTTCTTTTTTTTTCTTTTTTGTCAAATCTTATCAACTTCTATCTATCTATATTATTATTAATTATTTTGATGGTGTGATGAGCAGTGGCTCAATCCTATGTGATAAAGTGAATGTAATGTAGAATTGTTTAGAAGACCCACCAGTAAAGTTTTTAGATAAAAATAAAATGAGTAAAGTCATTGTGGGAGGCACTGGTGTGACCTGGCAGAACTGGTGTGCCGATGGGTCAGGTGAATAAAAGAAGTTTGTCTTGCAAATGCAGGTATTGCATTGACCCGCAGGATGTGCAGCTGAAATGTTTTTGTATACCTCATCTGTTGGCAAGGTCATAATAATATAAAGATGAAGATGATAGTTAATGAGGCTTACAGCCGATTTGACATATTCAACCATTACATTATCAATATCAAATAGCTCACAGCAGCCTGGTTCAGAGTGTTCCATGATGTACCAGTATACTTCGCTTTTTGACATTTGGGATTGTTAAAGCAATTGATGTAATATAAGTAGTTAAAGGAACACTATAGGGTCAGAAACACAAACATGTTTTTCCTAACATATGGTGGCAGTACAATAGGGATGTGCTCTTCCCTGGGACACGCATCTGAAAGAAAGTAACATAAATAGATCCTCCCCCATTAGGTATAAAGTACTAACCTTCCAAGATCCCACAGTTCTTTTTCTTGTTCCAACAGGAACGGAAGAGCATCTGAAGAATAGAAGACTGGTGAGGCACACTGGGTGATGCCTGGAGGAACTGGCCTGATAGCCTCCCGGGTGGAGAGCTGAATGGCCATGCTCCAACCTGCAGGATTACAGAGCAGGTAGGAGCTGCTTGTTTTATGCTGAATGCGGCTACCGGCGGAACAAGATGGCCGCCTGGGAGGTTGTGCGTTCCACTGAAGTTCTGATCGCGCAATTGCGTGTGTGGGATTGGAACTTCCAATTTCGGCGTTAAATTTGAACAATATTTCTTATAAAAGCTGTGCAGGTCCTACAGAGAGCATGGAGGCTACTCAGAACACATGGGTTAGAGGTTTTAGAGGTGAGATTTTTATTTGGTCTCAATCTTTAAAATCTCTGCTAAGGTTTTTAATTTAAAAATAGTAAAGGTGTATATATTTTTTGCAGAGATGTCTAGTACTGTCTGTCCTGAAAATATGGGAAAGGACAAAGTGACTGTTCCAGTGCCCAAAAAAGCTACTTATAAAACTAAGCATTTGGTATGTAGTGCATTTTCTGCGCCTCTTCCAGATGGCACAAAGAAAATAACCTGCAATCAATGTTTGTCCTTAACATTGGAAAGATCTAAGCAACAGGACATGAAATTATTTTTATCTTGGTTCCAGGATAACCTAGCTCACACTTTTGAATCATTTAAAGAAGCTTGAAAAGCAAGTCCACCTGCTTCAAAAGCAAGTCCAGTGCAAACATCTTAAAGACATCTGGTGAATCTTCCACGTCTGAATTTTCAGACACTTCTAGTGATTCCTGATTGATGGAATTTGGGTTTCCACACGAGGAATTGCAAAGGTTTTATCAAAGAAGTTAATATTGCATTTTTTTGTCAGAGGAAGGCAATAAAAAGGCCATGCCAAGACAGCAACATATTCTGGAATTCATGAATAGGGAATGGAAAAATCCAGAAAAGAGGGTGTTTATCTCCAGACATTTCAAACAAATTGTCAAGTCACAAGCAGAAGACAAATGGGAAGAATTGCCGCTGTTAGATGTGCAAGTAGCACAACTGTCTAAAAAGACAACGATTCCAATTGTTGAAATGTCTGGTTTAAAAGACCCAATGGATAAGAGGGATGAAACCTCTTGCAGATGGACTTACCAAGCTGTAGGTTTCCAATGTACAATGTAAAGCAGCGATGGCAGGAGCTTTAGTAGCTTAAGCTCAGTTCTACTGGATTCAAGCATTAGAAGATCAACAAGATAACACCTATTCATAAAACAACAAAGTGGAACCCACATCCAATGAGCATACGTTATATGTATACAACCTGGGAATTAGACCAGGGTGAAATATTCTATATACAATGATAGTAGAATCTAGAAAAACAAAAATTGTAGATCATAGCATAACACTGTTATGTGTAATAAGTGAATAAGTGGTAGTGATATCTAACTCACAAACGAAGGTAGAAATCAGGCCTCTCACCCCCTTGGGGTATATGGAGTATGAACCTTGATAGCCGCTTCAAATGCACAATTCAAGGAGGTATGTATAAACAGAAGGAAATTCTGAGCATATCTCCACTCTCTGTGGAACTCCAGAGCAGCATGGAACAAACAGCACGATTCCAACGAGGAGTAGCACGACCAAGAGAGATCAAAATACAATAAAATATAAAATGAAAATTAAGAACAACTTGAGTCCATATATCCAACGCGTTTCGTCCAGATAAAATATAAGGGACTTCTTCAGGGATATGTAGAGGATCATATGAAGGAGGATCTTCTTATACCCGTTGAAATTCTTCATAATGCCGATCACCGGCGGCGTGCGTTTCAGTGTGGAACGCACAAACATATTTCCTGTGACGTACATCCGTTTGCTGAGCGCATGCGCGCTAGGAATCTAAGAGCAAAACGCTCGAGACTCGAGCATATGTAAACACAAAAAGGGGAGATCAAAACACCAGAGATCTAAATAGCACATGAATATGTCGTTTAGTAACGGTAACATGGTTAGAACCATATAGAACCCCAAAAAATATGGTATATAACCGATTAAAAATTATATATATGTATAGACAACCTATCTACTAAACAAATACATAATAAATCCAGCGTCAATTCAAATGTGTACATGGATGCGTAGGCAGGTTAACATAACACCCAATATATGCATCCATGTACATAAATGATAACGAACTGGAACAAATTGGGTAATAAAATTACAGAACAACCATCTAAGTATGCATATATACCTCATAGTACAAATAAAGTGACAAGGCAAAAAATGGTATAAATGTTATATACATACATATGTCGGTAAATGAACAAGAAATGAGAAAATTCAAGAAGAAAAACAGTCTATACCAATTAATATGACCAGTGATCAAAATATCTATATAAGACCTTGAAGATCTATTTCAGCATTCAGGCCATAATGTAGCGTCTTTAGTGTATAAATCCAAAATGCTTCTTGCCGGATTAATTGTTGGAGCTTATCTCCTCCTCTGCAACCCAGTGTGATATGTTCAATGCCAAAGGCCTGAAAATTTTCCCAACGAAAAAGGGGACATGAATTACAATGTTTAGGAACACTGTGATCCAGAGTACCCCTTTTAATGTTGTTAAAATGCTCCAAAATTCTGATGTGGAGTTTTCTGGTGGTACGACCCACATACTGAGCTCCGCATCCACACTGGAGTATATAGATCACAAAAGTGGTAGAACACTGTATGTGTTTTTTAATTACATATGTTTTATTAGTCTGAGTACTGACAAAGCTAGTAATTTTTCTTTTTTGATGTTTGCACGTGGAACAATGTCCGCAACAATAAAAATCTTTAAGGGGTTGAAGAAAAGAACCAGAAGTAGATGAAGGGAGTGCAGGAAGAAGGCTAGGAGCTAATTTGTTTTTTAGATTGCCCGCTCTTTTGTATATAATCATTGGCTTATCAGGAATAATCTCTTTAAGTACGCTATCACGTTGTAAAATGTACCAATACTTATTTAGATTCTTTTTGATTTTATTGGCATGTGGGTTATATTGGGTGATAAATGCAAATTGAAATTTATTGTTCTTCGGGTCAGCCGTATTATTGCTTTTAGTGTGTTGTTTTTTATGATGATTTTTCAGGAATGTATTCCTGTCTGTAGTTAATATGTTTTGTATATCTGTGTTGATTTGATCCTGATTGTAGCCCTTTTCCAAATAGCGTGCCTTTATTACTTGAGCTTGTTGTACAAATGTAGCATTATCTGAACAATTCCTCCTGAGTCGAACTAACTGGCTTCTTGGCACATTGGAAAGCCAGGGAGGGTAGTGGGCACTAGACAAGTCTATGGCATTGTTGCAGTCAGTTGGTTTAAAAAATGTCTTGGTTTGAAGCTGATTTTGATCTTTATAGATAGTAAGGTCTAAGAAATCCAAGGACACTAAACTTGTGTTATAAGTGAATTTAAGATTATAATCATTCGAATTGACATGATTAAAGAAAAGATCCAAACTTTCCATGGAGCCCTCCCATATTATAAGCACATCATCTATGTAGCGCCGCCATAGGACCAGATTGCCCCCCAGCTGAGGGCCTAGATGGATATGACGCTGTTCCCAATGGGAAACATATATATTAGCAAAGCTGGGGGCAAATTTAGTACCCATGGCGACGCCACATTTCTGCAAAAAGTACTGACCATTAAACCAAAAAAAATTCCTAGTCAATACAAAAGCCATGCATTGTATTAGGAATTCGATTTGAATGGGTGGAAGACATTGATGTTTAATAAGTACATCTTTAATGGCCTGAATGCCCTTATCGTGTGGAATGTTTGAATATAGGGCTGTGATGTCTGTAGTGGCCAAAACATATGTAGATTTCCAACGTATTGAGGAAATATCCTGTAGAATATGTTTGGTATCCCTAATATATGAATCAATGCGGGAAACATATGGTTGGAGAAAAAAATCAACATACTCCGACAAATTACAGGAGAGGGAATTAATGCCACTGACTATAGGGCGGCCAGGAGGTCTTTGTAGGTTCTTATGAACCTACTCATAAACTTACATTTGTCTAATGATTACCTTCTAGATATGATAATAGAAGTAACAAAACTCTCGGCTCGTATTATGGGATTAACATCTGTCTCTCGTAGAGCACTATGGCTTAAAGCCTGGATGGCCGATACAGCCTCTAGGGTGGCACCCTGTGAACTTCTTTTGGAAAGGAAAAAGCTATTCGGATCTCTATTAGAAGAACTGATTCAACAAATGTCGGAAACTAAGAAGGCGCTTCCTCAAGGCAAGAAATATTCCTGCAGGCCTGGATATATGAATTTCCAGTATAAGAGCCGTAGAAGTTATCAAGAAAAAAAAACATTTTTTTTGTAGGCAAAAGAAAGCTCTAAGATTTTAAAACCTCAAAGATATCAGAACAGAGAGTCAAAATATTCTGACGCCATAAAAGTGCGTGGAAGGATAAAAAATTGTGTTCACAGATGGAGAGAGACACCACGTCAAATCCGTGGATTTTAAATCTGGTAACAAATGGATACAAAATCCGATTCTCAGACCCTCCGAAGCCGAATTTTCTAGTATCCTCCTACCAATTGAATTTAACCCCTTAAGGACCAAACTTCTGGAATAAAAGGGAATCATGACATGTCACACATGTCATGTGTCCTTAAGGGGTTAAAGATCCAAGCTTTGTTTTCAGCCACTGTGGCCTTAATAAAAAATGGGGTCATAGAGAGAGCTCCAATGGCTCATCTCTATCAAGGAGTTTACTCTTGTTTGTTCCTGGTCCCAAAACCAGATATGTCATTCTGGCCCATTCTAGATCTGAAGGGTATAAACAGCATGATTCCATACCAACACTTCAGAATGGAGACCACTACATCAGTGACATAGGTCCTGCAAAGACGAGAATTTATGGCAACACTGGATTTAAAAGACACGTATCTGCACATTCCCATGAAAAGATATCAAGAAAATGCCTAAAATTTGCCATAAAAAAGGGTTCCAAGATTCATCATTATCAATTGGAATCCCTACCATTAAGTCTGTCCTCGGCGCCAAGGATATTTACAAAAGTATTGGCACTTATCACCACGGTTATGAGGGAAGAAGGTATCACAATCATTCCCTACTTAGATGACTGGTTGGTCAAGGCAAGATCAAGAAATGCTCTGCTAGAATATGTGAATTTCACTCTCAGTATCCTGAAGGAGCATAGTTGGGTCATCAACCTAGAGAAGTCACAACCTCATCCAACAAGGACCATCCAATTCCTAGGTTTTATTATCAAGTCAAAAGACCTCTCGATCCACCTACCTCCTGTTAAGAAAAAGATCAGAGAAGAGATCAGAGATCTTCTAAGAGCATAGAAGTTGCACTATAAAAAGAGCCATAAGAGTTCTGGGACATCTCACTTCTATCATTCCAGCCGTAAAATGTGCCAGAGTGGAATCCCGACCATTACAGTGGGAAATACAAAAAAGTCCAAAGTACACAATGGTGTGGAATAGGTGGCGCTTATATAATCGTGTATATTTATATCAGAATAGCCGCTAAAACACTCTGTGGGCACTCCTATGAACCCACCACACATACAAGATCACCAAAAACAACAATGAAAACCTAAGTTTTCTATGAGTGTAGCGCTAGGTACAGTTGGAAATATAAAAGTGAAAAAGTGCCTTAAATGCACTTACCCTCTTTTTCTCACTTGTATATATGAAAAGAAAAAGAGAGAAAATATACAAATAATTGTGCAGTATATTACAATGGGTTAAATTAGATAGTGAATATGCCGGATATAGAGTTGAATCCACTCACATTTTTTAGAGCCTTTTACAGATCTAAGGCTCTAAACTTCCTAGTGTCTGTGTCTTTTTTGGGTAGACCACACAACCCTTCTCTCCCGATATACGTGTGTGTATTTTCCTCCGTGTTGGGTAGAAAGAAAAGGGCACAGGTAATCCAATCTGAGCGTAGTATTTCAGATACTTTAAATGTCAAGATGTGAAAAAAATATATGATATTGCTCACCTTCTTTAGAGCCTTTGATAACCGGCTCTAAGTATGTTAGCCTAGTGTCAATTTGTGGGGTGACACTTCCCCTTTCTGGAATCACTCCAACAGGATGCAGCAAAGTAGGTTTAAGTGTAAAATATATATTTATTATAAACAAAGAATTTCTAAAATTTGTATACAGTATACTAGAAAATAAAAAATTAAAATATCATGTGGATAGTACAAATATAAATATAAGTTATTGCCAAAACGCGTTTCACCGTTACACGGCTTCCTCAGTCGGCTCCTGATCTTCTCCTGGGTGATTCCGCTTTATGTACCTTTAAATTGGCCGCCAAAAGTCTCGTAATTCTCAGTCCGGTGTGTTTTCAGTGACGTGGGCCGATGCCGTCGCGTCACTTCCTGTCTTTCTGACTACATTTCCCATGATGCTGTGTGCGTCCCGACGTCACTTCCGGTTTTCGTCAGTGGTGTTGTGGGAGATCGAGTTCGTAGTGACATCGTTGAAAAGTTCATTTATAGTCCATAAACACATAGTTAGCATATTGTTTGTTGGGACAGGGATAAAAGGAGACAAATATAATTTAATTATTAAGAGATTTTACAATATGAAAAAATATATATACAACTCAGTAATAAAATTTGAAATAGTGATAATAACAAAGTAAAAACACAGATTTGACTGTATTTAATGTGTAGGTTTCTTCGTCTAAAATCATGTTATTCTCTCTAAGGGTTTTACTGTGGGGTATATCTATAAAGATAAAAACTGTTGGGTTGTCCTACATTTTGAGCAGCATATGTTGGAGAATTTCTCTTACTCATGATGATTCTTAATATTAAAAAGGATGGAAAAATGATGAAAAAATGATAAAAAATGATGATAAAAAATGATAAAAATGGTGATAAAAAGTTAAAGGAAATGGCATAATTCGAAATCCGCATTTAAACCCAAAGGGGCTAAAGTATTTAAATTAAAAATCCACTTTGTCTCTGTTTTTCCTAGCTTTTTTATTTCATCTTCCCCTCTCCAGTTTAGAGTGACCTTCTGAATGGCTAAAAAGTTTAAAAATTGAGGATCATTGTTATGTACTTCTTTAAAATGATTTGACACACTGTGTTTTTCATACCCTTTCTTTATATTTCGTATATGTTCGTTTATTCTTACGTATAAAGGACGCTTAGTTCTGCCCACATATAGAAGATTACAAGAACATTGTAGTAGGTATATAACTCTCTTAGAAAAACATGTAGTCATTTCCCGTATCTTATATTTATTTTCTTTTTTTGAGTCTAAAAATTCTGTAACATGTCTTTTCGTGCTCTTTGTATTTTTACAAGCTGAGCACAGTCCACAGCCAAAAAAACCTTTTTTTTTTAAAGAAAGGGGTGGATTTCTTGTCTTTTATATGGTTGTGTACCAATTTCTGTTTTAGGTTGGGTGCTCCCCTATATATAAATTTGGGGTTCTCTGGTAAAATAGAGTGCAGCATTGGATCATTTCTTAGCATTGGCCAATGTCTGCTGATTATTCTTCTTACTCTATGGCTTTCCTGATTAAAATTGCTAATAAAAGGTAAAATGTTGTGTTCTTTTGTGGTTTTTTGCTTGTATGTCAATAAAGAGGATCTATCCATAGCTCCTATTTGTTTAATAGTGCTTGAAAGGGATTCTTCTTCATAGCCTTTCTCTACAAATTGATTTTTAATTTTAATGGCTTGGGTTTCAAATGTATTTGTGTCTGTACAGTTTCTGCGGACCCTCATTAGCTGAGCTTTCGGGATATTTCTTAACCAGGGTGAAAAATGGCAGCTGTTTAAAAAAATATAATTGTTCACATCCACTGGTTTAAAAAAAGTTTTTGTCTTAATTTGGGCTCCTTCTATAAAAATTGTTAAATCAAGGAAGTTCACGCTTGTTTTGCTATACTCAGTGGTTAATTTCACTCCCCAATCATTAGTGTTTAAAAAGTTTAAAAATGACTTTAAAAGATCCTCTGACCCATTCCAGATAAAAAATATGTCGTCTATGTACCGCTTATAAGAGACCAGGTTCGCTCTCCAGTCCTCGTTATGATTTATGAACTTCTCCTCCCAGAATGCCATGAAGAGATTCGCATAACTCGGAGCGAACCTGGTGATGATATTTTAATTTTTTATTTTCTAGTATACTGTATACAAATTTTAGAAATTCTTTGTTTATAATAAATATATATTTTACACTTAAACCTACTTTGCTGCATCCTGTTGGAGTGATTCCAGAAAGGGGAAGTGTCACCCCACAAATTGACACTAGGCTAACATACTTAGAGCCGGTTATCAAAGGCTCTAAAGAAGGTGAGCAATATCATATATTTTTTTCACATCTTGACATTTAAAGTATCTGAAATACTACGCTCAGATTGGATTACCTGTGCCCTTTTCTTTCTACCCAACACGGAGGAAAATACACACACGTATATCGGGAGAGAAGGGTTGTGTGGTCTACCCAAAAAAGACACAGACACTAGGAAGTTTAGAGCCTTAGATCTGTAAAAGGCTCTAAAAAATGTGAGTGGATTCAACTCTATATCCGGCATATTCACTATCTAATTTAACCCATTGTAATATACTGCACAATTATTTGTATATTTTCTCTCTTTTTCTTTTCATATATACAAGTGAGAAAAAGAGGGTAAGTGCATTTAAGGCACTTTTTCACTTTTATATTTCCAACTGTACCTAGCGCTACACTCATAGAAAACTTAGGTTTTCATTGTTGTTTTTGGTGATATTACAGTGGGAAATCCTGACACAATGGTCCAAAAAAGAAGAAGATTTGGATTCCATAATGGAGATTTCAGAGCCTGTAAAAGATCAACTACACTGGTAGATAGAAACTCAAATCCTTTCCACTGGTCATCCTCATCACCACTGACGCATGACATCTAGGATGGGGAGCTCCCCTTCAGTAGCATATGAGACAAGGCATATGGTCAGTAGAAGAAAGAGAAGAGTCATCCAATTTCTAAGAATTAATTAAATTTTTTTATGCCCTTCTTCAGTTAAATTCCCTCATTCTCGGGAAGTCAGTAAGAATTCAATCCAACAACCAAACTACTGTCGCATACATCAACAAACAAGGAGGTACAAGGGAGAGAAAACTACAGATACTCTGCACAAGAATTATGTCATGGGCTCAACATTATCTAGAGGATCTGTCGGCTGTTTATATAAGGGGTATAAACAACATTATAGCAGACGAACTCAGCAGATTAAGATGGTCCCAGAACGAATGGTCCCTCAATCCTGTGGTATTTTCTCAGATTGTGGAGAAATTTGAGATGCTGGTCATAGACCTTATGGCAAGAAGAAACAATGCAAAGGTAGAAAGATTTGCATCCCTTTTCAATGCTGGCTCTCCCCTGGTCCTGGATGGTCTATCGATCAATTGGGACTTCAAACTTGCTTATGTCTTTATTCCTGTAAGGATTCTACAAAAAATAAGAACAGACAAGGCGTTGGTTCTGGCAGTACTCCCATACAGGCCAAACCAAAGTTGGTTCTCGGCTTTGAGGGCAATGGCTTTGAGGTCTTGGGAACTTCCACTATCAACAAATCTCCTGGAGAACACAGAGATTCCCCTAAAAATCCTGAAGATGTTCAGATTGACAGTGTGGCTACTGCAAGGCTGAATTTACATCACAAAAGTATTAAGGATGAAAGATGTCAGTTTTTACTTGATTCCACCAGAAAATCTACCTCTGGCATTTATTTAAGAATCTGGACTAAATTTTTTCACTGGTGCAAGGATCATCATTGCCTAAGTAGTTCTCCTTCTACAGATACAATTTTGAATTTTCTGCAGGATGGTCTTAATACGGGATTAGGGTTATCTACTCTCAAGGTTCACATTTTCGCTCTTAGCCCCTTTTGGTCAAGAATTTGGCTTCAGACATTTTGATTCAGAGATTCTTAAAGCCGTAAAGATCATGAGTCCTCCAAACAGGAATTTCTTTCCTTCATGGGATTTGTTAGTTGATCCTAAGACCCTTTGTGATGAACCATTGGAACCTTTGGATGAAATTTCCCTGAAGCTTTTGTCTCTTAAAACAGCCTGTTTAGTAGCAATAACATCTGCTAATAGAATCTGTAAAATTCAGGCTCTCTCATCTTCTCCATTCACTATTTTCTTTCCAGACAAAAGTCATCACGTCTAGGGCATTCAATCATCCAATTGTACTGCCTTCCTTTGGTAATCCGTCAGCCTCTGAACGGGAGAAAACTTGGCATATGCTAGATGTTAGAAGAGCCCATAGAATTTATATTAAGCGTTCATCTGGCTTCAGAAGATCAGACCATCTTTTTTTTTTTTTTTTTTTAAATTCAAAGGTTTTACAGCTTCCAAGGCTAGTCTTGCTAGATAGCTAGTGGATACCATAAAATTGGCCTACACTTCCTCAAAGCTGCCTTTGCCTTCATCTTTAAAAGTGCACTCAACTAGAGCTATGGCTACTTCATGGGAAGGAAAAGGCTCAAGCATCTCCAGAGGATATATGCAGAGCTGCTACGTGGTCTTCCTTTAACACTTTTGTGAAGCATTATAGGTGAGACATATTCTTTGCCTTTGAAGCAGCTTTCGGGCGTAAGGTGCTTTTAGCAGTGGTTGCCTAATTCCTGCCCATGGTGTTTTTTGGGATCTTGATATATCCCTATTGTACTGCCACCATATGTTAGGAAAAACTTTAGTTTTACTTACCGTAAATTCCTTTTTCCTTAATAGGGTGGCAGTACAAGTCCCCCCCTTATTTTGATAATAAATAAATTTTTGCAGTAAGAGGTCTCTAGTGTTTTTATGTTAATTTCTTTCAGAAGAGCACATCCCTATTGTACTGCCACCATATAAAGGAAAAAGGAATTTACGGTAAGTAAAATTAAAGTTTTACTGACCCTATAGTATTAAAAACGCTGCCCATCTTGACTCGTGTCTCTGTCTGCCTCTCTGCGCTTTCCAACTGGATGGCTGCTCACTTCCTTAAACTCAACATGTCCAAAACAGAACTTCTGGTCTTTCCTCCCTCAAGTGTTGCTCCTCTTGTGTCTGTCTCCCTCCAAGTCAACGGCGCCTAGGTGTTCTCCTTGACTCCGACCTCTCCTTCACCCCTCATTTCCAGTTGATCGCCAAATTCTGCCGCTTCCATCTCAAAAACATAGCTCGCATCCACCCCTATTTAACACCGGACGCGGCTAAGGTGCTAATCCATGCCAGATTGCACAGTTGTAATCAATAATGAATGCGGCGGCAAGGCAAATTTTTTTTGTCTGCCCGCATCTCCCACGCCTCCCCCACTATCAGTCCCTACATTGCCTTCCAGTTAGATATAGAGCTCAATTTAAGATTCTGGTTCTTGCTTACAAGTCCTTACATAATGCTGCTCCAACCTCCCTAATACACAAGTTTGTCCCATCAAGGCCCCTGCGCTCTGCCAAAGACCTACTTCTATCCTCTGTCCGTACTCCCACATCTGATGCGCGCCTTCAAGACTTCTCCAGATCTGCACCTTTTCTGTGGAACTCCCTTCCCTTCTCTGTTAGACTTTCACCCAGTCTCTACTCCTTCAAAAAATCTTTGAAAACACACTTCTTCAGGAAAGCATATAATTAAAACTGTTAGCGGGATTTCATCCCCCCCATGACTCCTCTCCTGCAACTATCAAAAATAACCTACTAAGTTCTCAGTGAATACCTTTCAAGCAACCTATCTCATTACCCATACTTATACCCTTTGTGTCACTGTACCCCACTCCCTCTAGCATGTAAGTGGAGCAGGGCCTTCACCCCCTCTGTTCCAGTGCGTCCACTTGTCTGGTTACAATTAAGTTTCTGTTAGTCTACCCATTGTACAGTGCTACGTAATTTGCTGGCGCTATATAAATAATATAATAATAATAAAACTACCCCTGCCCCTCCCCTTGCCCCCTAAATATAGTAACATCTTACTTTTATTCTTGTCTGCTGCTGCTGGCTCTGATCCTTATCTGCCTTTCCCATATAAAAGCATTGGATTGGCTGAGACTCTAAACATTAAATTTTCTCTGAAAATACATTGTTTACTGCAACAAGCTTAAAAGGAATGATAATGCTCTCCAGAACAAATACAATAAGCTGTAGTTGTTCTGGGGAGTATAGTGCCCCTTTAAGGGCTCACCATAAATTGTCTACTATGGCATAGTGGTTGACTAAAACATGCTAGGGTCATATAATATGTCTACTTTTTTAATTTTGGGATTCTATCTGTTGTAGGCTAGATAGGCACTGGCCCCATTATATATTCCGTACATGTACAGTATTCAGTGGAGAGAGAAATTTATAAACCGTTCAGAATTCGCTGTGTTTCTGCATTAATTTAACCTGAGAATGTGATCTGATTTTAATCTAAATCTTAATAATAGTTAAAGAGGATAAGATAAAAAGATAGCACAGAAATCATACTTTCATGTTTTTGGAACTGGACACTGGAATAATAAGATAATATTGATTAATAATGAATTAGCTAAAAAATAACACATAGCAGATCCTTGCGATAAAACGAAGGGTGACTTGCACAGGAATGGGTCCCATCCCTATTTAATAGATTCTTTAGCGATATTGCAAATACTTTGGAAGGTAAAGTATATTTTTGAGTAATAGATACAGTGAGTATTTAATCCCTTGCTGATTTTGAACATTTGCCCACTGACAAAGAAATGATTAGTCTATAATTTTAATGGTAGGTGTATTTGAACAGTGTGAGACAGGATAACAAAAAAAATGCAGAAAAACGCATGTCAAAAAAGTTTTAAATTGATTTGCATGTCAATGAGTGAAATAAGTATTTGACCCCTTCAACTTAGTACTTGGTGGCAAAACCATTGTTGGCAATCACAGGGTGAGACGTTTCTTGTAGCTGGCAATCAGATTTGCACACATCACAGGAGGGATTTTGTCCCATTCCTCTTTGCAGATCCTCTCCATGTCATTAAGGATTCGAGGCTGCCGTTGAGGCAACTCGAACCTTCAGCTCCCTCCACAGATTTTCTATGGGATTAAGGTCTGGAGACTGGCTGGGCCACTTCAGGACCTTATTGTGCTTTTTATTCAACAACTCCTTTGTTGCCTTGGCCTTATGTTTTGGGTCATTGGCTGAGGGAGGGAGGTTCTCACCCAAGATTTGACGGTACATGGCCCCATCCATCATCCCTTTGATGCAGTGGAGTTGTCCTGTCCCCTTAGCATAAAAACACCCCAAAGCATAATGTTTCCACCTCCATGTTCGACAGTGGGGGTGGTGTTCTTGGGGTGATAGGCAGCATTCCTCCTCCTCCAAACACGGAGAATTGAGTTGATGCCAAAGAGCTTGATTTTGGTCTCATCTGACCATAACACTTTCACCCAGTTCTCCTCTGAATCATTCAGAAGTTCATTGGCAAACTTCAGACAGGCATGTACATCTGCTTTCTTGAGCAGGGGGACCTTCTAGGCGCTACAGGATTTCAGTTCTTCACGGCGTAGTGTGATATCAATTGTTTTCTTGGTGACTATGGTTACAGCTACCTTGAGATCCTTCCGTATAGTTCTGGGCTGATTCTTCACTGTTCTCATGATTCGAAGTGAGATCTTGCTTGGAGCACCAGACTGAGGGAGACTGACCGTTATTTTGTGTTTCTTCCATTTGCGAATAATCGCACCAACTGTTGTCACCTTCTCAACTAATGTTGTTATTCTCTCACTGTTAAAATACACCTACCATTAAAATCATTCTGACTGATCATTCTTTGTCAGTGGACAAACATTCAAAATCAGCAGGGGATCAAACACTTTTTTTCCTCACTGTATCATAACTTTAAGGGGAAATGTTGCTAGGCCTACATAAACATATTGAGTTAAAAGGCAGAGAATGTAATTGAATTGAGCAATGAGACTGCAAGGGCATGATCTATACACAAAAATGCTTTATTAAACTAAAGTTGGTTTTCGCTTAGATTGGCCATTTAACATAAAGAAATAAAAAATTATACATTTTGGAAACAAAAACAGAGACGTGATTCAGGCTTTTTAATATGTTTATTAAGCTTTTGAAATGATTTAATATTTTTGGATAAACTTTTACAATTGTTTAATATGTTGTAAAATATTTTAATATTTTTTATATATTGATCTATTTTTGTATTTGATATATTTTTGATATTTTAATATTTAGAAAAAAATATTTTACAAATGTATCCATAATTTGAAAAGCTTAAATTAAATCAAGGACTTAAATAGGTAACTTGAGCTTTAGTGACACAACCAGGGCCAGATTAAGAGCCCAGTGGGCCTGGTGCTGACAATTGATGGGCCTAAATACAAAATCTTATTGATCAAACAACTAAAACAGTCCTACCTCCTAAGCGTCATGTATCCGATGTAGATGGTGCTGGAGGGAAACTCATAGGATGCAGCTATGAGAAAACACATACCCTATGCTAATCTCATGCTTTCATCTTGCAAGTAAACCCACACCCCCTAACAGCAGTGTCCGGTAAAGCAGGAAGTCTATGGATGGGGTAAAAGGGTGGGCCACTGACACAAATCACATAACTAGAACTGCTGAAAGGGGTGAACATACACAAAAAGGGGACATGTCTGTGTCCCTGTGTCTCCCAGTGTCCCCATGTCACTAGGGCACTAGGGGACATTGAGAGACATTGGGACACTGAGATACTAGGGAACACTGAGAGACCTGGGGATACTGAGACTCTTGTGGACACTGGGAGACATGTGGACACTGGGTGACTTTGAGACATGAGGGGACACTGGGAGACATGGGGCACTGAGACATTGTAATACATAGAGGACACTGTAATATATAGAGGACACTGGAGACTTGATAAAGATCTGGGTACAGGTCAAAACGTTGCGGTGTCCACTAAACCTGCATAAATCTATCACAGGGAGTGCCTGAGATTTTTTTATTTTATACTAGGGGACACTGAGACACTTGGGGGCATTGTGAGACATAGGTACACTGGGAGACTAGGGGATTCTGAGAGACTAGGGGACACTTAGACACTAAGGACACTGAGACACTACAGATACTGAAAGACACCAGGGACACTGGCAGACATGGGGATACTGAGATACTAGGGACACTGGCTGTGAGACATGGGCACACTGGGAGTGCCCCATATCTCCAAAGTCTCAAAGTCACCCAGTGTCCCCATGTCTCCCTGTGTCCCTCAGTGTCTCCATGTCGCCTAGTGTCTGTGTCCCCATGTCGCCCAGTGTCCCCTAGTGTTTGTATCCCCATGTCTCCCAGTCTCCCGATGTCACTAGGACACTAGTGGACACTTAGAGACATGGGGACACTGTGAGACTTGGGGACACTGTGAGACATGGGGACACTGTGACACTGGGAGAGACATGGGGACACTGGGAGACTAGGATACTCTGGGAGACTAGGGACAAAGACACTAGGGGCACTGAGAGACACCAGAGACACTAGGGACACTGGCTGGGTGACATGGGGACACAGACTATGGGCCACGGGGAGACATGGGGCCACTGTGTCCCTAGTGTCTCAGGGTCCCCATGTTCCCCAGTGTCCCTATGTCTCCCAGTGTCCCAATGTCTCAGCATCCCCAGGTCTCTCACTGTCCCCTTGTCTCACAGGCTTGGAGCTGCTGTCTGGACTCTCTGTGCAGAGCTGCTTCCCCGTGGATCAGTGAGTAGCGAGAGGCAGGGAGGGAGATGCTGTAACTTCTTATCCCTGCCTCTCTCCACACAAACAGCAACCCATATTGGCCGGTGCTGGTATTGCAGAGTAATCTCTGTTTATACTGAGACAGACATTTGTATTGCCGGTATTACTGCAATACCGGCACCGGCTAGTCAGCCTCAAATACCTGAGAAATATCCGGCAACCATAAGAAATACATGAGAAATACCTTGCAACCCTAAGAGTAGTGTGTAAAAAAAATAAAAATAAAAATTTTAATCGATGGGACTATCCCATGGGCCTGGGCCTGGAGCTCCATCAGCCCCTATGTTAATTTAGCCCTGGACACAACTGAAAGGGGAAAAGACATGGGGTTACTGTTACAAAGTATGTAAAAGTTAGCAAACAATGCAGCAATATAACCAAATTCATCCGATTCGGCAATTTGAAAGCCTTCCGATTTCCGAATCGCAGCAACATGAAAACAAAACGAAAATGCTAGGATCAGTACCAAATCAAATTGATTAATTTTTACTCCATTTGTTTTGATAAGGATAACAAATTACGGGGTTATCTACTAAGGAAAGGAAATAGCTTTTCTTAATTTAGATATTTCTCCTGTTTAATAAATGGCTTCCTAATTTGGTAGCCTTAAATATGGCAATCTACTAAACAGTTCAAAAATAAAAAATTAAAATTTTAATTTTGATCATTCAGATGTTTATGAGGTAACTCCATAATTTGGTACTTACAACTTTGTGACTGACACTTTCATTCACTCTCCATGGAGAATAACGGGGGTGTCCAAATTTCCAAAATTAACAAACTTTTCAGACTAAGTGTTGTTCGAATCAATATATTCCGAATTACTGACAAACCAAACTTTATAAATAAATACATATTAAATTTAAATACATAAATTAATAAATCAAAACTAATAAATAAAAATGAAATAAAATGAAGGAAATGTTTTTCCCACTCACATCTCTAACCTAGGTGCGACCGTGACTGGAATACTGCGATTGGAAACCAAAGTAACGTTTATGATGGCCCATTCATCATAAAGAATACATGCTATGAGACCAAAGAGCTTAGTGAATAAATCCCTTATTGCCATTGCATGTTATGAATAAAACATGAATCTAAGGCAAACAGTAGTTGCGTACATTTTGAGCCCGGCTGGTAGATTTGAAATGCTATACATATATACACTACTCTATATATGTATATAATTTAAGTGGAGAGGGAGATTTTTGTCATTGCTAAAGACTTCGTCCTCCATAATTTGATAGTTAAGCAGGCAGTGTTTATGTGCAGGAATTTCAACACCATTGTTAACATCATAGAGGCCATTCTCTGTGTAAATTCCATCCAGGCTCAAGGAGTGCAATTCTCCAGAAGATCACACAGAATCCCATGGTAAAAAACGTTATAATCCATTCCAATCACAAGTAAGACAGAATACATATGTCATAGATCGGCTATTCCATGCAGATGGTCACCTTATATCTTCAGGGACTGTGTTTAAATGGAAGCCATTGATTATGGGGCCAGAAAGAGTACTCCTTGCAATCCTTATTGCTTCCTGACTGTAAAAGCTTTTAATTCAACTCATCAAAAATATAAAAGATCCTTCTTTAGCAAAGGTTCCCTGAAGTCCATTCCATGTGTTCCTACTCTAGTACGCAGAGTAGAAATGAACCAATAGACTTCGGTTCTACTCCCAGTAGAACAATAGAACCATTCGGATGTGTCATTATCTCTATAACAATGGCTGAGAGAGTTTACTGTTACAGTAGTGTGAGAAAATGAAATGGTTTGAATTGTAAAACAGCTGCCAACTAATTTATAATCAGGAGCAGGTAGGTTTTCTAATCTGTGTAATGTTTAAAGCTTCCCTGAAGATCTAATTAATGAAAACACTTGGAAATTTTTCTCTCTCTTTATTGTTTGAGCTGGGGAAAAAAAAACCCTACTTTAATGAACTAGTAATGAGACCCTTTCACGAAGCTGCTTCATGCTAGGAAATAAAGATGAAAATTGCTAATTCCATGCTGTGTAACGTCAGGAACCTGTGCCGTGAATACATGCAAATTATTATTTTGTATCAAATTTTGTTTAATTGGAAGACAGGAGAAAAATTATATTATTTATGATTCTTTGATTTGTTTTTGAGTAAGTTGAATATTCTAAATATTCCTGCAATAGCTCATCAATCAATATCTCATCAAGATGTTGTCACCTACTTTGCAGAAATCACATGTTAATAACCACGGTCCTTATAAAACCTTTAGCGCGTGCAGACCAAGCTGTGGCCCTTAGTTACTGTTGGACTCTTGGCTCCCATAATTCTTTGTGATCTACAGGCTACCAGTGAATTGTAAGAGCTGTGATTCACATCTTGGAGAACAGGATGACATAACTCTAGAACGTTACCTACATTCATGCAGGAATTTTATCCATAACATTGTATTGTATTGTGTCTTGCACTGCTGAGACTTTTTTTCCTCCAATGAGCGTGCTTCTGGTGTGAAATGAAGCAGACAAGAATGACATTAACCAGGATGAACTCAGATCGTGGCTAGTTCCTTTTAATGAAACACACAAAAAAAAAAAAAAACATTAGCTAATAATAATAATAAAAACATATATATATTGCAAATCAATTTATAACAGGTTTTAGTCTATCATAGCAGAAAATAGTTTTATTTTGTTTAGTTTTTTTCTGCAGAACAATTTTAAAGAGCAAACAGCAAAGGTTTCTATGAAAGTAGCTATGCCTGTGAGGGTTTTGAGTTAATGTTTATATACTGAGTGACAAGGTTGTATTCCAAACCAACCATGCAGGTGTAACAATTTTTGAAGATTTACTATGGACTTTTTTTTTTACTATTATTATTTATTGCGACAAACTGCCATTTTCCTGTGAGTTTCCCACAAGTTTTTGGAGGGGCCTGTTTGCCAGCCTCATACCCTGTGACTATGGCCCCTGCAATAGACCTGGCTTAAATACTTTAAAAAGGCTATGTGAAGTATGTACTTTTGTACTCCAGACAGCGAACTGTTTTGGGCATGGGTCAAAAATAAGACTTCCAGGAAATTCCTGAATCCCTGAACTGATCTGGGTGATTTTTGGATATGTTGGTCACCCAGATCAGGGCTATTAGGGGATTTGTGGGGCTTTATGAATTTTTAGGGTACTTTTGGGGTGTTTTAAAAAAGTATGTTTTGTTTGTGCTTGGAAATAATTGGATTAGAATTTGTACAGTTACTGATCCAATTATCTCCCAAGCAGAGGGGAGGGATTGTGTGCTATGTGTGGGAGTGCCTTACATTGTAAATGTGTTATTATTGGTTTGTAAGTTTGTGTCCCTGTCCCCAACAAGGTCCATGTGGGCGTACACCTTGCTTGGGAACTTACATAAAAGGCCAGTGTGGCTCCCATTAAAGGACCACTATAGGCACCCAGACCACTTCCGCTTAATGAAGTGGTCTGGGTGCCAGGTCCAGCTAGGATTAACCCTTTCTGCTGTAAACATAGCAGTTTCAGAGAAGCTGGATCCTGGTCTTGGGTCCAGGGTGGGTAGATTACGGCGAGATCCCCAAGAAAGCTGCGGCAGTTTGTGGGAGTCTATGGTGGTTATGGTGTTCCAGTACATTGCTTATGGCGCTTGCTAGTACTAGGAAGCAGCGATTGACGGAGATACCCGGTCGGGGTGCCAGGCGGTCCGTCACATTTATTATTATTTTATTATTTATATAGCGCCAGCAAATTCCATAGAGCTGTACTATAAATGTGTATTCGAATGAATTGATGGAACACATTTCTCCAACTATAATTACAAGATGGGTAGCACTTCTATTTATTGCACCAATCGAAGAAAAATCCCTATAGGTGAACTGTATTTTTTCATGCAATACAGTTGATGGAAAAATTTGATTTCTGGGTTAGCAATTGACTGTCTGTAACTCACAGTGCTCGCTGGGGCACCTACATTCATGGAGGTCTTTGCTGTTTATTTTGGATTATTATTTTTTTTGCCTTCAACAGTAATACTTTTTATGATTGATTGTTTTCTTGGTTTTCTTGGTTGTTTTCTTAGTTTAATACATTTAACTTGGCATAGTTCCACCGTATTCTCTTTGCAAAATTGCATGCCTCTTAATATTTCACCCGTTAGTTCTAAAGAAACCGATATCACTGGTATATTTTGCTAGTATGCGATACAGGTTTTGTCTCAATTAAAGTGTGATCCTCCTTCTACCATACTGCATGTGTACGTAAACTGTCAGGAAATTCCAACAGATTGTTATAAATGATCCCTTGCAGATCAGAATTTGCATTACGTTGGTCCTTATGCTTAAAGCGACATCTTGAGTTCTTTTATTTGGCTGCACTATAAACAGTGCATTCTCTAAGGAAGCCTGGTTTGTGCTCCTGTTGTTGACGGATGGTGCAAACAGAGCTTTTCATGACGAGAACAAGGCTATCAATCTTGTCTAAGTAGAAGGTGCTTTGTATAGATGGGAAGAGAGTGCTTAAACTGTCTGATCAAAGAGCCATATGGGGAGGTAATGAATGCTCTGTGCAACTGTTTGTCAAACTTCTTTCAAGGCATGATGATGTAATTAGATTTGCACATGGAGCACTGTAGGAATTAAATAACAGAAACAACTCAGTACGTTGTGATACTGATTCTCCAAGGTCATTTTTATTAACTCGCCAGCATTAACCTTTTGGGTGCTCAACAAAAAGCTAATTCATCTATCAGAAGCGGTATATGTACATGTTCTGGCAAGGTTATAAAAATATAATTCACAAGCATAGATAAAAAGCAGCTCCCCCCAGCTGTTGGGGAACTTCAAACCCCACGATGCCTCGGCCCTTAAAGGGACATTGTAGAGAATGTAACTGCTTAATCTCTTTGAAGTTTTTGTAATGTCTGGAGTTCTCTCGGACCATTCTAATTGGTTTGGGTTAATGTTTTAAGCAAAATGAGAGTCCTCCGCTATGAGCAGCTGGGATTGGATGAACGTGTCAGCTGACCAGTTTCAGCCTGTTACAGTGCCTATTGCTGGTATGAATTGGTATGATTTAAAGTAAATGTGTAATCTCTGCTAGTTTTGCTAGGGACATATTTAGCAGACTTGGAGATTCATTTAATAATAAGCTGCAATTCACACAAATTTGAGCCCAGCAAGTGACCATCCAGATACCTGATTTCCAAACTGCTATATAGACTAATCACGAAACAAACAGCTCGTGCAATGGGAAAAAAAGATTATTGATGCCTTGGGGACAACCAATAAATATTGATTTTATTCAGAGATCACATGAGAAGCGACCAATAGAGAGAAAAATGAGGAGCAGATTAAAAAAAACTATTTATATATCATAGTTGCCCTGATGAAAGTTCCTAGTCAGAACTGAAACGTTGATTGTTTGACACTTTTCCAGTAAAGGAGTTGATGTGAAGATACCTGGGAGTGCTGATTTTGTTCTTGTCGTATACATTCCAGTGCAATCGAGCACCGGGTTGAAATAATATGTGAGTAGGAGTGCAAGGTCTTTTTTCTTTTATATATATATATGGATGGATAGAAATATTTTACACTGCTCTTCATTGCCCACAATTAGTTACCTTTTCTCACTTGATTTTTGAACCAAAGTGCAGGAAAATATTTATATTACCGTATATACTCGAGTATAAGCCGAGTTTTTCAGCACATTTTTTGTGCTGAAAAACCCCAACTCGGCTTATACTCGAGTCAATAGTCTGTATTATGGCAATTTGCATTGCCATAATACAGACTGGGGGCTGTGGGGGCTGTGAAAGAGCATTACTTACCTTTCCTGCAGCTCCTGTCAGCTTTCTCCTCCTCCGCGCCGTCCGTTCAGCACCTCGGTCAGCTCCCAGTGTAAGTCTCGCGAGAGCCGCGGCTCTCGCGAGACTTACAGTGGGAGCTGACAGAAGAGCTGACCGGACGGCGCGGAGGAGGAGAGAGCTGACAGGAGCTGCAGGAAAGGTAAGTAACGCTCTCTGCAGCCCCCCTCTCCCCCCCACTGAACTACCAATGACACTGGACCACCAGGGAGTAAGAGCCCCCCTCCCTGGCCAGCTAGCAAGCAGGGAGGGGGGACGAAAAAATAAATTAAATAATAATAATTAAATAAAAAAATAATAAGAAGAAATAATAATGAAAAAAAATATTAAAATAATAATAAAAAATAATAATAAATAAAATAATAAAATTGCCCACCCCCCACCACTGCAACACACACACACACACACACACACACACACTGCATACATACATACACACACACACACTGCACAATACACACACACTGCACTCACACACACTGCACTCACACACACTTCATTCATACACACACACACACTGCATTCATACACACACACACACTGCATTCATACACACACGCTGCATTCATACACACACGCTGCATTCATACACACACACTGCATTCATACACACACACTGCATTCATACACACACACACTGCATTCATACACACACACACTGCATTCATACACACACACTGCACTCATACACACACACTGCACTCATACACACACACTGCACTCATACACACACACACTGCACTCATACACACACACACTGCACTCATACACACACACTGCACTCATACACACACACTGCATTCATATACACACGCTGCACTCATACACACACGCTGTACTCATACACACACTGCATTCATACACACACACTGCATTCATTATACACACACTGTAAATAAATATTCAATTAATATTTTTTTAGGATCTAATTTTATTTAGAAATTTACCAGTAGCTGCTGCATTTCCCACCCTTGTCTTATACTCGAGTCAATAAGCTTTCCCAGTTTTTTGGGGTAAAATTAGGGGCCTCGGCTTATATTCGGGTCGGCTTATACTCGATTATATACGGGTATGTATATATTTTACACTGCACTGATTGGCCCATTTTCACATCATTTTAGTTCGACTGATTCATTTTCCTGAATCTATTTGGGGAGACAAAATTCTGACGAGCCAGATAGTCACATGCATGATTTTTTTTTCTTTTGGACTAATTGATTCAGCCGAAACAAGTTTTTCCAAAAAAGTCTATTATTTATTGTTAAACAGCTTTAAAAACTGCTCAAAAATGGACACCAAATGGAGGGACAATGCCAGATGACACCAGGCACTATGACCAATTCAGTGACATGATGTGTCCATTTAATGATTTACACTATTTTTTGGTTTCATATACAACATATCTATGGAAGACCGTATTTAAATACATTCCTAACACAATAAGATGAAACAATATACCTCTTTGAAATACACACGCTGCTGAGTAATTTAGGAGCCAGATCTAATAAGCATCATCTTGTCTATGAAGAAGGTATAATCTATGTCACTGTCAGGTCAGTTTGCTAAAGGTGAATCATGCAGAAGATGTTAATGAATTATATGATTTATAATAATAATAACTACAGAGATTTAAACATTACTACTATCTAGTAAAATAAACAAGACTTATTCCATAAAGCCTGCTTTCTTCCCTGGCAGCACCATGGACAATGAATTTACAATGCAGCAAAGCTTACACAGGATACTGTGTGGCACCATCGAACGTGAACGAACAATGCAGCACTGCTAACATAGGATATTGTACACGGTTTGTGGCACCATGGACAGTGAATAGACAATACAAAACTGCTTACACAGGATACTGTACACTGTTTGTAGCACCAAGGACAGTGAATGGACAATACAACACTGCTTACATAGGATATTGTACACTGTATGCAGCTCCATGGAGCATGAATAGACAATACAACACTGCTTACATAGAATACTGTACACTGTATGTGCCACCATGGACAGTGAATGGACAATACAACACTGCTTACACAGGATTGGGGAATGTGGATTGCTTTGGGCTTATCCACACTGTTGAAGTTTAATTTTGCCCTGTTTCATCATAGTTTGCATTGTGAACCTAGGGATTGCAATGTGAAGTCATTATCATGGATGGGACTACCCAACGCAGTCAAGATGACGGTCTTTGCGTGTTTCCAAGCATTCCAAATTCAGCCACAGTTCTTCAAAGAGCTCAGTTTGTTGATTAGGTATTATATCTGGGTTTATGAATCCCAGATAGTCTTGTATGCTCAATAAACTCTACCGAAAACGCATGGGGGATGGCTCTTCCGGAAATGGAAAAGTACTATGCAGCCTAGCATCTGTCACGGGTAGTGGCATGGAGTGTGGAGAAAGCCACTAAGAAATGGGTGATCTTGGAGGAGGCGACGCTTCGAGTGCCCTTGGCAGCATTGGCCTGGGCTGGGGGTGGGGGAGGATTGGCAGGAATAACCCATTGGTCATGGCTACCATGCTAATGTGGAGGAAGTTCGGAGAATGACATTTTCTTACCATGGAACCAGTCCCATTGCTTCCATTGTGGGGCAATCCAGGCTTTCTTGCAGTTTGCTGGGCGTACTGCACTCTAGAGCGAAACATGTGTTCGAGGGGGTTGTGCCTGCTGCCAGGTTGTTGCATCACACTATTCCCTCCATTAAGACATACCTGACCTCAGTGGTGACTGCTGTGTGCAGTTAAAGCAACAATACGGATGATTTGGTGCAGCACTGAGCATCCATCTCTTTCCCAGTGGGGAGCAACAGTGCAGAAGATTAGACAGGTTGAAAGTATGTCGGCCACTACAGAGGTCAAAACGCAGCACTATATGGCCTGTTATTACTAGTTGGATTACTTGCCTTCACCTGAGGCGCAGACCATTCTCATATAGAGAACTTGGCCTATGGATGGCTTGTGGTAGTACGTGAAGGAGAGGAGTCTCATTGCTGCACAGGACCAAGTGCTTTAACCTCTAGGGAAAGGGGAGTGATTTTTCCCTCTTTCTTTTTTTTTCGATTTATTACTAGACCAAAAAAAAAGTGTGTATTGATTGCTCTTGATTCAGGTTTAAAAATCCATAAAAGGGGGGGCGGAGCCTGACTGGGAAACTGAACAGACATGCTTTCTGTGAGCTCCTGAGCCTGGAACCGATTTTCGGCACAAAATGGTGGATAAACCACCCAAATCTAGACCCCAACGTACCTCACCGAGCAACGGAGAAGCTGAGGAACTGGGGGACACCTCACAAGCCTACATGCCCGCAGGGCCACCGGACCAAAGGCTTGGGGCCTACATCATGCAGAGCAGGGGAGAGACGGCCACTCTCCCAGCTCACCAACTCGAGCAGCACCCGAAGTATCGGGCCTCCCCCCCCCCTTTGGACCGGTGGGGATTATCACGGTCCCAACCATCGTGAACCGCATACCAGTATGGATTGCAAATGCTGGCAACAGCCCAGGACATGCACTGGACAAGCAAACCGCTACTGGCAAAATGGCGGCCGCGGAACAGGCTGTCGAGCCTGCTCCCTAACAGCCCCTACACGAGCGCCTGGACGCCCTGTTCCGGAGATTCTGGGAGAAACTGGAGTGTAGGAAGGCCCAACTCACCCCCACTCCACACAGGGTGGTGAGGCTGACAGAATCAGGGGGGCGGAACGGGCATATCCCGGGCAAGGCCGCCCTAACACTAAAGGCAGAATGCCCATCTGGGCCGAGGGTCACTAGGAGACTCCCTCCGGGACACAGACCACACCGCAGGAAAGCCACCCGCTGCCGGAGGCGGACAACCACCTGGACCTTCCACAGCACCCACAAAGGGAAAGACCCGACCTCGAGAAGTCCCCGAGTCTGTGGCCACATGGTGTCGACCCTCAGTAACGCCTGGAGCCGGGGAAAAGCCCCCCGCCGCACACAACCCTTCTCCATACCTCAATGACCACGGTTGACCACCACTGCAACTCCTAGCAGGACCTTCGAGACCAACGGCACCATCTTCCAGAACGGCATACCACTAACATGGGAGGAGACTGCACAAGGTATAGGCTGAAACGCAGACATTGCAGGACTCTAGGGGACTTGTAACCCCAGTCTGCTGCCTTGAGTACCCCCATGCCACAGAGAACATCACTGCTAACTGTCACAGCTGCTCACAAATTGGCCAAGTTAACTTTTTATTTAGTTAAGGTTTCCTCATTATTTTAGTTTGCCAAAGCAGTCCAGGTACGAGAGACTCAATGTATCAAGCTAAGTTAATCTACTTATTGAACGCATTTCATATATATATGTCCTCACACACCACTACGTACGGACCACAGGGCTGCAATGCTTAACACATAGACAGCCTTCACTCACCCACAAGCAGGGGTAAACTCTATACTGCAAATAATATTAAAGGAACAAAGTCGTGGGGGTATACTGTGTTAACCTACCAGCTCAGCTAGTTATTCACTCACTCACTAATTACACGTCTTAGCTCCCACACAGACTAGTAAGTCCCAGCACCCAATTCACTGCAGTAGTATTTAGCAACGCACCGCCAAGCTACTTACATACTACAATGCAGTAAAACATTGTTAAACCTGTAATTGAGCTTGTTTATTACTATACTTAAAAAATGTGCCACGTTATATTCTCTACATTGTTATCACTGTTTGCTTATGCTGTTGTGGCATGGTGAACCTCTGTATTATCCTGTGCACAGAAAAAATAAAGAATTAAAAAATCCATAAAAATGGCAAATCAGGTGCATACATATTTAAAAAAAAATAAAAAATCTTTTACAAAAATATAGGAGTGTTAAAATAATTTTTAAAGCTTTGTTTTAAAGAAGAAGAATAAATAGCAATTTTAGAGCAGAGAATGGTACGGTAATTTAATAAAAAGTTCTCAAATGCCATGCAGGTCAAAACATTTTTAATGTAGAAAGGCCAACATACAACCAACATACGCCAGAGCTATTCTAGATAAATGCCTACTGTTTCTGATGCTTACTGCTTTTGAGTGGTGAACGTTTTCAGTAGCTGTGTATTTACTGTGGATACTCATCTTTCCCCACTCATTCGTTTCATTATTATTATTATATCA